>NW_021703777.1:129048359-129648359 GCF_005190385.1 Monodon monoceros | reverse complement strand
TTACGGAGCTAGAACAAAAAAATCTTAAAATTTGTATGGAGACACTAAAGACCCCGAATAGCCAAAGCAGTCTTGAGGGAATAAAACGGAGCTGGAGGAATCAGACTCCCTGACTTCAGACTATACTATAAAGCTACAGTAATCAAGACAATATGGTACTGGAACAAAAACAGAAACATAGATCAATGGAACAAGAGAGAAAGCCCAGGGCTTCCCTGGTGGCGCAGTGGTTGAGAGTCCGCTTGCTGATGCAGGGGACACAGGTTCGTGCCCCGTTCCGGGAAGATCCCACATGCCGCAGAGTGGCTGGGCCCATGAGCCATGGCCACTGAGCCTGTGCATCCGGAGCCTGTGCTCTGCAACGGGAGAGGCCACAACAGTGAGAGGCCCGTGTACCGTTAAAAAAAAAAAAAAAAAAAAAAAGGATAGAAAGCCCAGAGATAAACCCACGCACCTATGGTCAACAAATCTATGACAAAGGAGGCAAGGCTGTACAATGGAGAAAAGACAGTCTCTTCAATAAGTGGTGCTAGGAAAACTGGACAGCTACATGTAAAAGAATGAAATTAGAACAGTCCCTAACACCATACACAAAAATAAACTCAAAATGGACTAGAGACCTAAATGTAAGGGTGGACAGTATAAAACTCTTAGAGGAAAACATAGGAAGAACATTCTATGACGTAAATCACAGCAAGATCTTTTTTGATTCACCTCCTAGAGTAACGGAAATAACAAAAATAAACAAATGGGACCTAATGAAACTTCAAAGGTTTTGCCCAGCAAAGGAAACCATAAACAAGACAAAAAGACAACACTCAGAATGGGAGAAAATATTGCAAATGAATCAACAGACAAAGGATTAATCTCCAAAATATATAAACAGCTCATGCAGCTCAATATTAAAAAAACAAACAACCCAATCCAAAAATGGGCAGAAGATCTAAATAGACAGTTCTCCAAAGAAGACATACAGATGGCCAAGAAGCACATGAAAAGCTGCTCAACATCACTAATTATTAGAGAAATATAAATCAAAACTACAATGAGGTATCACCTCACACCAGTTAGAATGGGCATCATCAGAAAATCTACAAACAGCAAATGCTGGAGAGGGTGTGGAGAAAAGGGAACCTTCTTGCACTGTTGGTGGGAATGTAAATTGATACAGCCACTATGGAGAACAGTATGGACGTCCCTCAAAAAACTAAAAATAGAATTACCGTATGATCCAGCAATCCCACTATGGGCATATACCCAGAGAAAACCATAATTCAAAAAGACACATGCACCCCAACATTCATTGCAGCACTCTTTACAATAGCCAGGTCATAGAAGCAATGTAAATGCCCATTGACAGACGAATGGATAAAGAAGATGTGATACATATATACAATGGAATATTACTCAGCCATAAAAAGGAATGAAATTGGGTCATTTTTTGAGACGTGGATGGATGTAGAAACTGTCATACATAGTGAAGTAAGTCAGAAAGAAAAAAATATCGTATATTAATGCATATATGTGGAACCTAGAAAAATGGTACAGATGAACTGGTTTGCAGGGCAGAAATAGAGACACAGATGTAGAGAACAAACATATGGATACCAAGGGAGGAAAGCTGTGGAGTGGGGGTGGTGCTGTGATGAATTGTGAGATTGGAATTGACATGTATACACTGATGTGTATAAAATGGATGACTAATAAGAACCTGCTGTATAAAAAAAAAATTCTCTGTGTATGTCATATAGGCTAATGTTCAGTTGGCTAAAGTAAGTCACATGGTCAAGCTCAGGTATTGTGGGAGGGAACTACCTAAGCTCATATCTTCCAGGATTGGTAGAAGTCATTAATATAACTATTTCCCACAGTGGCTATCTTTCTTTCTTTTTTCTAGTATTTTGATTATGCAAAATTCCTGCAAAATAATGGACCTGATATTCTGGCTATAACTATTCAATTATAGATAAGCCAGAGAAAATTAACTTATCTTGGGCCATCTTCCCTTGCAAGTTAAACTTGTTTTATGACATATATAAAAATAACAATAATAAAAATTGAAAATAAAGCAAATAAACATTAATGGAGATCATAAAACATGCAAAGCACAGCAGAATAAGCTATTATTTCTTAGATCTGGATTCTAGAGGAAATGTTAACTCCATATTTCTCCTAATTTGCTCCCTTTCAAACCTCTTGTCTCCCATGTAGCTTGGTACTTCTCTTGATCTTGTTGAGACTAAATATTTTAGTCAATAATCATTTTCAAAGACTTCAGAGGTGTCTCCCAAACAATACTTCAGATCTTCTCTTAAATTGTCAAGTGTATGTAAGTTTTTAAGAAGTAGGACTTAAGCAGTCATATTCAAGATGAGAGATCAGATTTAAAGGGCTTTATCCCATACTCTTAATGTGTGATCAGCCTTTGACAGTGCTTTTCGGTATTAACAACTAAATACCTAACCCACATTTCAAATAACAAGTATAATAAAAATATAACCACCATAAAATAATTAACATATTTAAATCTCATGATGTGTTTGGTATGGCTGGAGGGCAGAGTATTGGGTGGGTGGACAAAGGTTATAAAATGGGAGAATGAGTATGGCCTGATTGAGAATTTATCCTTTGTGACACTGTATATCATGGACAGTTTCAAGCATATTGAAATACAACTAGACTTTTTTATGGAACATAAATCTGTGGAGGATGAATTTGTAAGACAATGAAGCCTTTGTTAAAAAAAATCAGGGAAAGTTTTTCTTTCTTAACAATAAGATAAAATGTGATTCGTACGTGAACTGAGGAGAAAAAATAGGTGAGGGTGCATTCACAGTGCTGAATGATATATGTGTTGTAAGATGAAAGGACAGGATTTACTGAGAGCTTGAATAAGGAAGAAGAGTGTAAATGAAGTTGAAAGGTTTCCAGTTTTGTGTATTACACTGATAACATCGTGATGGATTTGTAGCAAGTCAGCTGAGATAAGATGGAATCATATTTCTCAGAGTTTCCTCCCCTGCCTAATTCTGGGTCAGCATGAACCATGAGAGATATTTTGCATAAAGTCTGGAAGGAATAAATGAAGCAACAGCCATTTTCTTGTGCTCCAAAACTTTAGAGTGGGTGCAGGTTGTTGTGGCAGGTCGTGCGTGTTGATATTTACCTGTTGGCTCATCTGGTGGGCTTGGGTAGTAGGTGGGTCACAGCAATGCCACCTCCTGCCGAGCCTCCTATTCTAGCTTCCCTAGGTCAGGTGTGTATTTAGCTCTATGATGAAGAGTGCTTCTCCTGCAGGCCACCCATCCTCCAGTTGGAGATTTGGAGATGATGAGAGAGGGTACTGGTTTCCAGCGCACACTCATAATTTCCAGCTCAGACTTAGGTTCCTGTTTGTCTTTGTTTTTCCTCATTTTACCTCCATTTCCCTTTTCTGACTGCTTGTCATTCAGAGCTCAGTCTCCAACACCAGATACAGAAACATCAGTCTCACATAGACTGTATGTCCCCACAATTGTGTAAGGAATTGTGTAAGGAAAAATCCTTAAAATAAATGATAGATAGATAGCTAAATTAGAGATAAAACTTATGTAGACAGAGGTATAGACATGGATGATATATAGGTATATAGAAATATATATATATATATATAAATAGACTAAATGCTTTTTTTTTTTTTTTTTGCGGTATGTGGGCCTTTCACGGTTGTGGCCTCTCCCGTTGTGGAGCACAGGCTCCGGACGCGCAGGACCAGCGGCCATGGCTCACTGGCCCAGCTGCTCCGCGGCATGTGGGATCTTCCCGGACCGGGGCACGAACCCGTGTCCCCTGCATCGGCAGGTGGACTCTCAACCACTGCGCCACCAGGGAAGCCCAAATGCTTATTTTTTATGCATCCTGACTGTATTGCTTTACTGATCTTATCTTGATACAATTATTAACTGGATAGCAAATGTAAGTGGAGGACTGGTTAGTAGAAGAGAATTATTGAGTACAGTTTTTAACATCCTATTTTCAGTTGCCTGGAATTTATCCAGGGAAAGATCAACAGCAGATCTGAATCTTAGAATATAAGATTGGGCTGGGGCTAAATATTTGGAAGTGGACAGCATATCAGAGGCAGTGGTAGCCATTGGTATAAATAGAGCTTGAGAAAAGTTGAGGGCAAAAACTGTTAGTAGATACTAACATTTAAGAAAGAAAGAGAGAGAGAGAGAGAAGCTCATGGAGAGAAAGAGGGAAGGAATGAAGAAATTAGAAGAGTAGCATCCCAGAAGCCAAAAAAGAAAGAGATTAGAGAAGAAAGTCATAAGTAGCAGAATATAATATCACAGGTGTGTCAAGTAAAATCAGAACTTAAAGTAAGCCATGGATTGGGCAATTGAAGGACGTTGCTCATTTCAGCAATAGTAGCTTCAGTAAAATGGCAAGGTAAAAGTCCCAGTGGATTAGACCAAGTTATAAATGGGAATTTGGGAAAGTGGAAGTGATATGAGGAATCCTTGGAAGTATAGGTAAGAAGGGAGGATGAAAAACAATTCTTAGGTAGAGTGTATTTTGAGATCAGGGCTTTCATTTGTTTGTTTATGTTCAAGCTAAGATAGAATTAAAGACAAAGGCTGAGGGAATACAGGTGGTAAATGGGGGAGGGGGGAGGATGAGGATGGTTAAATCTATTTTTCAGATGGATGTCAACCTAGACGTAGGTTATTTAGTGAAACTTGGTTGGGGAAATTTACACCGGGTTCTATTAAATTAATAAAAATATTAAGGATAGATGTGCTGCAGATAGGTTTATAAGGGTGGGAGAAAACACTGAGGAAAAAGTTGAGGAATCTCATGATAAATAAATTCCTTCTTTGTAGTGGATTGAATAGTGTCTCCTGAAAAGATAAGACCAAGTCCTAACTCCTGGTCCCTGTGAATGTGACCTTATTTGGAAACAGGGTTTTTGCATCTTATTGAGTTAACATGAGGTCATAAGGGGTCATATGTTAGAGACTATATTTCTGAGTCTCTTTGTAGTTAGGTGTGAGCATGCTACTAACTATAGCAAATAGAATGAAATGACAGTGATGTATGTACTCCCTGAGTGCATATTTTTTAGGATATTGTTTGCCTTCTACTTCCTCACTTTCCCCTTTCCTATAGGCTGGGATGTGAACATGATAGTGGGAGCAGCATCACCTGTGCACCTGAGGACAGCATCTCAGGGATGTGAGAGCAACAAGTTGGACGGAATCAGGGTTCTTGTGTGATGGGTGGTATAGAAGCATCTGCTGTGACACCAACTGCCACTATGGCATTTTCCATAAAAGACCAATAAAATTCTGTTGTATTTATGCCACTTCATTGTAGGATACTTTTGTGACAACAAAACAGTGTATCACTAAATAAAGAGCTGTGTAAACATTTATTGAATAATAAATGGATAATTTATTGTTTCTGGATAATATGTGAAACAATTGTCTCTGATCTCTTGAAAATTCAGAAATTTATGCCTACATTGGAAATTATTTCTAGTCAAATTTATTACTCTGCTTTTTTTTCAAGTAGCAGAAACACAGACAGTGTAAAGACTGGAAGTCACAAACCTACTGAAAAGTTAATGTGGATGACTGCTTCAGACAATTTCTTAAACAAAAAGACATAGCTTCAAATTAGAGGGTGGAATTCTTTTAGAAAACAGGAATCAGAGAAAGGCAAGGGATGGTAATGAATTAAATAAGATGTGGTAGTAGAGTATCGCTGTGAAAAAGGTCAATGTTATTCTCAAAAGTACATACTGAGTAGTTTCTTGTAAAGCAAGGGAGTTAATATTTGAGAAAATGGCCTTGCTCCAAGGATGTCAAAAGCTCACTATGATATATTATCCTTCTGTTTAAGGAGACAAAATAAACCTCAGAAGAGGAATATAATTCTGGACCTAAGAAAACATACTCGCTGTGGTCACGATAGATCCATTATATAGTTGTCATATTCAAACCCATCAAATATATTTTTCCTTGCTTAAAAATAATCCTTATTTTTTATTGTATATGTAAATATTAATACTGAGTCAGTGAAACCCTGATTTTTAAGGAAAAATAGTATTCGTTTACTTGTGACATCAAAATTATGTACTTACTAGATGTTCATCATATAACAACCAATGTGGCCAAATATGTAAATGAAATTAATGATAAAAGACAATTTTAGAATTTTATACTATACAGAAGAAAAATAATAGCATTACATGGAAACTGTTTAAAATGCTTATTACAAAATCAAGCATGAGTACTCTTAGAGCAATTTGAATTGAAACGTAACTTAGGGTTTAGATTTCAGAGGACTCTTTTATAAGGTTACCTGGATATACAATAAGTTGGGGAGGAAGATAGTTGGCTAATAATTTACCCAGCTCTCCCCGCTTTCCCCACTCCCATCACACACACACTACAGAGAAAGAGAGGGTACTCTTTTCCCACATCCATTAGATTTTCCATTGATCTTTCTCTTTCCTTTGAAATAAGCATTTGTTTAGATGACCTAATGCACAAACACAGGCAAGAAAAATCTCCACCATCTATCTGTTCAATCCTCCTGCTGAGAATCTGAACAGGACAACTTCTCTCCAGTTACCCCAAGTTAGATGCCTTGTTAAAATACATTGCCTCAGCTGGAGAACTGTCCAGTAATACTTTTCTTCATTTTTAACAAACAATATAGACTCTATACTAGTAGGGGTAGGTATAGTCTCCAAGCTCAGAATTTTTCTTGTAAAGTCGTAAGTGGTGGCAAAAACAAACAGGGCTGAAGCAGCACTAGTTTTGTGTCCCACATATGCTCCGCTGGAATTTCCATTGCTTTCGAAGCTCTTTTCCTCGAGCTGTTGACATTTATTCCTTAAAGAAAATGTAGTGACTTAAATTGAATGCTTCACTCACTGCATAGCCAAAATACTACCCTCCACAGCACTGGAGAATTCTATAGTCTTTGCGCTCTTACGCAGAGGGTGAACTGGTCACATCTGGTATTAAAATGGGAAAATTGAAGCAAGCAAGGTCGAGAATATCATGGCATCTACAGCATGGGGTAGGAAGAGGGTTTCTAGAACATCAATGAAAACTGGGAGCATTTATTTACATTTTTATCTCACCAGAACATTTAAAACATATTTTATGGTGTTTGGAGGTAAACAGAGAACATAGAATAGGAAAGAATAAGATTTAGTACAGTCTGGGTACTCCCCCTTGGAAGGGCCCAGTGCCAGAAATGAATTTTTTCTAGACATGTGGGCGGGGAAGATCTTTTTATAATATCTTCACTCCTTTCTTTTATCCAGGCATCTGTGGACTACAGATTTCTGCATTTCTTGTTTGTTTTAAATACATGTTAGGAAATGGTGAAAATAGCATAGATTTGGATGGAAACTTAGAGGACACAAATATTAAGCCAGCATCATGCTCAGTCTTTCCTGGCAGTTATTCTTCTATTCAATCCTTTTGTGTACACTAATCTGCTTTCCCTTAACCTTTCTGCATAGATAGGCCACGCTGATACTTCTAGACTCAGCACAAAAGCCAGTGATACTGCAAGCTTGCAATATCATTTTCCTCCAGGCTGGGTTAGATACTCCTCACTTATGTCCACAGAACAGCATGCATACCTCTGTCATAACAGTCCTTCCCAGGGGTTGCATTTATAATTTTACTTCCCAGCCTCCATTATTGAATTGCAGCTTTCTTTCATTTTTCTAATATTAGGACACTAGCACAAGTGTGTGGCATCTCTGTGTCTTCAACAAATGTTTATTGAATAATTGAATGAACTACTTATTTTACACATATTAAATTGTGGCTCCTATTGATTTGAGGGCTCATCGTTAATAAACTACTTGCAAAGTCAAGACATAGCTCCTACCTCTTAGGCCAAATTTCTTATCATTTCAAATTATGTCCACTCAGAATCAGTTATGCTCTCCTTCACCCCCTCTGTGCTGTATCAACAGCTCTTTATGACTAGGAGTATTTTGACCAGGTAAGATTTCAGTTGGGTTAGTTAAGTGCATAAAGAGCAACTGCTTAAGAAAACATTTGTTTTTTGTTTTATCTCTCTGATTTTCTACAGCAACTGTTTTAATTCTGCCCTCGCTTGCTCTGCCCCATCTGTAGGAAACCGTAGGGGGGAAAAGAAGGTACAAAATCCACTTCTCAGTTTGGTGCACAGCAGTCTGATTAGACAGCATTGAGGTGCACTTTGGCTGTCACAGCAAAGCCTGGGAAATGCCTTGCGAGAATTATTGGGTGCAAAGGTCTTAAAGAATTAAACATCTGCCAGTTTCTCACTCTTCCTCTTTCTGATTCATAAGAAGATTATAGAGTACAGAACTTAAAAAGGTTTACTTTTTTTTTAAAGACTCTTTTTTTCTTTTTTTCCCAAGGTGGACTAATAGATACTTTTATATTCAACTAGTTAGAAATATCAGCTTTTCTAATAAAGCTATTATTTTCAGCACAGAATGAATTTTTGGACAAAAAAATAAATATTGAGATTGTTTAGACTAATCCTTTTTTGGGACGTCCCCAGCAGTCCAGTGGTTAAGACTTCGCCTTCCAATGCAGGAGGTGTGGGTTCGATCCCTGGTCGGGGAGCTAAGATCCCACATGCCTCTCGGCCAAAAACCAAAACATAAAACAGAAGCAATATTGTAACAAATGCAATAAAGACTTTAAAAATGGTCCACATCAAAAAAATCCTCAAAAAAAAAAAAAGAATAATCCTTTTTTTTAGATATATGGCAATTGAGACTCAGAAAAAGGAAGCCATGTACTCATGGTCATACTACTAATTATGGGCTAATATAATTCTAGGTTTCTGCCTTTAAGCCAAAATTTCTTTTCACTATATTAGCTCCTATCACAATTTCATAAAAATAAAATTTCTATATTCTTTAAGAATTTTTATTTTAAAAAGTTTGAAGGTTAGTTAATATTCTGTCCATACCATGTCAATATGAAAATTAGAAATACACATTAGTGGTTCTAACTTAAAATTGGATAAACAACATTATTTTTGATATTTTTAGAATCTCAAATAGGTAGAATTCAGTTTATCATTTTGATCTTCATAATAATTTCCACTTTTGTCGTGTAGTCAATTATGAGACATATGCAACTCTGTAATTTTCAAGTTTTATCTGATCTGCCCCACACACCCAATTCAGTTTTATATTTTTGGTTTCATGGAAAGAATTCTTCAATGTAAACTGGAAATTACTTCCCCTAATCTAAGACAGTAAAATCTTTTCTCATCAGATTGAATGTTTTGAAACACACTCAGAGTTCCATAGAGAGGTTAAACTTTAAAAATTAGTATCTGGAATTCTATCACAAGATGTACATTGTGTTTTACACAATTTAGCAGTGAATTAGTTTGCTAGGGCTAACACAACAAAGTACTACAGGCTGGGTGGCTTAAACAACAGAAATGTATTTCCTCACAGTTCTAGAGGCTGGAAGTCCAAGATCAAGAGGTCAGCAGGTTTGGTTTCTTCTGAGGCTGCTTTCCTTGGCTTGCAGATGGCCACTGTCTCCTGTGCCTTCACAAGGTCTTTCCTCTGTGTGCATGCAGTCCTGGTATCCCTTTGTGTCCAAATTTCCTCTTTTTATAAGGACACCAGTGAGTTTGGATTAGGTTCTACCCTAAAGGCCTCATTTTAACGTAATCACCTGTTTAAATGCTTTGTCTCCAAATACAGTCAGATTCTGAGGTACAGGGGGTTAGGGCTTCAACATAGTTTTGGAAGGGACAAAACTCAGTCCATAACAGACAGCACATATTTCAAACATTTTATAAAATAGGTTCTGCAGTTTTAAGAGGCAATGATACTGCAGAAAGCATGCTGGTTTAAGAGTTTATAGTTCTGAGGATTAGACCTATCTCTGTCTACTTTTGTACAAGTCAAAATCTTTTTATGCTTTAATAATCTCAGTAGTGAAATGAAAAGGTGGGTCCAAAAGATTCTTAAGGTCCTCTTGCTAAAGTTCAATGATCCATGAAATTTTTAAGTATGTAAAAATTCATTTTGATTTCATACTACCTCTGATATTTTCAATAATATGAAATAATGAAGTTCCAGTTTCTCAAGTTTCCTAGGCTATCTTTTAAAATAAGAATAGAACTCTTTCCACTTTCTTGCCTTCAAAGTTTTGCTATCAGGACTGTGTTAAAAATGCAGAATGAATTTTTAACAGAGCATTGACACTTGCATTGTTAATGTGCCTTCAAGCATGTAATTAGCTGAGAAGTTTAATCTTTTATATTCCAAAGTTTGATCAGAATGCATAAGCTCAGAAAAGCTATAAAGTATTGACCAGCATCTTTGATTAAAAAAAAAAAAAAAAGTTCAAAGCAAGCACTTGAAGGTACTTTCTGTAAAATCAAATGTTCCTTGTTGCTTCTCAATAAATACATTAAATATAATAAGATGATGTTTTTCTCTTTTTATATATCAACCAGAAACAAAATGTCTACTATTTTCCTACTTTATTATTTATGTTTATAAATTTATTTATTTATTTAGGCTATGCTGGGTCTTTGTTGCTGCACACGGCCTATCTCTAGCTGTGGCAAGTGGGAGCTACTACTCGTGGCAGTGCGTGGGCTTCTCATTGTGGTGGCTTCTCTTGTTGCAGAGCACGGGCTCTAGGTGCTCAGGCTTCAGTAGTTGTGGCACGCAGGCTCAGCAGTTGTGGTGCATGGGCTTAATTGCTCCGCAGCACATGGGATCTTCCTGGACCAGGTCTCAAACCCGTGTCTCCTGCATTGGCAGGTAGATTCTTAACCACTGCACCACCAGGGAAGTCCCTAATTTCCTACTTTAGATTTTTGAGAGATTTATCTTGCTTGGGAATATCTGAAAAGAGTCACGTGTAACTTTCTGATAAATGAATTATTTATTCTTTGAATGATTCATCTTTAACAAAGCATATCACCCAATTAAGGAAAATAAAAAAGTCTGCTAGGTGAATATATAAAATGAAATTATAATGTAGCTTATTTAAATAAATTAATGTGTTTCCCATTTATTTATGCTGAGTAAATATGAGCACATATTTATTTCTGTAGCATTCAATCTCATGTTAGAACATGACATTTATTTGATATGAGACGAAGAGAAGGCATTAGGATTGCATTGGAAATGGTTGGTTCGATCGAATAAGGAACAGAAAAAGGAAATTTCCGTAAGAATCAAAAACATATCCAAATTAGAGAGAATGAGGGGATTAACCATATCAGTCTGGAGGTAATTTTCTTTCTTTGAATCACTTGTGCATAAGTATATACTCGAATTGTTCAAAAGTTGTCTCTTTAATTACTTTTATATCCACTCATTGTTCAACAGAGAGTCAGTGGTAAGTAAATCTTGTTAATTAAAAGTTGCATGGGCCTCAGAAGAAAATCAGATTTATACAGTGCCTCTCCTTTAGGGGAAATGTGAGATTAGTTCTGGTGTGATTATGCGGTAGTCAGGTAGGAGAGCCTAAAGTTTGGAATAAGAAAAATGCAGACCATTACACCAAGGAGACGTAATATTATCACAATACAAAGTAAACATCAGTGGTGAGAGAAGTAGGGAAAAATAACTCTTTTTGGAAATAGCCATTTCTGTGGCTGAGATAATCCTGATATCAGTGTTTTAAAATATATTATAATGACAGTTGATTTGTACCATGTTCTCTTCAGAAAGGAGCTATCCATGGATTAATGAGATATTACAATCAATCACTTCACAAAAGAACTCTTTTGAATCTAGTTGGAAACAGAGATGAATACAGGTTATCTGTCCTGTTTCTATGCTCCCACAGTATTTTATATATACCATTAAGATGGTGGAGTACTCATTACATTCTATTTCATATTTATCTACGGGTATAATCATCTCATTCACTACTTTGTACGTTTTTTGGGCTATGATTTTATCTCAATTTTATTTGTATTAATCACAGCACCATTCATTCTTCCAACAAATATTTACTGAATCTTCACTATGTGTCAATTGTGGGGTTATATACAAAATAATTGAATGGAGATGTACGTTTCTGGCATCAGTGAACACTGTGATCCTATGGTCCATGGACACACACACACTCATTATGCTACAATACTACCAATACTGGATGGATTTTGAAAGAGCAGGAATATTGGGGAATGTGTGTAGGGATCACTCTGGAAGTCAGATAAGGGCATCTAGCTGTAGAGAGCTTCATATGAGATGAGAAAAATGGACAGGATTTTATGTCGTGGGCAGTAGAGGACAATCATTTGCTAAGCACAGCATTTGTGAGAATCACCTGTGTTTGAGAGTTACAGAAAGTTTATTATTTTAGGAGCCTCAAGTGTGACTTCTGGGGTATGTATTTCAGGAAGGGTGATCTATGAAAGGCAGGATGACGTCAGGCAGTGAGAGGGACATGAAGAAGAAAAAAGATACAGGAGACGTGGTTGATCAGTAGAAAAAGGAACAGATCATACAAGAATATTGTATCATGACAGCGTGTTTGCATTTTATACTACAGAGGAGGAGGCTCTTTGAAGAAATTTAGTAGGGGAGTGACAGTCAAAATTGTATATCAATAAGATCTTTTGGCAAATAAAAGATGCTAGGGGAAATCATGAGTTGAGGAAGTATAACACTTGAAAATCACAGAAGTTATTTTGGAAGCATCTGAAAACGACTAGCATGTCAATGATTCCAAAATAATAGGGAACAGCACCATCATCTAAGTTGATCCTTTAGCCATGAATTGTCAAAGATCTACTCCAAACTTTTAAATTAAATTAACTGGGAATGGGCCTGAGTATCTGCATTTTAGCAAGCATTGCCAGGTTATTCTTAGGTAGCTGGTGGCTGAAACATATCTTGATAACATGGCTTTATAGGAAGCTCTCAGTGTTGCTTCAGTGGATCAAATTATGTATAAAGGGAACTGGGTTTAAAATCTGGCTCCTGACTGAGATTATTGATGATAATAATACACAAGTGTATCTGTGTGCACAGGCATCTGTGTGTGAAGGTGGGTTGCCTCCAAACCTTTAAAAACACTATCCTATTTTATCCACTCAGAATCCAATGATGAATGCAGGTGAACTATGTTTTCCTATTTTAAATGAGAGAACTGAGACAATGGCAGATAAGTGACTTATTCCAAGTCACACTGAAAGTAAGAAGTAGAGGAAAAACCCAAACTAAATCCACATGATTCCCTAGGTCATTGTAATTTCTTCTCCAGTTCACTGTAGTTCATAGCCTTTTTAGAGGACACCAGCCAAATTCTTGATATTTCTGATTCTCATAAATAAAATGATAGTCCAGACGTGGTTCTCAACTGGGGGTAGTTTTGCCCCCAAGAGCACACATTTGGCCATGTGTTTTGGTTATCACAGGTTGGGGCTTGGAAGTGCTACTGCCATCTAGTGAGTAGAGACCAGGAATGCTGCTAAACACCTACAGCGTACAGGACACACACACACACACACACACACCTGCACCCCTCCCCCCACAAGGGCAACAAAAACGATCTGGATGAAAATGTCAATAGTGCCAAGGCTGAGAAGACCTGATTCAGATTTAGGACACACTAAGGTTCATTCCACCTCTAAAATTCAGTGACTATCAAATTACTAATCCACCCTATGCAACAAAAAGAACACATTTGAGCAAGTGTCAATGTTATAAGTCTTGGATTTCTCTTTTATCTAAATACTGTCAATAGTTCCGACCTCTTAGATTATGTTTATCCTGATATCTCTTAGACTCAATGTCTCCTATTTCAGACATGAAGTAGGACATGAAGATTCACCGATGTCCTACTGTGTGTCAGGCATTTTCACTATGTTGACTCATTTGATCCTTAAAAGAGTGTATTAAAACAGACATTATATAGGTTGCTTCCATAAAAAAAAAGATACAAATGAACTTATTTACAAAACAGAAACAGACTCACAGATATAGAGAACAAACTTATGGCTACCGGGGGAATGGTTGGGGGGAGGGATAGTTAGGGAGTTTGGGATTGACATGTACACACTGATATATTTAAAATAGACAACCAACAAGGACCTACTGTATAGCACAGGGAACTCTGCTCAATATTATGTAACAACCTAACTTGGAAAAGGATTTGAAAAAGAGTAGTTACATGTATATGTATAATTGAATCACTTTGTTCTACACCTGAAACTAACACAACATTGTTAATCAACTATACTCCAACATAAAATAAAAAGTTAAAAAAACCCAAACAGACATTATTAACACTGCTACCCTTCTTGTATATAATTAGATAGTTCCATAATATTGGACATAGAAATAATGGTTTGGTTTTCCTTCATAAAGAAATGAGTTGATTGTTCTTATCTAATATCTTTTATAGATGAGTCTGGTTAAACATTCTGAACCTCAGCATCAACTCACGCTGTGCAGGCCCCTCACCATGCTGGTGAGACTTTCAGGGAGAAAGGCAGATCAGCGTATGAATCACAGGACTCAGCATGAACATTTCAGAGAAGCAGAGAAAGGTAAAGTGCTTGTCATTTTTATGAGACACTATCAGTAGCAAGCAAAGGGCTTGTTCTGCAAGTGAGAGAAGTCAGCAGACTTAGTCTATAAAACCAAATACTTAAAATTCCAGCCTCGTCACTAATTAGCTGTGTGATTTTGGGAAATTCAATATCTTTGTCTTCATTGTCTTCAAATATAAACTATATGGCTGGAATCAAACTTATCTAGCATCCTTTTCAGCATTATAAAATAATTCCTGCTTTTGTAAATCACTCACTTGGAATTCACTTGGAGGGTTTCATATTTGGCAACCTTCCTTATAGAACTTAGAAGAAAGTGTGTGTGTGTGTGTGTGTGTGTGTGTGTGCGTGTGTGTTTTGTGCTTGTGTTTAATTTCTTACAAGTGGTGAAGGGCTTATTTTATAATTTGAAAAATTTGAGTCTACTTTCTGGTTTGAAATAAACCTCAGGTTTTCCAGCCTCAGTGAAAATATTTTCAAAATGTTAATAATTTTAAGTAAAAGTTTTTAATTAGGGCTAGAGACAAAAGTATGTATTTAACAGGAAAAAAAGGAGGTTGACTTCGGATAGAAACATATACTTGAATGTGTCTTATATTTATGAATCTCATAGTATTTCAAAATAACTCCATTAGGAAAAGACCAAATCCAAAGAAGCCAGGATTTCCAGAGACTTTCTAGTCTCTCCCTCTATAGATGCTTGGTACTTATCTGTCCATGCAGGTGTGTTGAAGGTAGTACTGTGTATGTTGGATTAAAATAGAAAAAAATGGGAAGGTTGCATTTTAATCGCAAATTCAACAGCTTTTAACTCTATTTGCTATTGCTTACCTTATGGAAAGAAGACATAGTGTTTTGACTAGTTTCTCTCTCCCTCCCCCCCCTCATCCAGCTGGAACTTCAGCTGTGACTTTAAAATGTAACTGTATTTGGAAGAAGCATTTTGCAGATAAAATTAGTTAAGGATCTTGAGACGATATCATACTAAATTTAGGGTGAACCATAAATCAAATGACTGGTGTCCTTATAAGAAGAGGAAAGGACACAAGCATCCAGAGGAGAAGTCCATTTTAAGGTGGAGGTAGGCAGGGTTTGGAGTTATGCAACCACAAGCCAAAGAACACTTGGGGCTACCAGAAGTTGAAGAGGCAAGGAAAGATTCTTCCCTAGAATCTTCAAAGGGAGCATTGTCTTTCTGACACCCGGATTTCAGACTTTATCTTACAGAACTATGAGAGAATAGATTTTTGTTGTTTCAGAACACCCAGCTTGTGATATGCAACTATGGGAGCCCTAGAAAACGAGTACAGATTTTGGTACTTAGAAATGGGGTGCTTCTTTATCAAATATTTTGAAACGTGCAAGTTTCCTTGATATTGCATAATGGGTGGAGACTGCAAATATTAAGGCTCATGATAGAAAAAGTTTAGGTTGCTTTGAAGAGACTGTTGGTGAAAATATGGACATAAACTGTACTGTTGAGGTCTCAGAAGGAAAGGAGAAACATTATTTGACACTGTAGAAAAGGCAATTTGTTTTATAAAGGAGCAAAAAAATATATATATTGGCTGAATTGTGTATTATTGTTGGGCAAAAAGCAGAGCTTGGTAGCAATGAATTTGAATATTTAGCTGAGGACATTTACAAGCAAAATGTTGAAGGTGTAGTCTGGTTTCTCTTTGTTGTTTTCATAAAATATGAGAAGAAAGAGATAAATTGAGGAAGAAACTCTTAAGCAAAACAGAACCAGAATTTGATATTTTGGAAATTCTCAGCCTATCCTTCTCTCAACAAATGCTACATAATACTCTGGAGAGAATGCCAAGGATAAGGAGGACAATTTGTTGCTGATTATTAGATATGTGACTTATGGATCCAATAAATCATCAACTGAAGCCAGAAATAGAGAAGAAGTTGCCCAGGAAGGATCTGTGGAGATCCCTTGAGTCTGAAGGCATGGATACCCTTGACATATGTGTGCAATTGACATGGTTCTTGAGAATGTTAAGCCTGCAGAAACACTGCAGATGGATCATAACCAGATTCTCACCCGAACTTGATTCAGGTGATATAATTTGGAACTTTTTGAGTTAAGAATAGATGAGAGTTTGGACTTAGAGAGCTTGTGCTGAAATGAGTTAAGACTTGAGAATGCTGGGATGAAGTGAATATGTTGTGAATGTGCAATGAATATGAATTTTGGAGGAACAGAGGGTGGACTAAAGTGTACCCCCCAAATTTGTGTCTAGTCACCCATTTTGTGGTATTTGTTATGGCAGTTGGTTGATAGAAGGACAGAGGAAAATACCTCAGAAAGAAGATTTTCTGAGGTTATGGATCTTTATGGTATCCCACACCATACACATTTCTTTTGATAATACTCTTCACCATTCCCCATTCATTCCCAAATAGACAATATTCTACACAAATGAAATAATAGGACCTAGATTAGCTTTTAAGCTGGTGTATGGTAGAAGTCTGCCTTAGTAAGATCATGCACAGTGCTAACTTCTTATAGATAGTCAAAATTCAATACTGGCTCCCAGGATAGTATAAGCAACATCTGCAATACAGTCAAACACATAAAGTTATGCAGAACCAAACTGTCGAATATTTTAGTCTTAGTTGAAGCTTTCAAGAATGATAGTTAACACAAGACCCACAAACTACAATTCATGATACATTATGCTTAATAACTGGTAAATTTTATTGTTTATAATTTATGTCCATTTCTTCACTTCAAGTAACTTGAAATATTTCTAAATTCCTAAATTAAAATAATCCCTTAGAAGATGGTACACATCATTTTGGCTACTTTGTAGATACTCACCTGGTTCTCAGAAAGACTGGACACAGAAATGAATACTGAGTTTTCCTGGTGAGTGACACCGAAAAAATAAACATCTATTCTTTGTTGAGTGCACAGTTTCTTAAACTGTCTTTCATATGTATTTAAAGCAACACGTAAATGCAGATTTTTTTCCTTTAAAATTGCTTTCTTTCTGCTTTTCCTGGTAGTCAAAGGAGGTTTAAAAATATTCCCTTCTTAGCTCATGCAGAACAACTACAGGCTGTTCTTGGACAGAAAACAAATAGTGAAATAGATGTGAAAAAGAGTTCCAAAGCACAGAAGGAGCTAAACCATAAAAGCAGGGTATATTGTATAACCAGTACTGTGAATAATAACCCTGAGTACCCTGAGACTAGAGTACACTTCTTTACTCCTTCAAGAACTCTTGGTGTCACTAAAAATCAGGAGATCCTGGGGGTAGCTTTGTGTATGTATTGATATTAAACCCAATATAAAATATAAGGTAACTTATTGACATAGCAGCTATTTTTCTTTAATTTGGCAATAAAGAGCAGCATTTAGGTAAATTATGTAATGAACAACTGACCAAAATTTTTCAACATTCTATTTTCAAATCATTGCTTGAAATAAATTATATGCAAATATACAACGTATTGTGAATAGGAGCAAAATATAAAGTGAATCATGAATATTACCATATATATTTAGTCTCTTATTCCAGACCTTAAAACCTGTCTCTTCAAATGCATTTCTTTGCTCTTACCTCATGCTAACTCTCACTGACTAGGAGGTATTTTAATCACTTAGCTTTATATAGGAGGTGAAAGCTTGTGATTATGAATACGCACCTCCTTCTGAACAGCTTGAGGAAAATAGAAATTGTACATATAAATTATTCAACTACTTGTCCCATTTTGATATATTTCATAGTCTTCTACTGAAGATAGAGTAATGTATAAATAAAACCTCAAGTGATAGAGATAGATAGATTAAATAGATAGACAAATCAACAGATAGACAAATAGATATCCATGCCTTTATGGTTGGGGAACAGGAAAGCCAGAGTTGGTATTGTCAAGGTAACTAATAAATGCAAAGAAGAGGGAAGAATATTTCTAACTTCATGACTCCTCTTCTTCCTCTTAAAGCCTTATTTGTCTATTAGTTTTGTGTCATTTTGAAAGTTTTATGTTCTCTTTTTAATGGGAATATGTTAATGTAAAAAATAGATGTATTTCCATGATTAGTAAAGTATTATCTACAGAGTTCCAGTTCTTAAAACTGTAAGACACATATTAATTGGTTGAATTATTTGATATTCTAATTGTGGATAAAGAGGTAGATATTGGGTGACATTTGAAGTTTCTAACCCAGAGGACTTAATGCAAACATGAAAGTTATTTTGAGGTTTTATATTTGTTCAATATTAAATATGTATATGCATACATGTATAGATATACATAGGTATGTATACATATATACTCACATGTCTATAGATATACATATGGGTATATGTATGTATTTACATTTGGGAACTTAGGCATAAATTTCAAGTAGATGCTAGAGAAGTGCTTGTGATTTGGTTGCTGAGGAGATTCCCCAGAGTGGTGTGTATTTTTATCTGAACATTTTATTTCATTTCAAATTATACACATTGCTAAAATTTAAATGATAGACAATGGTGGACTTTTGGGAAGTCTGTCTCAGATTTGTGCTTCTATAAAATGAAGTGCTCTTCCTTCTCTTCTAAAGTTTGTCTAGTCAGTTAGATATTTACTTTAGGTGTTTGTATATGGCTTTCCATTTGGTTGTTTGACAAAACTGGGAAATCATATGACCTAACAATCATACGTGTATTTTTGTCCACCTGATCTTGAGCATGGGGTATGCTCAAAATGGCTTGTGGCTAGAACATTATGTCCTTAACATAAAAAATTCAAAATATTTGTAAACTCAATCATTCATCCATGCAAATGGTTTTCAATAAATAAAATGCTTTATAAATTTAAGTATGTAATTGCCTCAGTACTATCTGATGTTCTATCAACCACTTCGGTTGAAATTTAATTACATAATATTCATGGGAACTTTAGAATAAGTCTGCCATCTAAGCCAGCAAAATATTCAACATGGAGTCCACTGATAAAATGCAGCCTGCATGATTTAGAGGTGCACTTGTCCTGCAATTTTTCAGCAACAGGAAATTATACACTAAAATAACTCGGAAGCTTTGGCTTTGGTCAAAATACAGCATAGGACATATCCACAATGAAAATAATTACTAATAGATTATGAAATAAAATAAAACCAAAAAAGACACAAAGAAATGTTATATGCCCAGCAATAATATATTAGCCAATTTGAAAGGGAAATCAGTAAATTAGATTCATTTTAGAGGGGATATATATAAATAAATATGTGTGTGAATGCAGGTATGCACACACATACACTCATACATGTGTGTATATACATGCTGATAAAAATGTATTGAGGTGTTTTATTGAGGAATTTGGGAGTTTAATGAGAGCTCCAACTACAGTTGACCCTTGAGCAACATGGGTTTGAACTGCCCAGGTCTGCTTATACACACATTTTTGTCAATAGTTAACACTTCAGTGCTGCATGATCCAGGGTTGGTTGAATCCTCAGATGCTGAACTGCAGATGCAGAGGAACCGAAGATACGGAGGGTTGAATATAAATTACACAAGGGTTTTTGAGTGTGTGGAGGGCCAGTGTCTCCAACCACCATAGTGATTCAGAATGAACTGTATTTACAAACTAGCCAAACTTTGAGTGGTATATATCTAGCTCCGTGAAAATGCATTTCATTTATGAACTATCTTTAGCACTGTTACTGTAACTTAGCAATGTGGGCAAAAGGCATATGCACGTCTAATGATGAGATCCATCATTGGCAAATTCATACACACACAATTTTTACACAACTTACTATCTCAGGGGTAAAATAAACAACTTTACTTATCACAGCATTCTGGAGCAACGCATTTGGATTAAGTACAGATACCTGAGTGTTCAAAGGACACTAGGAGTTCATGTCTATGTAAACTTTTTAAATTTATTAGTACTGTGGTACTCATTCTCCCTGCAATATTATATTACATATTAGTTTTATGATTTAAAAAGTTATATGCTATACATATTAGTAGTGGTATCAAGAAATTGGTGCTTGTATCTTCAAATTAATCAAAAAGTAAGAGTTCTTGTTTGACATTAATAAGCACAAAGATGCGTTTCTAACAGTAGAGTATAGACAAATCTGGACGACTCAGGAGCTGATGATCCAGGCTGCAGATGTTTCAATTCCTTTGCCCCTCCTCCTGCCTGTTCTTTTCATTTGTTTATTTCTCCGTTTACTGGTGTTTTGAACTTCATCACAATGTGATGTATAAATTGTATACAATGTGTAAATGTGTAAATGTATAAACTGAAATAGCATATGCCTGTAATATTTGTGAATTTCAATAAATATAGTGGAACACTTATTGATGCTTACTTAATGTCTTTGGAGGATGAATTATTACTGATATTTTTTTCATATTTCTCAAAAATTGGATCTCTTATTTCTTTACAAAAATGCATGCCCATTATAATTAGTATTTAGGTATTATTCCTAAATTGAGAGACTCAAATTTTTCAAAGTAAGAACTTTCAGAGTTCTGTAGCCCATGCTCCCCAGATATACCTTCCATCAATTATTTGCTAAAGACAAAGGTGTTTTATTGTTATTTGAATAAGGTTTTCTTCATTATTTCCAATAAATTAAAGTTCTGTATGTTTATATTTTATTGAAAAATTAGAAAGGACTAATGATAACCTAAAAAATTAACTATAGCAAATTTTCACTTCCTACTTAAATCCATTAACATTTGGGAGATAAAAAGATTGAGCGGAGATTCACTTCTTATAATTATGGTGACTAAGAAAATGACTAAGAAAATAAGCATACATTTTTTCATTGTGCTGTATTTTTATTACAATAGTAATTAAGTATTAAAAATAATACATTTAAATTATTTTTATGTTTATGAATAGAAGTACTAAAATAATTTAATATATTATCTTTCATAGAATAATTAACATCAGATTTTTTTTTTGTAAGCCTTCCCTTTATACTATCTGTGGTGAACTTAACAATAACCAGAATAGGGGTTTATACATTTCTTAATCAGGAGCATGGCCCTTTGAGCAGGTAGAAAAAAACATGAAAGTTTTCAGAATCATACTGAAAATAACATGGATATGTTTATTACTGAAAATTTAAGCAAGAAGATGTGATTATGTGATATTTTACTCAATAGTCCCTCAGTCAGAATCTGGTATTAATCAAACCGCAAGGGCTGAAATTGTTTGCCCTTGGGTTAAAAAAAATACATTATAGTGTTTTGTAACTGTATATGAGCAATGGAACAATACAAATATGCTTTTAAGGGAACCGACTGTGGTCTAGGTGTCTGGAGAATAAAGTTATAGTGACTTCTGGAAAAAAATGAATAAAATGTAGTGGGTGAAAATTTTTGGAGCCCAGTGGGGGTCATCCAAAATGTATAAACAATGGATGACTGGCAGACTCAGGTATCTTTTTTCACAAGTGGAGAGGACTGTAGTTGTATAAAGGAAATAAAAAGCTCCCCCTTTCTCTCTCTCTAAATCAGACCTGCCTCTAAATTTGGCCTTGAGATGGGTTATGTGACAGCACTCAATGGAAGAATTAGCAAAACATTTATTTTTCAGAGCAAAATCTCTCAGCAGGAGGCAACACAGCACTGTTAGAGAATTTTTCAACTAAGCATGAGGCTAGGCAGTTTGAGTTAAGTTTGTTTGAAGTCTTAGCCTGTTATTCTCCTCAATGAACTGATTACTTGCTTGGAATTACAGAAATAGATATGCTGCCACTCCCTTTCTAAGCTGAAGGCTAACGTATTCTGCCTGCTGGAGCAACATTCAACACCGTCTGCAAAATGAGCTATCAATCCATCTCAGAAACAGTTTGAAATCTACTCTGAATACTTTACTACAAAATATAAATGCAAAATCATATGGCTGCCAGGAACTTCCAAAGGTGATCTAACATTCCAGCTTTCACATATCCTAAACAGAAATGCACATGTCCATTAGTTTATTCAACAGCACCAACGAATAAAACTCATTCCTACTATAAATTTCTTTTGTCCAGTGAGTCAGAGAAAATGATAGAGCTGATCAGTCATTTTAAACTATTTGTATTTAATGTGATAAGTGTCAATTTTGAAATGACTATAACATGATATGAAACTGCTTTGGAAGGAAACTTAATTCTACCTGGGAACTGGAGAAAGTTTCACAACTATGTTAGCTGAATCTTGGCAGATGTTATCATTTACTGGGAAAAGGGGGACTTTCCAAAAGTAGAAAGATAGGTATAACCTTGTTTCATTTCTATTTGACAGTAATGCCATGGAGGAATCCATCCCACTCTCTGAAATATAGAATTTTGATTTTTTATGGGACATTCCTTGGACACTTGCTCTATGGCTACACCCATGCAGCTGAACATAACATCATAGACTTCCCTATCCCATTATGTCTTCCATTTTCCTCGCGGCTGAGATAATTATTTCATATTTTTTGTTCTCTATCATTTCTCCTTTTCCTTTAACACTTCCTCCACAATCCACACTCCCAGCTCCCAACTTCACTTTCTATTTCATAGATAAATAGAAGCAATCAGAGGATAACATTAACTTGTACTGCTATATCAAATCACCTCCCACTTCTGCTCCCATATACTCCACCATTTTTTCCTGTTCCAAATGTATTAGCTGTCCATGTTCCTAGCTACGGCCAATCCTAACAGCTGTTCACATGATCACTTTCCTGCTAATTGCTCAAGGACTTTTCTCAAGGTGCTCTCCACATCTCTCTGTCTTACATCATCATTTCTGTCTTTACTGTATCATTTCTTTTAGAATAAAGATAGCATTTGACCATCTTATAAATAAATAGTCTTATTTTTCTCCCATCTTATTAAAAATGAATAAAACTTATGATCACATTTATTTATAGGCAAAGTTGAGACTATGGTAATGCAAATGACTGACTCATCTTGGGCACAAAATTTAAAGGAGTGCCAAAAACTTAGTAACAAAGTTAAAATTATTTCAATATTTTAAAAAAATTCATGCAAAAATCCATGGCAAACAAAATATGTAATTATAAATTGTATATTTATAAATATGAATTGGCATAAAACAAAATTAGTAATACTAATTTTTATTTTTGCCTTAAACTCCAATATGGCTAGGCATGGCATTGGTGCCAGGGCATAGTCCTCTTTGACCTCTCCTATTTTCTCTATATATGCACTCTTTACATAATCTTAATCTGCCTCATGGTTTAAAAAAGCATCTATATTGGTGAGTCCCAAGGTTACATTTCCAGCCTGAACCATTTCCCTGAAATATGGAATATCTAGCGGCATATTCATCATCTCAACTTGAGTATTGAATGGATGCTAACTTGAGAGCAGTGAACACACAGAATCATAATAATTATTTTTCTTATCCATTAAGTCATTTTATTATTATTTATGTTATTATATTGTTATTTTAACACATTCCACTTGGGGTTGGCTAATGAAATGTATTATGATTTATTTTATTATTTTTTTTGTGTGTGGTACGTGGGCCTCTCACTGTTGTGGCCTCTCCCGTTGCGGAGCACAGGCTCCAGACGCACAGGCTCAGCGGCCATGGCTCACGGGCCCAGCTGCTCCACGGCATGTGGGATCTTCCCAGACTGGGGCACGAACCTGTGTCCCCTGCATCGGCAGATGGACTCTCAACCACTGCGCCACCAGGGAAGCCCCTATTATGGTTTGATACACAGGAAACCCATGGCAATAGAGCATTGGAATGAGTTTAAAGTGATCTGGGTTACTGCAACCTTCCTGAACTCATCTCTTACTACTCTTTCCTTCTTTGCCTTTAATTCAGCCACATTGACCCACTGTTGTTTGTTGTTATGTGTTTTATGGATTTTTCCACTCTGTTTATTTGCTCTTGGTTTCTATATAGATTTAGTCTTCATTTCTCAAGTATTTTTGTTTCTTTTTTTCTACTTACTCCTTAAATTTTATGATATTTATTTTCAATCTTCCTTTTCTCCAATCTCCTTATTTTTAAGTTTTTAAAGTTCTAATTTATTTTGTTCTTTCAAAACTGCACTAAATTTCATAGTATCTTTCTTTTAAAAATATTAGATTGTAATTTTTGTCTACACTTTAGGCATGTCTTCTTGAATACTTTCATTGTTAGTAGGGTTAAAATTCTGCTCTTATTATCTTCTAATCCTCTAAATGATATGTATGGGATTTGATTGCAATCTTTTCCTGTTGCTAATTTTTCATGAGTACTTAGTTTCCCTATACTTTTAGAAAAGAGTGTGGGCCAAGATGGGCGTTTCTAGAATCAGGGTTCTAGAGCTTTCTCTACTGTTGGGTTGAGAAGGTAATAGGAAAAAATAACATATTTTTCTAACTGCCTTCTAGATTTCTTTCCCTTGCTTTTATCTGAACATTCTCTTCCCTTCCCTGTACTATAATTGTCCTATATGATTTGGATTTTTCTCTAACTGTTTCTCCTGTGTGGTAAGACTTTTACTTGGAAGGGAGTTTAAGTTTGCTAACTTTTGGAGTTTACCTGTATGGAGTGCTCTAATACACTGAAACGTTATCACATCACTGTCCTCTTGCACTGACTTGAAAGTTTGGTCCTAATAGAGCAGATGATATTTTTAGACTGGCCCAATGCACTTTCAGGTTTGGAGTTCTACTGTAAATAAGGGCATTATGAACAGTTGCTTTCCTTTTCCTTCCTACTTCATTGTTGCTGATACCACACATGTCATATAGACTATCAGTGGTTTCAAGTTCACAAGCATAATTTTCTTTTTCTTTTTAAATTTCGGCCAGAACTTTAAATTTTTTATTTATTTTTTTTGAACTATAGTTGATTTACAATGTTGTGTTAGTTTCAGGTGTATAACAAGATGATTATATATACATATATATATTTTTTTCCAGATTCTTTTCCCTTATAGGTTATTACAAAATATTGAGTATAGTTCCCTGTGCTATACAGTACATCCTTACTGGTTATCGATATTACATATAGTAGTGTATATATGTTAATCTCAAACTCCTAATTTATCACTCTCCTCCCCCACTTTGGATATGATATTGCCTCTATGTGGAATCTAAAAAAAAAATGATACAAATGAATATATATACAAAACAGAAATAGAACCACAGACTCAAGCATAATTTTATATCTAGCTTTGCTGTGGGAGTTATCACCATATTTTTGGTTTATCTATTCTAGTTTACTTGGTCTATATGGAAGAATCAGAGCAATTCATAAATATAATCATGACCAATTACTTTATGATTATCTATGTTATGAGAAAATTGGCTTTACTTGGGATAAGGCTAGGGTCATTTGACATTATACAATAAGTTAGTGTAATAAATCATATTAGAAGATGAAGAAAAATATACTTAACATCATCTAATTAAATTAGGGACAGATATTTGATAAATTACAACATCCACTGTTGATTAAAATTCCTAGAAAATTAAGAATAAAAGGTAAATTCTTTAGTCAGATAGATGGTATCTATATTATCAAATCTTATGTAATGGTGAACATAGGAAGTTTTGGGGGGAGGGAAAAAGATGAGGTCTACTAACACCACTGAATCATCACTTATTTGCAGATCATAGACACTACAATAAGAAAATAATTAGTAGACAATCCAATTTAAATGGCTGTAGGTTTTTCTTTCCCCATATTCTTTGATAAACAAAAATTGAAATGGACATTCAAAGAATGCAGAATGGCTAAGGCAATACTGACAAGTAATGAGTTGGGGGTGAGATGGACTTGCCCAACACAAAGAAAATAATCAAAGAGGGACTAATTCTAAAGTGATAATAGTTGAGAGATTAGTTTGTTCACAGAAGAATAGATTAATGGATCAAAGAAAGAAAATAGGCAGCCCCCAAATAAATACATGGGCACTCATGTTTCTGTCAGAGTGGGCATTTCAAATCAGTGGGGAAAGGAGAAATCATGAAATGAATCATGAAGAAATGACTGCCTAACTCTGTGATAAAAATTATATTTCATCATCACTGAAATTAAATATTCACTGTAAGAAACACAGTAGGATGTCACTAGGCTAATAACTCTAGATTTTATATATCACTAATTATGCAAGGAGGGAATTATGCAATATGGTATATAAAATTTTTTGATTATATCCACAATGTAGGCAAATCTGTATACTCAATTTCATTAATTATCCCTTCTACATTCTCCTCACAGAAGAAGAGAAAAAGTGAGCTGTTACATTCTAAATACTTTCAAATGCATTATGATCCTAAAAACACACTAAGTAGTAGCTGAACCTATACATCCATATTACTAATAGATAAAAGAGAATGCTACTTTAGACCATAACCTTGACTTCACCTCTGTGAATATCATATAATAAATATCCCAGCAGTATGAGGCAGAACACTGGACCAGCTGTTGGCTGAAAGCAAGAGGCCTTCTTTATGGAGAGAAGAGTAAAGTTTAGATATAGGATGATAAGTAACCTCTTCTGAATAGCTACAAGCTCATATGAGGACTAAAGATGAAATAAGATGGTTACACACCCCATCCACTGATGCTACTCATTCTTCTATGAGAGGCACATGTAAGTACCTTCCTCTAAATATACGTCTCTTCTCCAAACTTTCTAAGGACAATGAATATATCGTACCATCTTTTTTAGTTGTTCCAGTACCTACTTGAACTGAAAAACTTTTTAAAAATATGCTTTATGGTGTGTTTGCAGCATCTTGAAGTTAAAACATGTCACTTCTCTGGAGTTCCCTTCAGCAAGGTTTAATTTTGCTGGCTCCACTTAAAGTTATAAAGTTTAGGCAAATTCTTCTCCTGGCTCTGAAGTTTTACATCTTTTCTCTGCATCCTACGTCATTTCTTTCCTTTGATTTTTGTGCCACCACTTGCTAAGTTCTGGTTTCCATATCCTTCTGGCTTACCTCAGAGGCCTACGCACACAAATATCCAGGAGAAGAAATTAGAAACTAAATTTACTTAGTCTTGTTTCTCATTCTATATTTTATAGATTTTATATGCTCATCTTGTAGTATGTTTTAGAGAATTAATGGGTAAAAGGAGAAAATGGCCTTTTAATGCTTTCATTGTACTCAGAAACAATAATCTTAATGTTGTTAATTAATTCCTCTTAATTCTAAATCTTAATTTAGAATTTAATAATGTAGCCTTGACTTTTCACCTTTTTCACTTCATGAACTGGAAAAGATGATAGATAAATAATGCTGACCTATTTAGCACGCTTTAATTTATTTTGCAGTTAAGTGTAATCAACTTTTGAGAACTGCTTATGATGTGCCTCTTTGCCAGAGTACTAAAAACTACGCTTTAGCATTCATCTTCAGTTTTTATCAGTAGTCACTTTTACTCTCAATTCCTTGACATTCTTCCTTCCTTTTGTGAACTTCCTATAAATAACATACATTTTGCTAATTAATTTCTTCAGCGTGATGGAAAACTGTTTCCTGATGGGATCATTATGAAAGAGCCAGTTAGTATTAGCGAGTGTGAGCCAGTGTTTGGTATGCTGAAAAGAGAACTGTTTTGTAGTCCATTAGGTCTGATTCTGCATAAATTGTGTTCTCCATATGCTGGGTGTAAAATAGGTACACTTCAGGTGTTTAATACACATTGATTTTCTTCATGTTATTTCTCCCCAGCAAATCAAGTCCACTTACCATACCCACGTCTTCATCACAGGATGAACAGCAGAAATTGTGGAGGACATTTGACTGGGACTTACTTTCTTCTCTCCCAATAGCCCAACCAACCCAGGCCATCAAACTGTCACCAAGTCTTGTTGATTTTATTTTAAATATTTTTAAACATCATCCTAGCAGATAACATCAACTGCCTTTTGCCTCTGACTTTTCAACAGCTTCTTCACCAGTTTCACTGATTCCATCCTTGATTCTCTAATGCCCACTATCATCATGAGAGCCTCAGTTATACTTCTAAAATGCAAATACTGATATTTCTCCCTGAAATATTTCAGTAGTATTCTTTTTTATTTTGGATCAAGTCCAAAGTCTTTATTGTGGCTTTTGATGAACTGAACTCTACTTAAATAACACCTTTCATTACTTAAAATCTTCATCTCACTCCCAACTACCTACCACCCCATAGCCATATTATGCTGCAGACATTATTGAATCTCTTTCAGTGCTTCCAAAATTTCTTATTTATCTGTCAACTTACAATCTTTGTAAATTGTGTTATCTCTCCATGGAAAATTACCACTTCTTTTTTGTTTTCATGCATCCCCTCAAATTTACATATGTGCCATGTCTGCATGCTTACTATCTCTTACTTCTCCCTGTATCATCTTAAAATATTTTATTCCATCAAGTATCATTACTGATTAAGCAATAACAAATCACGTTACATTTTATTGTAATTGTTTGTTTATCTGGTTTCACCATTAGACAGCGATAGATATGAGGGTAATGTGTACTTCCATTTTATAATCGAGCACAGCGCCTGAAAAATTTAATAAATATTTGCTGAATGCTATTAACTGGAAAGCATAGATTTTAAAATATATTTGTTGTGGAGAGTTATGAGTGATATATCAACAATAAATTATTAAGAGTTTGTATCTAACTCTGAGGACGCAGCTTTAATTTAAACAAAATATTCTAGTAAGAAGTCAAGATAGAATACAACTAGGTCTCTGTAATGATACAGAGCACTCACAGGACTCGAACTGGCTCTAGGTGCACAAGGTCCTTAGTGATCACTTACTATTGTCCAATCTGGACTCTCTACAGTGTTATATTTCGCCTTTTCCCATATATTAAAATTCATTCCCTGTGGTTAAATTCATAGGTTGGCCTCCTTTTTAGAACACTGGTGTTAGCTTATCCATCCACTTCTATTTTCATTGCCTGTCACCACACTAATTCCAATATGTTCATCTGTTACCTGTACTTTCACATTAGTTTTATTGTTGGTCCCTCACTGTTACTCCTGCCCCTCTGCAATCCTCTTCATTCAGCAGCCATAACAGTCTTGCAAAAAAGTAAATCTGATCTTATTACAGATCCCTGCTTAAAAATAGTTCCTGCTGTCTCCTGAAGTAAAGGAAATAAAAGGAAAAATAAACAAATGGGACCTAGTTGAACTTAAAAGCTTTTGCACAGCAAAGGAAACCACCAACAAAACAAAAAGACAACCTACTGAATAAGAGAAAATATTTGCAAATGTTATGACCAATAAGGGGTTAATATCCAACATATATAAACATCAAAAATACAAACAGTCCAATGAAAAATGGGCAGAACTGAATAGACCTTTTTCCAAAGAGGAAATGCAGATGGCCAACAGGCACATGAAAAGACATTCAATATCACTAACCATCAGGGAAATGCAAATCAAGACCACAATGAGGCATCACCTCACACCGGTCAGAATGGTTGTCATCAAAAAGAACATGAATAACGAATGTTGGAGAGGATATGGAGAAAAGGGAAAACTTGTGTACTGTTGATGGGAATGTAAGTTGGAGCAGCCACTGTGGAAAACAGTATGAAGGTTTCTCAAAAAACTAAAAGAAGAACCACCATATGACCCAGCAATTCCACTCCTGGGTATATATGCAAAAAAAAAGCACCCCAAAACACTAATTGGAACAGATATATGCACCCCAATCAATGTCCATAGCATTATTATTTACCATTGCCAAGGTATGGAAGCAACCTGAGTGTCCACCAATAGATGAGTGGATAAAGAAGATATGGTATACAACGGAATACTACTCGACCATAAAAAAGAATGAAATTTTGCCATTTGCAGCAACATGGATGGGCTTGGAGTGCATTACGCTAAGCGAAATAAGTCAGACAGAGAAAGACAAATACTGTATGATATCACTTATATGTGGAATCTAAAAGATACAACAAACTAGTGAATATAACAAAAAAAGGAGCAGACTCACAGATCTAGAGAACAAACCAGTGGTTACCAGTGGGGAGGAAGGAGGGGCAATATAGGGGTGGGAGATTGGGAAGTACAAACTGCTGGGTGTAAGACAGGCTACAAGGATGTATTGTACAACATGGGGAATATAGCCAATATTTTGTAATAACTGTAAATGATGTGAAACCTTTAAAAATTATATAAAAAATAAACATAAATAGTTCCTGCTGTTCTATCTCATAGAATATTGTCCATTTCCTTCACACATTTCCTGTATATCCACTTCAGAATGTGCAGTCATGTGCCTAAATGCTTGTGTAACTTATTTACATGTCTCCACAACTAGACTGTAAGCTCTACCAGGGTAAAAATCTTGTCCATCTTTTTGACAACTATGTCCCCAGCAACCAACACCTAGCAGATGCTCAATAAACACCACTGAATGGTGTTACTGAATAAATTATTCTGAAGCTCTATTACCAGCAAAGTTCTAGCATAATGAAAGTTCTCTACAACTCTGGGTAAATAAAATAAATCAATTTATTAAGGCACATTAGTCAATAGTTTCAGGAAGTTGAAATTGATGCTGAAGAGTTTCACATTCCATCCTCATTCCCTCAAGGCCAATTCCCAAGAAAGTATGTTCCATAATAATTTTAAGCACCTAAAACTGGTGGCTGTGTGCGTTCTAGCAGGCCTCACTGTGAACTGCAGTCCGATCGTCCTGGGCTCCTGGTTCAAGGCTAATCCAATAGAAAATTTTGGTGCCAGATTGTTCAGAACCAGTCCATATCAAGGATTTGATGTCTGTTGTCAAAAGTTGAAAGCTGATTCTCATGGACATATCTATTTTTGACTCCTTCACCCAAACAGTCTATCACAACATAGGGATAAATATACATATTTGCAGTTAACAACTGCTAACAAACTCTAGTTTTTCTTGCCTTTGACAAGAGGGCAACATCTGCAGTTAAGAATAGTGGTTCGAGGGCTTCCCTGGTGGCACAGTGGTTGAGAGTCCGCCGGCCAATGCAGGCGACACGGGCTCGTGCCCCGGTCCGGGAAGATCCCACATGCCGCGGAGCGGCTGGGCCCGTAAGCCATGGCCGCTGAGCCTGCGCATCCGGAGCCTGTGCTCCGCAACGGGAGAGGCCACAACTGTGAGAGGCCCACGCACCGCAAAAAAAAAAATAGTAGTTCACTCACAGACACAGAAAACAAACTTACAGTTACCAAAAGGAAAAGAAGGTGGGAGAGGGATAAATTAGGAGCTTGGGATTAGCAGATACAAACTATTATATATAAAATAGATTAAAAAAAAACAAGGTCCTACTGTATAGCCCAGGAAACTCCATTCAATATCCTATAATAAACCATAATGGAAAAGAGTATGAAAAGGAATATATATACATATATATTTATATATATGTATATATATATATATATATATATATATGTAGCTGAATCACTTTGCTGAACACCAGAAACTAACACAATACTGTAAATCAACTATAGTTCAATTAAAAAAAAGAATAGTGATTAATTTGCTGCTCACATTTTCATTCATCAAGGTAAGACCAACACCAACCATTCATTTAAAAGGAAAGATTTTAAAGAGCTTAATACTTTAAATGCAAATCTTCCTTTTGTATAAGATTAAAAAAGAAAAATCTTAAAAGGACATTGTTTCTAAAGCAAGTTAAAATTGTGCTGTACACACAGTAGGGGTAACTGGACTGCTGAGAGAACACCTGAATGAAATCACTGAAAACAAGGAAAAAAATATTGGAACATTTGCCTTTTTAAATTAACAGTGCTTCTCAATGATAGTATTAAATTATTTTCTATGGATGAAAACTGTCCCTCCATTTGGCTTCAGGAGAAATCAAGTTGATAGTTGTTTGGATTATTATTGTGTGTCCTTGAAAAGGTTCTAAATATATTTGGACCATGAGGTTATTCTTTAGTTATTATTAGAGGGTGAAGTCTATTTTGTCTCTGGTATCATACTATAGTCTTTATATTACAGGATTTAGGGATGTGCTTTTCTTTTTTTTTACATCTTTATTGGAGTATAATTGCTTTACAATGGTGTGCTAGTTTCTGCTTTATAACAAAGTGAATCAGTTATACATATACATATGTTCCCATCTCTCTTCCCCCTTGCGTCTCCCTCCCTCCCACCCTCCCTATCCCACCCCTCTAGGTGGTCACAAAGCACTGAGCTGATCTCCCTGTGCTATGCGGCTGCTTCCCACTAGCTATCTATTTTACGTTTGTTAGTGTATATATGTCCATGCCACTCTCTCGCTTTGTCACAGCTTACCCTTCCCCCTCCCCATATCCTCAAGTCCATTCTCTAGTAGGTCTGTGTCTTTATTTCTGTCTTACCCCTAGGTTCTTCATGACATTTTTTTTTTCTTAAATTCCATATATATATGTGTTAGCATACGGTATTTGTCTTTCTCTTTCTGACTTACTTCACTCTGTATGACAGACTCTAGGTCCATCCACCTCATTACAAATAGCTCAATTTCATTTCTTTTTATGGCTGAGTAATATTCCATTGTATATATGTGCCACATCTTCTTTATCCATTCATCAGATGATGGACACTTAGGTTGTTTCCATCTCCTGGCTACTGTAAATAGAGCTGCAATGAACATTTGGTACATGACTCTAAACGTGGGGATAACTCATTAATCTCACACCCTAAAATTCTATGCCCCATCCGTGTTTCTTTTCTCACTGATTCCAGCCAGACATCCTTAAAACAGAACTCATCCTGTATCCTACCTTTTAGTCCACAGTCTTTCTTTTCCCCTATTTATGTATCTTCATAGAAAGAAGTTAGGCTTTGTAGTCAAGCATCTGTATTTCAAACCCAAGCTCTGGCATGTTCAGTGCTACCTTGGAAAACTGCTTTAAATTATATCTATTTCTGCCTCCTCTTCTCTGACTGGGATTCTGATTTCCACCCAGAGGGTTGTTGTGAGATCTAGATGATAGTATATATAAATCAACTAATGTAAAAACTATCGTACAGTAAGAGTAAATGGATAGCAATTGTTTTTATCTTACTTTTTAAGTGACAACATATTTCAGACCATCATATAAAGCTTATATAAGCTCAGTATTAAATCCCCTGAGGACTTAACTAAGTTTCCACTATTAATCCATGTGGGATCTTCCAAAACAGACCCAGGCAAGGCCATTTTAAAACTCTGTGGATTTTTTACTCTGGGCTCTGATACTCCATCTAGTTAGTTGGAGTATCCTCCATCTTTAAGTCTCTAGCATTTTTTCTCCTTTTAAAAGTTTAATGTTCTCATCATTCTATATTTTACAGTTAGCAGGGCTACATATACAAAGTAATACTTCTCCCACACAAGCTGCCTTTTAGCATGCAATATTCGATACCATAATACCAGGCATTCATTTTCATGTAAACACTTTGAATTACACATTTTAAATTTAAAGACAAACAAGGACACCTCATAATTATCTCAAAATAGGAGAAAAATGTACTTTTATTCACAGTACAATTTTGCTTTTTCCCATGCAACAGAAAGAAAGAGTAAAATAAAAGGAGTCCATCATAAAATTAAAAGAAATTGGTTGTAATAATGCTTGGCTTTTAAATCTAGGGAAATAGCAATGAAGAATCACAGTAATCGAATTTGGCCTGAATAGAGCTTTGTGTAATTAGTGCATTATACATAATGATAATGATCTTGTATTTAATTTATTTATTTATAAATTACTATATTGCACCTGGATGCTTTTCAATAATTAAAATAATTTAAAAAGTACAAAATGAGTCACATTAAAAAGGCTCACCAATTTCCTAGACTGATAAAATAAACTAAGGTAATTAAAAGGCAGAACTCTTATTTTCAGCTTACACTGGGCTAAGAATCCTGACACATCAATTTATTTCAAAGTTAGAGTGATGTTCACATACATAGGGATTTCACTAATAATTCTATGTAAAGAGTCAAAATTCTAAGTAGTAGCAAATTTTAGCTGTGGGATTGTGATTATAGGAAAAAATAATAAAGATACATATTCTTGAGGGATTTAAAAATTACTTTATTAATCAAGTGTATATTCAGGACCTGCTATATATAAGGCAATGTCCTCTGGAATACAGACGTATTTTTCATCTGGCATTTTTTTTTCTGTTTTGTATACTTAAACTCTTGTAAGAAAGATAAGTACATTAAAAATTTACATGTCAGAATAACGCAGACGGTGTTAGGAAAACTATAAAATGACTGCAGATTTATAGAAGGAAAACATTGCCTGGTTGGACATAAGAACTAAAAGTTTATATTTTTTAATGAAAATGAAGTAAATCTTACATAGTAGCTAGGATTCAATGCCATATACACTGTATGAGATGAAATGATGGTTTAGAATAGGGCAATAAGGGAGAGATTACAATCCATAAAAATAAACACATGAAAAATAGGATGACGTATATGATAGTGCATATATAATATACTATTAGAAATTCATAATAGAAACTGACTTTAATGTTATGATTCCATTCATTTGTATCATGTCTTATATGTCTTACATATACATATTTTTCAAATCTGGTCTTTTATACCTAGATGAACACAGAGGCTCAATACAACCAAGTACAAATCCCTGAGTTCAGTGATTCTTAGAGAAAGATCACAGGTGTCTTCTGGGGCAACAGGGCTGTAAAAAATTTCTGTGATTAAGGATCCTGGTATAAAGGATTTTAGGACAGAAACAACATTGCAAACCATTGGAATAAAAACTAATTCATATGCTACTTGAATGACGAGGTACCCAAAGTATTAAAGGGTACTCAAAACATTTATCCCAGCAATTATTTTCTTACTTTGTTCTCAAACTAGTTTTCAATACCTAGTCAGATTTGCTATTCTAGATTAATATGATTTTCGTGTTTGTACTTTTTCAAAGCATGGTTGACTTACTTGAATTAACAACCAAAAAATAGTTTTGTCTCTTCTACTAGTTTTTGACTCTTACTATTTCTGATCCCTGTTCATCATTTTAAAAATTCAAGCATAAATTAAATCCAAAGTGAGCAGAAGAAAAGAAATAATTAGAGCAAAAATCAATGAAAATAAGAAATCTAAAGAAACAAAAGCTGATTCTTTGAAAAAAATCAATTAGATTGATAAGTGTCTAGCCAGGCTAAGATAAAAAGAGAGGACGTGAATTACAAATATCAGAAATGAAAGAGGAAAACATTACTATAGGAAATGTTGGAAATTATGTGGAAATTAAAAGGATAATAAAGGAATACTATGAACTACCTTATGTCCACTAATTTGATAACCTAGATGAAATGAACCAAGTGCTCACAGATACAATTTGCCAAAATTCACCAGAAAGAAACAGATCATCCAAACAGCCTGTACCTACTTAAAAATTGGATTAATAATTCATAACCTTCCAAAGCAAAAAGCACCAGGCCCACATGCGTTCACTGGTAAATTCTACCAAACATTCAAGGAAAAAAAATTATTCTAATACTCTATAATCTCTTTCAGTTGATAGAGGAGGGGGGAATACTTACTAACTCATTCTATGAGGCCAGCACTACCCTAATACCAAAATCAGACAAAGACATTCCAAGAAAACTACAGGCTAATATCTCCTATGAACATAAATGCAATAATCTTCAATGAAATATTAGAATATTGAATGCAAAAATGTATAAAAAGACTTATACACCATAGCCAGATGGGTTTTACCCAGATATGCAAAGCTGGTAGAACATTAAAAAATCAATTAATATCGTATATCACAACACCACAATAAAAAAGGAAAATCACATCATCATATTAATAGTTGCAGAAAAAGCATTTGATAATATTCAACATGATAAAAGCTCTAAGTATGCTAGTGAGAGAGGGGAAGTTTCTGAACTTGATAAAGACCATCTACAAAATACCTGCAGGTGACATCATACTTAATGGTGAGAAACTCAAAGCTTTCCCCCTAAAAGGTAAAAGGCAAAGCTATCCCATCTCACCCTCCTTTTCAACATTGTACCAGAAGTTCTTGTTAATACAGTAAGACAAAAACAAGAGATAAAATGTATACAGATTGGGAAGAAAGACATAAAACTCTTCTTGTTCACAGATGACGTTATCATCTATGCAGAAAATCTGAAAGAACATTGTATCCTGCTAACTTGCCCAGTTTATTAGTTCTAAAAATTTTTAGTGGATCTCTTAGGATTTTCTATATACAAAATCATGTCATCTGTGAATACAGATAGTTTTACTTCTTCCTCAACTATTTGAATGTTTTTATTTATACTTCTTTTCTAATCACCAGTGCAGTGTTGAATAAAAGTGGCAGCAGTGGACATCTTTGTTTTCTTTTCTGATATTATGGGCAAAGCATCCTGTCTTTCACTATTAAGTATCATATCAGATGTAGTTTTTTTTAGTAAATGCCTCTTATCAGGTTGAGGAAATTCCCTTCTATTCTTAATTTGATGGGTATTTTTATAATGAAATGTTGTTGGATTTTGTCAAATGCTTTTTCTGCATCTACTGAAAAGATTATTCATTATTTTCTATGTAAAGACAGTGTATTGCATTAATTGATTTTCAGATGTTAGACCAACTTTGCATTTTTGGAATAAATCTCAATCATGGTGTATAATTCATTATATATTGCTAGATTCTGGAGTTTTTTTGATTTGATGCCTTGGCTTAGTTTCGTTTTTTTTGTTTTATTTTGTGGTACGCGGGCCACTCACTGTTGTGGCCTCTCCCATTGCGAAGCGCAGACTCCGGCCCCGCAGGCTCAGCGGCCATGGCTCACGGGCCCAGCCGCTCCGCGGCATGTGGGATCTTCCCGAACCGGGGCACGAACCCGTGTGCCCTGCATCGGCAGGCGGATTCTCAACCACTGCGCCACCAGCGAAGCCCTTGGCTTGGTTTTGTATCAGGATAACACTGGCCTCATAGAATGAGTTTGTAAACCTTCCTCTATTACTTTTGGAAGAGTTTATGAATAATTAGTATTAATTTCTTAAATATTTTGTAGAATACAGGAGTGAAGCCATCTGGGTCTCGGTTTTTCATTGTGGGTTTTGTGTGTGTGTGTGTGTGTGTGTGTGTGTGTGTGTGTGTGTGTGTGATTACCAATTCAATCCCTTTAGTTACTATAGGTCTCTTAAGATGATATATTTCTTCTAGAGTCAGTTTTTGTACTGTGTACCTTTCTAAATATTTTTCCATTATATCTACATTATCTAATTTATTGGCATGCAATTGTTTATTGTATTCCTTTATAATACTTTTTATTTTTGTAAGGTCAGTAGTAGTGCTCCCTCTTTCATTTCTGATGCTAGTAATTTTGATCTTCTCTCTTTTCTTCCTTAGTAAATAGAAGAGTTGTTACTCTTTCATCTTTTCAAAGAACTAGCTTTATAAACACCACCAAATGTAAAATAGATAGCTAGTAGGAAGCAGCTGCATCGCACAGACCACCTAGAGGGGTGGGATAGGGAGGGTGGGAGGGAGGGAGACGCAAGAGGGAGGGGATATGGGGATATATGTATACACATAGCTGATTCACTTTTTTATACAGTAGAAACTAACACAACATTGTAAAGCAATTATACTCCAATAAAGATGTTTAAAAAAAAAATAAAGAACTAGCTTTCAATTTCATTGATAGTCTCTATTGTTACTCTTTCTATTCTCAATTTCATTAATTTTCATATGAATTTTTGGCACTCTTTGTTTGCCTTAGATTTAGTTTGCTCTTCTTTTTCCAGTTTCTTAAGGTGGAAGATTAGATTATTAAACTTTCTTTTTTAAAATATAAGCATTTACAGCTATAAATTTTAATTTAAGTATGACTTTAGCTTCATCCCATAAGATTGGGTATAGTGTGTCATCATTTTAATTATTCTCAAAGTATTTTCTCATTTCCCTTTTTATTTCTTCTTGACCTATTAGTTATTTAGAAATGTATTATTTAATTTACACATATTTTGGTTTCCCATATGTGTTTCTGGTATTAATTTCTAATTTCATTACATGTGGTCAGAGAACATTCTTTGTATTATCTCTATCCTTTTAAATTTATTGAGAACCATTTATGTCCTAGCATATTGCCTATCCTGGGCAATGCTCATGTGGATTTGAGAAGAATGTATATTCCACTGTAGAGTGTTTTGTAGATGTCTATTAGGTCCAATTGGTTTGTAGTATTGTTCAAGTCTTTTAACTCCCTGTTGAACTTCTGCCTAGTAGTTTTATCCATTATTGAAAGTGTGGGTATTGAATTCTCCAAATATGATTGTTGAGCTTTCTATTTCTCCCTTAATTTGTTAGTTTTGCTTTCTATATTTTGATACTCTATTGTTAGATGCATATGTTTCTAATTGTTATATCTTCCAGATGGAGGGACACAGACTATTATAAAATGCCACTCTTTATTTCTATTAATATTTTAAGGCTTTATTTCTATTAATATTTCATAATATTTTATAATTTTGTTCAGTATTAGCACAGCCACTCCAGCTTTCTTGTGTGTGCTGTTAGCATGATATATCTTTTTTCCATACTTATACTTTCAATCCTGTAAACAACATGTAGTTGGGTCAGTATTTTATTCAGTCTGATAATCTTTGCCTTTTGATTATGTTGTTAAATCCATTCAAGTGTAATGTTATTATTCGTATAGTTGGAATTGAAATATTTGCTATTTTATTTTATTTTTCTATATACCTCATGTATTTTATTCTATTCATCCTTAACTGATATCTTTTGCATTAAATGCATATTTTCTAATGTAGAATTTTGACTTATACTAAATTTTATTTAATTTTTTTTTTTTTTAGTGACTGCTGTAGTGATTGTTACATATACCTTAACTTTTATCAGAATCAGCTTCAGGTTTACAATAACTTACTTCCAATAAGATATAGAAACATTCCTGCTGTATACCTCTATTCCCTTTTCCTCTTTCTTATTGTATTATTTGCATATATAGTATATCCTATAAATGTTACAAACCCAATCATACATTGTTACAATTATTACTTTACTTACATAATTTTATGATGTTTAAAGAAGATGAGGAAACAAAGGAGAGCAAATATATATTTATAGCTTTTGTTATATTAACCTTCCTATTTATCATTTCCGGTTCTCTTTATTTGCTTCTGTGAATTCAAGTCACCATCTCCACTAATTTATTTAGGCCAATATAGCTCTGCTCTGACTCATCTCCTTTGTGATATTATTGACAAATATTCTATATGTTTTAGACCCCAAAATATATTATATACATATTGTTCTATGTGATTGCTTTTTAAATTAGTTGGGAGAAGAAAGGAGAGGAAACATGTGTTTAATTGTCTTTTATAATTATATAATTTACCTTTGCTGATACTGTTTGTTTTGTATGTGGATTCAAATTGCTGTCTGGAGTCAATTACTACCAGTCTGAATAAATTTCTTTAGTATTTCTTGTAGTTGAGTATGCTAGCAACAAATTCACTCAATGTTTGTTTTTCTGGGACTTTATTTTGTCTTAATTTTAGAAAGACAGCTATGCTGAATTTGGATTCTAGATTGATAGTTTTGTTTTGTTTTGTTTTTTACTTCAAATATATTTTCCCACTGCTCTCTGGCCTCCACTGTGTCTGATGAGAGGTTAGGTATTAATATTTTGAGGATTTCTTTGTAATGAGAGCAGTTTCTGTTTTCTGCTACAAAGGTTTTTCCTTGTCTTTGGCTTTCAGAACTTTTATTATAATGCGTCTCTTTTTGTATCTCTTTGTCTTTATCCTATCTGGAGATCATTGTGCTTCCTTGATGTGCAGATTAATGTTTTTTCGTTAAATTTTAAAAGTTTTCTTTGATTTTTTTATCTTTTATTCTCTCCTCTCCTTATGGTACTCTCATGTATGTTTGTGCATTGAATGCTTTCCCTTGTTTCTCTGAGGCTCTATTCATTTTTTTTTAAAATTCTTGTGTCACACTGTTCTTCTTATTATACAGTCTCTATTAATCAGTCTTCAAGCTCGCTAGGTCTTTCTTTTACCTGTTCAAATCTACTGTTGAACACTTCTAGTGAATCTTCCATTTCAGTTATTGTACTTTTTAATTTCAGAATTTTCATTTGTTTTTTTATAACTTTTCTTTATTCATATTTTCTATCAATGAGGCATTGCCCTCATACCCTCCTTTACCTCTTTAATGATAGTTTCCTTTAATTATCTGAACATATTTGTAATGGCTACTTTGAAGTCTTTGTGTGTTAACTCTTATATCTGGTCACTGTCACAAGCACTGTCTGTTGCCTGCTTTTCTCCTTGTGTATGGGTCATTCTTTCCTGTTTGTTAAATGTTTCAGGATTTTTTGTTGGATATTTTAGAGACTATATTGTTGCAGCTCTTGGCAATGCCATCTTCTGGGGCTTTTTATTGTTATTTGCTTGTTTATTTTTTAGTTACTGTCTGAATTATTAGTGGGATCTATCTATCCCACCATCCCCCAGAGCATTAAGCCTCTGATGTTGCTTCTCAAGGTTTGCAGTCCTGGATATGTCCACAATCATCCTGGAAGGACAGTGGTTTTCACAGGCCTTGCTATTACTGTTTCTTTTCCTGACCACAAACAATTGTTAAATTCCACAATTTAAACTGGTGGCTGATTGTTTTATTGCTTTCAACAATAACTGGGGGCACAGATTGCTCTACAGACAAATCCAATCAAACTCAGACTTTTGTAAAAAAATAGTTCCTGAAGTCAGTGTTTGAAATTTGTTCTCAACCCTAGTGAGTCTCCTCCCAGCTGTCTCTGTCCCTGGATCTCTCCTGCAAACTAGATGGCCTACAGTTTAACCTATATCATCGATACTTCTATTAATTTCATCTCAATTGCCTTTAACCACAATTTCCACAAGCTTTCATTTTGAACTATTCCACACTCTATTGTAAAAGAAGTCATTTCCTTTAGGAGAAGTTTAAAAGCTTTTTGTTTTAAGGCCTGTTTCTCTCCCCTGGCAAACTCTCTGAGATACAGCTCTGGAGCTAGGGGCAGGGGTACGATGATATGCTTTACTCTGAGTGGCAACCCCACTTCAGGAGCTGCATGTTAAGTGGGAGGGAAGTTGTCTTAGATCTTCTCGCCTTTTGGCCCCTGGCATGGAAGCACCACCTTAGAGGTCAGAAATTTAGAAAATTAACATTGAGAATATAGTTGATATATAGCAACACAGTAACTGGCTTAGATGTGTGAAGCACAAACAGACCAGTAAGATCAAAAACCAGTGAGAATACAATTCTTCAACCACACTCAGTTCTGTAGCATGCCAAATGATTGTCACTAACATATGTACAGTGTTTACCTACTTTAAAAATGCTAGTACTAATATTTTTATGTCCCCTTTGAATTATGTAAGGCTGCATAATTGTTCTTACATACATGAGGAAACTGATACTGAGAGTTTTAAATTCCTTTGCTTGTTTCCAAGAATTAGTAAATGACAGAGCCAAAATTCAAACATAATCCATCTATTTCCAAGCCCTTTATGCGTTTCAGTAAAACTTGTTACTTTTAGACAACTATTGAAAGATCCAACCGTTTTAAAGAATTAATAACAATAACAATTTTATGTAAAGTTTTAAAAGGTAAAATCCCTGCTTGTGAATTAGAAAGCAGGAAATACCATATTGTTCAAATAGATTAAAGGTATAGAAAAACAACCTCTAAATATCTACTAGCTCTAATATTCTAAGTCCAGCTTAAATGCCAAACTTTGAATATTATGGAACTGACCCAAGTTAAAGAATTAATAGATATTTGAGGGTTGAAAATCATGCAAATGATGTCTTTATCCCTTCCAAATTTAGGATCAAGGTCCCTACTTTTGTATCCATTTTGCATCTAGATAGTTTCACACTATAAATTTCTGACTGATTTAGAAAGCAACATAAGCCCCTGCACTTACATATCCCCCATTCACTTGCAATGAATTAAAGCTCTATATGAAATAAAATTTACCAACTGGTGCACTGATGTTTGGTGGGCGAAGGGCATTAAGATGGAACAGATATATCAAAATAATCTCAGGAGCCACCTGACCCATTTGCATTTGAGATTCTGGAGCACTCACATACACATAAGGAAAATGATGTTTATTACTTTGAGAAAGGGAACATTTGGAACAAATCTATTAAAATGAGTTTCAAATGCTCTTCCCACTCCGTCCCAGTCCGTTTCATGTAACATCTCTTTTTTTTTTTTTTGCGGTACTTGGGCCTCTCACTGTTGTGGCCTCTCCCGTTGCAGAGCACAGGCTCAGCGGCCATGGCTCACGGGCCCAGCCGCTCCACGGCATGGGGGATCTTCTCAGACCAGGGGACGAACCCGTGTCCCCTGCATCAGCAGGCAGACTCTCAACCACTGCGCCACCAGGGAAGCCCAGAAGTAGTGGTTTTAAAGAAAAATTTTATAGAAGATATCAAAATGGGAAAATACTGCAAGATCTCAAAATAGGAAAAAGCTTGAAAATGGAATAAGGTAAAATCATGGATGTGGATGACAGGTGTGTATATGTCTCTGGGAAAGGAAACATAGCTACTCTGTAATTCATGGCTAGAAAACATTGACAAAGTCAGTGTCAAATTTTGTGCAGACCAGAACCCATTATTAAGTTCTTTTAATTGTTTATTCATATTTTTTCATGCAATTTTGGAAGCTGCCAACAGCAGATAAAAAATGATTTGCAAAACAGGATATCCTTCCTCTTTTCTCATCTTTCTTCTCCTCCTCATATTCTTTTCCAGATAGTGTGTAAGGCATACAGTCCCAACACTTGAGGACAGTCTGATGGTGTGTGTGTGTGTGTGTGTGTGTGTGTGTGTGTGTAGGGGTGGTTTAATTAAAATACAGAATAAATGTTTTTATAAAGCACAGAGGGAGAGTAATTAGTTCTTCCTTAGGAAGTCAGAAAATGCTTCATTGAAGAGGTGATCAAATTTACTCAATGGCAGAATTTAAATTAATAGCAATCATTATACTTTGCACTCTCATACTCAATTGCCTTTTTCCATCTTCTATTTATATATAGTATTTATGAGATCCTCACAGAAGCACATAATATCTTGTCCAAGGCCACACTCATGGTTTATAATGGGATCAGAATCAGGTACCAGGTACCCAACCTTAGTTCAACAACATAAATTTTAAATTTTGGCTTATCATAAGGACAAAAGAAGCAATATGTGTACTATTCAAGTTAAACTAAAAGTTTTTAATTAGGAGCAATTAGTTAGGAATAATTAGGTAACATACATTTTTAAGCAGAAAATGTGTATGTGGAAAGAAATGATGTTATCTGATCTTATTGTTTTTTCCATTTAACAAGGTGTTTTCTTGTATGTAGGTGATATTTGTTTATTAGTAGGAGCTGTACTCCTATTGAGCAAAATGTCAGAAAATCATTATCCTAGCAGCTGGAAATTCACTTGAATTGGTGTTTGTCCAGAGAAAATAGTATACTAGATAATGACCCAATTTTTTCCACATAAATGTAGTATAGGATAGCAAAACTGTTATTTCCTATATTATATTTAAGGAAGAGTATCAATTCTATAACTGCAATAAATTAGTTAATCTAGTGTAGTGGTTTTTTTTTTTAGAGATATAGAACGGTAATTTGTATCATTTATTTTTTTAGTAGTAGAAAATACAATTCCTAGTTTATAAATTAATTCTTTTATAGTTAAACCAAAACAAGTTTAAGAGAGATTATATGATATAAGCAGTTAATTCAGTTATAACATATATACAAATACAATACAATTTACTTAGACCAATGTCAAGATATATAATATGTTTGCTTATTATAGCATCTAATGATGTAATAGCACATTAACAGTAATAACTATTCACCATATATTTAGTTCCCTAAATTCAAAAGCACTGTCCAATTGCTTAAAATAATTGCAAGTTTCCATTACTTGACACAAACATTTCAACACCTTCTTAATGATTGTTACACATCCCATAAGAATGTGGATTAAAAATGAACAAAAGTATATTCTGTTGAGTTTAGAGTACATTGCACAGTATTTTATGAGAATAATAAAATTAAAGTTTTTACTATTCTCATAAAATACTGTACAATATACTCTAAATTCTTCTTTAAAAGGCAACAATCTTGATCTTATTATTGACTGACTGTATTTTTCAATAGAATCAGGTTTGTGTGTATGTTGTGATACATGCTATGATTTCAGTTTTGTAGGAAATATTTCATAGCCCCCGAAAAACCTGTTCCCTTTTGCTTTTTTTTTCCCTCTCCCATCTTCCTGATATTGTCATTTTAAACAATCATTACTTTAGTTTAAGCTGGATATTTTGAGATGTAGCTGTTGTGTCTATTCTGCTCTTCCCTACTTCTTGCTGCAGTAATGGTCTCTATTTTTCTCTGATTACAATTGCTTGAGGTCTTCATACCAGACTCACATAGATACCAAGGAAACATATTTGCAGTGTCTTCTGTAGTAACAGAGTGGCAAAACACTCATTCCTGAATGGTAGCTGGCCTTGGTAAACTGCAAACTCTGTTGAGAAGCTGGTTCACTTAATCTACTGCCATGGTCAGTAACATCATCTCTTTTCTTTGTCTACAGTGGTAAGAATAATTTATCTTTGTCCTTCCTAATCTTTGCCAGGGATTACAGGGATTATTTTAGTGAAGTATTATTACATCTAGGATGAAAAATATTCAAGAATCTAATTTATTTCAGTTGCAGAACTCACAAATAAAGAAACAGTGTATTAGTCAGGCTTCTCCAGAGAAACAGAAATATAATAGATAAGGTAGGTAGATAGATAGATATGGAGAGAGTTATTAAAAGGTAATGTCTCACACAACTGTGGGAGCTGTCAAGTCTAAATTCTGTAGAGCGGGTCCACCACCTGGAAAACCAGGTAAGAGCTGATATTGCTCTTAAGATTTTCAACTCAATGGAAGAGGCTCATCCACATTATGAAGGGTAAACTGCTTAATTAAAATCTACTGATTGTAAATGTTATTCATACCTACACAATAACTTCATAGCAACATACAGATTAGAGTTTGACCACACAATGGGTACCATAGCCTAGCTAAGTTGATACATAAAATTAAGTGTCACACATGGTATCTTTCCTATTCCTTATCCCACCTCTTTGCCTTAAATCTACATTATATATTGTAGTTCAGATCTTGATTGATGTCAAATGCTACAAGTGCTTAAGAACAATCATTATTAATATTTAAAATCATTAATACTATAAACTATACAACATAGACAGTATAATGATTATATATATATGTAAATGGGATTATTACTATTTTAAAATCTGCAATCATAAGGGCTATGTGCCTATTGTTTTCTTTTCAGGTAATGTATTTACTTGCTTTGGGCATCATGGTAACACTGGTTTCTTAGAGTGAATTGGGACCTTTGATTTGAGACCTTTCCTCTTTTTAAACATATACATATAGGGCTAGAAATTTCCCACTAAGTGTTGCTTTAGTGGCATCCCACAAATTTATATAAGTTGAACATTCAGTTCGCATTTGAATTTTTCTTTGATCCACAGGTTATTTATAAGTGCATTAGTTTTCAAATAGTTGACATTTCTATTAATGACTTCTAACTTAATTGCATTGTTGTCAGAGAATGTATTTTGTATGACTCAAATCTTTCAAAATTTTTATGTTCCAGAGTATGGTCTATCTTGATAAATATTAGAGTTGGTTTTGATTGATTGATTGATTTTTCTCTTTATTATGGGTTGTACATCCTTGCTTTTTTGTAAGCTTGTTAATTGTTGATGTGGTTCCAGACACTGTAAATTTTACCTTGTGGGCTGCTGGATATTTTTTGTATTCTTATAGGTATTCTTAGCTTTCTTCTGGTTTGCAACTAAGCTACTCAGTTTTGTTTGGTCTTTCTGTATCCTGTTTTTAAGATTTTTTACATAGAACAATAGCATTACTCATTCTAGGGCTAATTATTTCTGACTTCTGAGGACAGACCTTTCTGAGTACCCTAGCTAATACTTCAGTCATTAGGAAATTTCTTAGTCTGCTCATGTTACCATGACAAAATATCATCGACTGGGCGCTTAAACAACAGAAATTTATTTTCTCACAGTACTGGAGACTGGAAGTCCATGATCAAGGTGCTGGTATGACCAGGAACTGGTGAGGGCCCTTTCTCTTGCTTGCAGTTGACTGCCTTCCTGTTGTGTCCTTACATGGCAGAGAAAGAAAGTGGGCAAGCTCTCTGGTGTTTCTTCTTATGAAGGCACTAAGTTAATCAGACCAGAGTTCTACCCTCATGAATGCATTCAACCATAATTAATTCCCAAAGGCCCTGCTTCCAAGTAGGGTCACATTGAGAGTTAGGGCTTCAATATATGAATTTTGGGGAAAAACAAACGTTCATTCCATAGTGGTACATTTTCCAATCTTGCTTGTAAGAATAGACAATGCTCTTGATTATGTGCGAGCACGGGTTACTGCTACTTCTAATCCTCTTGCATGGTTATTGCCCTAGTCTTCGGTAGTTTCTTCAGAGATATAGGTTGATTAGTACTGCATTGAAAATTCAAGGAGGACCATCTTGAAATCTCAGTTTCTCTGTCTGCAGCTCTCTCCTCTCCAGAACTCTCTCCTGAGAACCTTCACTACCTTGGTATCCCCAGACTTGAAGCTTCATCTCTTCAACCCAGAATGTCCACTGGACTCTGCTGGAGACTGTGCCTGCACTGCAACCTGGAAACTGTCAAATCAGGAAGTTGGGGCAATTGTAGAAGTCACCTATTTTTCCCATCTCTTAGAGATTATTGTCTTCCATCACCTGGTGTCCAATGTGTTGAAAATCACTCTTTAATGAATTTTGCTTTTTTTGAGGCTTGTGAGGTTTTTTCAGGCAGAAAAGTAAATCTGGTAACTGTTACGCTATTTTCACTATAAGCAAGAGTCCCAATGATTTACATAATAACCTTATTAACTTATGATTGCATAAGTAATGTTTATTCTAGATAACTCAAATACAAACAGAAAATATTAAAAAATTTCAGTTGCACAGACTTGGAAAACAAATGGAGTTTTTGTTAGTTTTTAATTTACAGTAATGGAATTGATCTTATATACTCTTCTGGATTATGTTTTCCACATACAAAATATATTATGAATATCCTCAGAGTTATAGCTCTAATTTTTAATCATTTTAATTCCTTTATTTCTGTATTTTAAAATATTACAAGGAGCAGGATCATATAATGCAATTATACAGTTATTATTTTGTACTGATGAGCAATCACTTTTTTAAATTCTTGACCCAAGCTAAAGATGAAGCAATAATCATTATTTTAAATATATTATTTCAAAATGGTATTTTTTAAACGATTAAACCTCAGAAACAGCTGTGGGCCACCCTATTTATTAAGCTATTTTAAGTATTTTTCTTTTATTCTGAATCAAGTAAAATACTATTAGAAGGAAATCTATGTGCTACTACTAATGAGTTTTTGTTCTATGGTTGGGTTCTTTTTTTGTGTGTGATATCTTTTTCTGGTTTTCGTATTAGGGTGATGGTGGTTTTGTAGAATGAATTTGGGAGGGTTTCCCCCACTGCAATTTTTTGGAAGAGTTTGAGAAGAATCGGTGTTAGCTCTTCTCTAAACGTTTGATAGAATTCGCCTGTGAAGCCATCTGGTCCTGGACTTTTGTTTGTGGGAAGATTGTTAATTAAGGTTTCAATTTCATTACCTGTGATAGGTCTGTTTATATTTTCTAATTCTTGATGGTTCAGTTTTGGAAAATTGTACCTTTCTAAGAATTTGTCCATTTCTTCGTGGTTTTCCATTTTAATGACATATAGTTGTTTGTAGTAGTCTCTTATAAACCTTTGTATTTCTGCAGTGTCAGTTGTGATTTCTTCTTTTTCATTTCTAATTTTATTGATTTGCATCCTCTCCCTTTTGTTCTTGATGAGTCTGGCTAAGGGTTTATCAATTTTGTTTATCTTCTCAAAGAACAAGCTTATAGTTTTATTGATCTTTGCTATTGTTTTCTTCGTTTCTATTTATTTCTGCTCTGATCTTTATGAGTTCTTTCCTTCTACTGACTTTGGGTTTTCTTTGTTCTTCTTTCCCTAGTTGTTTTAAGTGTAGGGTTAGATTGTTTATTTGAGATTTTTCTTGTTTCTTGAGGTGAGATTGAATTGCTATAAACTTCCCTCTTAAAACTGCTTTTGCCATGTCCCATAGGTTTTGGGTCATTGTGGTTTCATTGTCATTTGTTTCTATGTATTTTTTAAATTTATTCTTTGATTTCTTCAGTGATCTCTTGGTTATTTAGTAGTGCACTGTTTAGCTTCCATGTATTTCTGTTTTTTACAGTATTTTTCCTGTAATTGATTTCCAATCTCATAACTTGTGGTCCGAAAAGATGCTTGATACAATTTCAATTTTCTTAAATTTCCCAAGGCTTGATTTGTGACCCAAGATGTGATCTCTCCTGGAGAATGTTCCATGTGCACTTGAGAAGAAAGTGTATTCTGCCACTTTGGGTGGAATGTTCTATACATATCAATTAGATCTATCTGGTCTATTGTGTCATTAAAAGCTTGTTTCCTTATTTATTTTCTGTTTGGATGGTCTGTCCATTGGTGTAAGTGGGGTGTTAAAGTCCCCTACTACTATTGTGTTACTGTCGATTTCCCCTTTCATGGTTGTTGGCATTTGCCTTATGTATTGAGGTGCTTCCTATGTTGGGTGCATAAACATTTATAATTGTTATATCTTCTTCTTGGATTGATCCTTTGATCATTATGTAGTGTCCCTCCTTATCTCTTGTAACAGTCTTTATTTTAAACTCTATTTTATCTGATACGAGTATTGCTACTCCATCTTTCTTTTGATTTCCATTTGCATGGAATATCTTTTTCCATCCCTTCACTTTCAGTCTGTATGTGTCCCTAGGTCTGAAGTGGGTCTCTTGTAGACACCATATATATGGGTCTTGTTTTTATATCCATTCAGCCAGTCTGTGTCTTTTGGTTGGGGCATTTAATCCATTTACATTTAAGGTTATTATCGATATGTATGTTCCTATTACCATTTTCTTAATTTTTCGTGGTTTGTTTTTGTGGGTCTTTTTCTTCTCTTGTATTTCCCACCTTTTGAAAGTTCTTTAGCATTTGTTGTAAAGCTTGTTTGGTGGTGCTGAATTCTCTTAGCTTTTGTTTGTCTGAAAAGCTTTTGACTTCTCCATCTAATCTAAATGAGATCCTTGCTGGGTAGAGTAGTCTTGGTTGTAGGTTTTTCTCGTTCATCACTTTAAGTATATCCTGCCACTCTCATCTGGCCTGCAGTGTTTCTGCTGAAAAATCAGCTGATAACCTTATGGGGTTCCTTTGTATGTTATTTTTTGTTTTTCCCTTGTTGCTTTTAATATTATTTCTTTGAATTTAATTTTTGTTAGTTTTATTATTATGTGTCTTGGTGTGTTTTTCCTAGGGTTTATCCTATATGGGATTCTATGTGCTTCCTGGACTTGGGTGACTATTTCCTTTCCCATGTTAGGGAAGTTTTCCACTATAATCTCTTCAAATATTTTCTGAGAACCTCTCTTTTTCTCTTCTTCTTCTGGGACCCCTATAATTTGAATGTTGGTGCATTTAGTGTTGTCCCAGAGGTCTCTGAGATCATCTTCAATTCTTTTCATTATTTTTTCTTTATTCTGCTCCTCAGCAGTTATTTCCACCATTTTGTCTTCCTGCTCACTTATTCGTTCTTCTGCCTCTGTTATTCTGTTATTGTTTCCTTCTAGTGTATTTTTCATTTCAGTTATTGTGTTGTTCATCTCTGTTCTTTATTTCTTCTAGATCTTTATTAAACATTTCTTGTATTTTCTCAATGTGTGCCTCCATTCTATTTCAGAGATTCTGGATCATCTTTACTATCATTACTCTGAATTCTTTTCAGGTAGATTGCCTATTTCTTCATTCATTTGGTCTTGTAGGTTTTTACCTTGCTCCTTAATCTGTGACGTATTTTTTGCCATCTCATTTTTTTTTTTTTTTTTATGAGTGGGATTGTGTTCCTCTTTTACTGGTTGTTTGGCCTGAGGCTTCCAACACTGGAGTTTGTAGGCTATTGGGTAGAGCTGGGTCTTGGTGCTGAGGTGAGGAACTCTGTGAGACCTCACTCCAATGAGTGGTTTGGACTCGGAGCTCCCACTGCAGGAGCTTTCTCCTGACCCCAGCCTCGCGATTCAAGATCCCGCAAGCCGTGTGGGGTGGAAAAAAAAAAAGGGGAAAAATAACGGAGTAAAAAATAAACTTAGGCTAGGAAACTAACAGATATGTTAGAAAGAATGTAAAAATAAATATATAGATGAATCAACAACCAGAAGGTACATCAGCACCACAATAGTAAAAAAGAGGAGGAGGGAAAGAAAAAAAAAGGGCAGGGGTAATGCCTTGACTGTGGAGAATGCGGCCTAAGCAATGGCGAGGTTTGGATGGTGGGCAGGGCCAATGCTCAGGACCCACAGGTTTGGAAAAGGCTGTACAGGGTGGGGCTTAGGCTCAAGGTAGAGAAGGGTCCAAGGCGTGCCCCCCACCCCTGGTCTCAGAGCGCAGGGGACCTCACCTGGGAGCCTAGCAGGCTTACTGGGCTCGAGTGGCTGGGGCAAATGCCCTCCTCTCCTCTCCTACTCCTCCAGTCAAAGGTTGGGGAGGGTCCTTCCTGCCTGCCTCTCCTGATCTCCCTGGCCTCCCTCCGATGCCCCCAGGACCAATGTGGCTGAGGGGGGCAGGGGGGAAGGGGAGGCCTTGGGGGGCAGGGGACCAGCCTGGGAGCTCAGTAGGCTCCCTGGGCCCCAGTGGGCAGGGCAATCGCCCTCTGCTCCTTTCTCACTCCTCCTGGATGGCCCCTCCCACCTGTCACTCCTGATCTCCTTGGCTTCCCTCTCCTATGCCCCCAGGACTCAGGTGGCCTGGATGGGGCTTTGGATGGGGGGGAAGCAGCTTGGGAACTCAGCAGGCTGCCAGGCCCGGAGTGGGCCAGGCCATTGCCCTCTGCTCTTCTCCCGCTCCTCTAGGAGGGCCCTTCCCACCTGCGTCTCCTGATCTCCCCAGCCTCAGGGACACTGATCTTGTCTGGCTTCCATTTCTCCTCGCTCCTTAGTCCCCCTACGTCCTACCGGTTCTCTTTGGGGTTCCTCCTGTCTCCTTGGGGGTCAGAGTCCCCCAATAGCAGCTGGCAGGTGCCCTAGTTGTGGGGAGATGCTAACTCCACGTCTTCCCACACCGCCATCTTGACTCTTCCCCCTATGGTTGAGTCCTTTAACAGGAAACGTTCACTGAGAAAAGTTTCTAGATCATACATGTTAGTGAAAATTCTATCAAAATTGTCACACTTGAAATCAATTATTAAACAAAATTATTAAGGATTAGTTAATTGCACTAAGATAAGACCTAGAATTACTATATTCCATGATTATGACAGTTCAAAAGTAGTCCTGAAAAAAATACTACAGTTGTACATCATAAAGTATCTCCCTCAGCTAAAGAAGACAGTAACTAAGACTATGAACTACTTGGAAATTCTGGTTTATTTAGGCTTTCAAACTCTGTTGAGGGTAGGTATTGAAAAATATGACAGGTGATCCCTTAGGTTGCCAGAGTGCCCTGAGGAACTGAGGTTGAAATTGTCACTTGACAAGTGTCAGTTTTGCGGCACCTCAGTAAATTAGATGGGACAGTGATATCATAGCAGAGATTGAGCCCCATCTGGATTCCTGCCTTCCTTCACTTGCTCTATCTTACAAAATTTAGGGAACTAAATACATTTGGGGTCTTAGAGCATACCATAGGCAGTTTGTCAATGACTAGTCCAGTATTGTCAAGCCTCTCTGCATTCCTACTCCTGGCCAGTTCTAAAACCTCTCACCACCAAGCACATGGTCACAGCCTGTAGTGCCAGTTGTGGCTCAGGGACCCTGGCTTGTTCATTTGCTCAGGAATGGTGGTGTCAAGCCTATATGCACACTTTAAGAATAATGGTGATCTGATAACAATGTTAATCTTTCAAATTCACATACAACAGACTTTGCAAAGTGGTAATATTATTATATTAGATAGTGTTATATTTAGAAAACTTCCGAGAAAAATAAGCCATATAATTCACTATTAGAAGGCTATCTGATGGTGAGACTGCTCTGGTTACTATTGCTGTGTAAATAATTGCCCCCCAAACTAGCAAACAATCATTTTATATTGCTGATGATTTTGTGGGGCAAGAATCTGGAAAGGTCTCAGAGAGCCTCCAGTTGTCCGCAGGCTCAAGAGGAAATGGATAGCTAACTTGGCTCACTCTCGTGGCTGAAAGTTGATAATGGCTACTGACTACTCTATGTGGCACACTCAATATGTTGGTCTCAGAAGCATCAGACTTTATACAGGGCAGCTACCCTCCCCCAGAGCAAAAATCCTTAGAGAAACAGATGGAAGCAGCAGTGGCCTTCTCTGATCTAGCATTTGCAGTCTCATACCTTCACTTCTGCCATACTCTATTGGTCAAAGAACTCACACGCCTGCCAAGGAGAGGGAATTGGATTTCAACATTTGATGTAGGAGGGGGAAGGTCACATTAAAAAAAAAAAAAAGCATGTGAGATAACATTATGGCTATCTTTATGGCAAAATGAGATAATTATATCATTACCACTCCAAGAAAGACAGAAATCATCATTCATTATTAGAGTATTGATTCAGGTACATTGCCCCATGAACAGCTTGTACAGGAGATAGTAATGCCTTAGAAATACCAACCCATAGATCCATATATACTATATGATGAATCTAAACACAGAAGAAGAAACAAATATTAGGACCAATTAGGGGGTAGTTCTTCTGGCTAAAGATATTAATGCACAGTAGAGAAAAGCAAACAAACGTGATATTTGTTTGCTCATAGAAGCTATTTATTTAAAAACTATATCCATAAATATAAACTATTTATATCCATAATAACTATTTATTTATATCCATAAATAACTATTTATATCCATAATAACTAACACCTACCTAGCTTGAATTTATTTATTTGTTCATAGCCTCTAGGTTTAGAATAACAGAATGTTTGAAACCTACTGATGATTCAAACTATTCAATTCAATGAACCCAGGCACATGTCAATTGAATCTGAAATCTCCATTGTAGAAAAGGTGATGTAGGGACTGTTATAGTCTTTTTATGGATTGTCCACTGGGATCTAGTCCTATTAAGTGAACATTTTTGTAGCTTGCTTAATAGGGAAAATACGTTAAGAATTTCAAATACCCTATGATCCTCAAAGAGATCTTGACTAATTTAAATTAGAAATTAGTCAAAGAAATTTCAAGCATAATGGGAACTCTTTGTCAGAAGTAGAGAAGGCAGGAAAACAAGTACTGGGTTTTCAACTAGATGCATAGATAGTTCCTAGGAGAACACTGCTCCATCTCGCTGGCTATTCCTCAGCAACTCTTTCGGAGAAATCAGCAGAAAGATAAGGATAATCTTCTACAAGCATTAATATTTTTTAAGTATAGCAATATCCCAAAGTTCAGTCTAGGTTAGAATTCACCTAAGAATTTTGGCAATATATTTAACTCTCACAATAACTTCTGTGGTAGGTACTGTTATAATTATTTTACAAATTAGAAGAGTAAAGTCCAGAGCAATTAAGTAGCTTTCTCTGATATACAGTTACTCTGTGGGAATCCAGTACATGAAAACAAGCAGTTTGTCTATAGAACATCTCAAATAACTTGTCACTAGTAGTCCCTGTCTCCCATCCCATCTCTCTCTCTTAAAACTTTGTTACATAAACCTCAGCTTCTGCTTTTACTTGTGCTTTACCTCTTCTTTATAAAGTTGGCCACCAAATTTCTCATTTCCAATTAATTAAACTATAGTCATAGGAGAACACAAATATTTATAGGTGAGGACATATTACAGAGAAGAAAAGTTATTTGTACTATGTTTTTGCATATAGAAATTCTATTAGGGAAGAGGTGTTTTAATTTGGTACTTAATGGAAAATGCATTGTCAAGTAACATAAAGAGTTAAAATTTATATAAAATCTCTGCCTTATGCTATGTAAGGGGGATATTGTTCCACACTATTTTGTCTCACATTTATTGTGGGGTTTAGTTTGCATATATATCCTACCCACACCAGTGATATAAGAAGCTCTAGATTGCATTGGAGCAGATATAAGAAGAAACAGTTACAACCAGTACTCTAGGTACCAGGGTTACACCACTGAATAAAGGGGCAAAAAACACTGCCTTTTGAACCTTTGGGAGTAATTCAAGTTGGGTTCGCCTGGTAGCAAATTCTGAGATATTAGAATTTAGAATACTTGTTAGGGAATGCTGTTTGAATCAACATTTGTCGATAGCAAGAGAAGGAAAAAACGATTTGTCAGAGAAACATGTTGATATGTGAGGCTGAGTCAATGGAGGCTGAGACTGACCTAACAAAGAGCTTGGAAGCTGGAATGGCCCTTCATAGTTCCTCAGAATTGAGGCAGGAGGTAAAGTCTTTATAATCATGCTAACCAACTAAATCCTTGGAATCTATCAGCCATGAATTTGGACTGTCCCAGCAAGGGAACATGAGCTTGGGCTAGAGGATTCCCTTCAGTCAAGGCAGGCTGATGGTTGAATTCAACCTGCGAGTCACACACAGTTCCTAGATAAATAAGTCCTTCAGTACTTGAAGGAGGATCTGGGCAGCTTATCACAGAGTAACCTAGGTAGACAATGGTTAGGACAGAAAAGAAGTCACTTGGGCAGTCTGTTAGCATGAGGCACAGGCTAGTAGCAGGCAAGAACTTCCCACCTCAGCCCCTGGGGACTGGAACCAGACTTCCTAATAAAGGGGAAGGCATTGTGAAAGACAAAAAGGAGTCAAATACACTGAACGATTCACAAGATAAAAGTCCCAACTACAGAGTTTTAAGGGAAAAAATAAAGTAGTATCAGCTCAACTGGAATTTGGCAGTCCTTCCAGTGTGTCACCATGAGTTGGAGATACATCTGAGCAGTGATGTGTACTCTTCTTGAGCAATGTCAAACTGAATACAAGACTAGCTTTTTCTCCTAATTTGGGGTTATTCTTTGAGTTATTGTTTTCTGCTAAATTGTGGTTATTCTTTGACTTACATGTCATAGAAAAAGACCTGTTAGATGAGGTTTGTCATCACCCCAAAATATGACAGCAGCTAGTCAAGTAGTAGAAAGATCAAGGGATTCTGTCTTAAGTTTTTCTGGGTTAAATAGGCTGAAAATAAATGGGCAATTCTAATGGCCTTCTTGAACTTTTATTATTTTTGTCATAAAAATGATTACCAGAACAAACATGTTATGTTATTTGTAGACTGTTATAATAAGTATCGACCTAGGTATTTACTATTAATCAAGAAAAGACATCCTAACACAGAATTCCAAATGATTTTACTGAAGTTAATTTAAGAATACTATTGAGATATATCTCCTGCAATTCAAGGTTATGTGGGTTCCTTTCAATATGACACTGCCACAGAAAATGTGGAAATACTTATTTAGCTTTTGTTTTCACACAGTATGTGAAGTTATTCAATTGGAGAACTTGTTATTAAATGGCTGAAATAGAATACTGCCTGAATCAAACATAAAATATTTGAAAGAAAAATGAAGACTTCTTCCTTATAATAAAAATACTCCACTAATTATAATTTAATGTAAAGGGACATTTCATTACATTTTCAGATTAGAAGTTATTGGATTTCAGGTTTTACATGAATGGGAATAAACTATATCACCAGATTGAAGGTCACCAGTTACTTCCTGGTCTTTGGAAACTTTGCAGTACCAAACTTGGAAATTTTTAACTAAGTCAAACATTCTTTTAATATGTAGTTTTTCAATAATAATAATAATCTTTCACTTAATATTTTAATATTTCCCAGACCATTTTTGGGCTTATCTTTCTATTCCTGGAATATTTCATTCGGTCCCAGGTAAGGAAGAATTTTTTAAATGTAGGAATCCTGTCTTTGCTACTTCTACTAGAACATACTCCAGTAAGAAATATGTTATTCCTCATACTACACCCAGGAAATATGGAAGATTTCTCTACTAACATAAACAATTACATCACTAAAGAATTATATCTTTATATATAATTGTAATAAAAGTGTATAATTATATCATGGCTACTCTTAGTACATTGTATATTTATTTCAAATGTTATGCCAAGATTATGAAAATAAATGTTAAAACTGAGAAAAAAAGAGAACTAGAATGTGATATAAATTTTATTTGTAATTAATGCAGCATGGTAACAAAAAACTACCAAAGCACAAGTTCATTTATTTTAAAAATTAAATCTAATACAATACCCTGTGACTTGTTAAGAAGCTCAGATATTTAAAGTACCAGTCAAAAGGATATACGGATGTGAAAATAATACAATCTAATTGCAAGAATGAAGAGTGAGTGGACACTCTTTCTGTATTTTCCCCCGAATAAAAAATTATTCTCTCATTAGTCTAATCTGCCTTATCTGTCTCTTACTTTTGATAAAGAATGCACGATATGTCGAGTGTGTTTTGTTATTTTCCAAACTACTTAGGGTTACTATTAATGATTAACCTTAATAGGCTAGGATGCTACCCTTTTTATTTGGTTCAGCAGAAAGAGTGTAGAATCAGAAATCACACAATTCTGATCTTACCACTAACCACCTTTGTTTACACATCTATAAAATCAGGATAGATCTTAGAAAACAATTTAAAATTGGGCTTTGTCCTGGGTATTCTAGAAGTGTGCCTTTTTCTCTGAGTGCATTAGAAACACAAATTGATAGTGGAACAAGGCCTCCACTCTCTGTCTCCCTTTAACCAGAAAAATATTCTCATGTATTTTTTTTTTTTTTTTTTTGCGGTACGCGGGCCTCTCACTGTTGTGGCCTCTCTCACTGCGGAGCACAGGCTCCGGATACGCAGGCTCAGCGGCCATGGCTCACGGGCCCAGCCGCTCTGCGGCATGTGGGATCTTCCTGGACCGGGGCACGAACCTGTGTCCCCTGCATCGGCAGGCGGACTCTCAACCACTGCGCCACCAGGGAAACCCTCTCATGTATTTTTAATAACATGAGATTCTGAGTGTTATTGCTTTTGAAGAAAGGTCTCTAATGTTGGCAGGAAAGTCAGCTATGTGGTTGTATGGTTTGCAGAAAAAAATAGACTAATTCAGGGAAATTTAGAGATGGGAGAATCTTTAGTGATGTCATTCCCACCCTTAAACAGTCATTGGACTCAGTGAAAAATGTTCATAAAAGGATAACTATCCCAGGTCTGCTTCCTAGAAATCATGAATCAATAGTCTGAATTTGGAGCTAGAAAATTGTGATTTTTAGAAAAGCTCCCTTGATGAGTTTTGGTCAATCACATTGGGAACAATTGATCTAGTCTTGTCCTTAGTTTCAGAGATGAGAAAATTAATAATCAGAAAAGGAATAATATCTAGGTGACTGTCTCCTGCCCCCAAGCCAAGGTTACAAAATGTAGAATTTTATCTCTCTATTTGATTATAGTAAACATCAAAGGAATACACTAATTTGCCACAAGTTATATAGATGTTTCAGTATTGCAAGATAGAGATTTTGTAAATTAGTTTATAATAAATATTCTTGATATGCATCTAGGACCAGAACACCATCCAGTTGTGTAACTCCTAGACAATAGCCCACAGGGTGTTTGGATGACATTCCAGAATTTGGTCATCTTCCTCTTTCCCCTATTGCTATATGTTGATGTCAACTTCTGTAAGCCAACATAAAGTTTGTAGAGGAAAGACAGGTGTAGGCTTCTAAAAGTCCTAGCCATACAAACTTAAAGTACCTGCCATTGTTCTACCCTTTAACAAATTTTCAAATGTGTTTACTTTAGTATTGCATTTTCCAGAAAAACTTCATGAGGTATATTTAAGCTAATTTAAAGGGTTCAACATCCAAAGGCATGTATTTCTTCCTTCTTTTGGAAAGGTAATAAGTGCTCATAGATATGACATTGCCAGAAGTTGTGATTCTGTGGTGTGACAAGCAGGATTTTCCAAAAATGATTTTGAGCGTATTCTGGTTTGCCAAAGAATCAGAGGTTTATTCCTTCTCCTTAGGAAAAGAGTGCACCTAAATGTTTACAGGATTGAAGACGTCTTACCCTTGGCTAGAGGAATCACAGCTATCTAGATTTTTCCATGTTTTCAGATATCTTTTGTATATGGCTTGTATTTAAATTCCAAATTCTTGGAACTCAAGAAGTCTATATTTTCTCCTACTGAGATGGCTCTCATACCTGCCCTATATCAAGGGAGAATAACAAGAAAAACAGTATTTATCCATAGGAATGGAAAACGCACTATATGTCCAATAGATTGTATGTGTGTTACCATGCTAAAGAAGAAGTGGAGACTATGTGCCTCTTTTCTTCTTCTTGACTCTTTAATGCTAAGTATATCCATTGATCAATGTCCAATGACATGGTTAAATTCATCCCCAAATCTATTGTCAGACAGTTGCCTCCACAAAGGAATCATCCTTCCTAGACAGATGTTTTTAACTTTCTCATTCTTTACTACATATAAGAGGAAAAGAACTTTCAGAAGAACAAAATGCCACATGGAAATTCTCCCTTCTCTTGAACTCAGAACACAATTTTCCACCAGTTCCTATGCAGCAACCTATTTTAAGCCCTATAATCAGATTTTCTTTGTGAGTTCTTTGGAAATTCTGACACTTTTTCACAAGATAAAAAAGCCTACCTTCTTCAACTAGTGAACTGCAGCGTCAAAGACTTGAGTCAGAATCAAAGGATGGTCCTCTGTTCATGGTGAGTGGGTTAGAGATGTGAATGGTTCTGTAGACATGAGAGAGGGAGAGGTTTGGTGCTTTATGTCTAATTGTTTTCCTAACAGTGAAAACAGCAACTTCTTTATTTAACGATTTCCTTCTAATAATTACTAAAGAACCAAGGCAACATTACTTAATTGATCATTGAAATTTCCCCATAGTTAATAAAAACCTCCATTTTTTCTGAATTAGTATATTGACTTTGAATTCTGCAGTGTCACTATTTAATTTTCATTGTTAATTGCAAATATTAAAAAGAAATACCATTGGCTATTATTTAAACAAATCAGGCTGTTGGACTTTCTGGGGCAGTAGTTAACAAGCAGAGGGTAGATAATGCATCATTTTTACTCTTGTTAGTCTGCATGAATTAACTTTTCAGACTCTCACCTTAGCCACCTCTATTTCTATAGGCCTCACTAGACACAAGCCAAGGAGCAGCAGTATTATTTCAAACATACAAACTAGGAACAATTCAGTACACAAGTTTAGTCCCTCTCGTCTTCTGGGTTCATCAGAATCAAGAAGCTCTCCAAAGTTCACACACCTACAGAGAGGGCAGTGCCTCTTAGAGAACTCCTTTATGAGTCTCCCTGACAAGTCCCATTAGACATACAAGAAAACCTGTCTCAATTCCAGGATGTAAGTTGACAGAAGCTTTTTCAATTGATCTCACTGAATGCCACAGAGAATAAAACTCAGATTTTTCTTATTCCCCCGAGATCCTGGGAGAATTCTGAGCCTCCAGTTCAGCCTCTACAGTTCAGAAGCTGTATCCCATTTCTATTGTGTTGAACACTCAAATAAATTAGGCCATTTAACATTAAAGTTAGCATTAGAACATTTGTTTGGACTCATGTTGTCTTAGCCTTTAACTAGATATATCACTTTGGTGAAATTACTAAACATCCCTGACACGTTCTATTTATTTGTAAACTAAGAGAACTAAATATTATTACTAACTAAAGGTTCACATTAGGTCCAATATTATTACTACCGTCCACTTTAAATCTAATATTACCATTCCTGTGTCAACAATCCATCCATTATTTCATAGGTTCAGCCAATCCATATTTCCCATCCATAGTTCTTACACTATCTTAACGGTCACCCGCTCTAGCTTTCTCTGTTTCCAATCTGTTATTCATGGTGAGGTCAGAAATGTTTCTATAAGGCAATTCTGATGATGCCATTGTCCCTCAAAATATTCTTTAAGTCACTGGGTAATTTTTTCAATCTTCAGAGGTAGTCAACTCCAAAATTCCCTACTAACCAATGCCTGACTACACCCACAAATACTACTTCACATTGCTCAGTGATTACATCACATCTTTGCCCCTTGATCATAGTCTTTGATTATACTGAGAATGTTTTTGCCTTTCACCCTTTGTTCATCTAACTTTTACGCTTTCTTCAGGATTCAATTCAATGATTATTTCCTATTGGGAGAAACGAACTTCTCTAGAACCTTCGAAATTAGAGCTTAGTTACTCTGTTATGTATTCACATAGAACTTTCTTTTTCTTTCTTTCGGTTTTTTTTACGTTGGCCATTAGTTTTATTTTTTTCTGCTAGTTTTATTCAAATACAATTGACATACAACATTGTGTAAGTTTAAGGTGTACAGCATAATAAGAGATGATTACCACAGTATGTTTAGTTAACATCCATCACCTCATATCATTACAAAATTTTTTTTCCTTGTGATGAGAGCTTTTAGGATTTACTCTCTTAACTTTCAAATATATCAACAACAGTGTTAACTATAGTCATCATGTTGTATATTACATTCCCAGGACTTATTTATCTTATAACTGGAAATTGGTACCTCTGACCCTCATACCCTATCCCCAGCCTCTGGCTATCACAAATCTGATCTTTATTTCTATGAAGTTTGTTTGTTTGTTTGTTTTTAAATTCACATATAAGGGAGATAATGCAGTATTTGTCTTTCTCTGTCTGACATTTCATTTAGCATGATGCTCTCAAGGTCCATTCATGTTGTTGCAAATGGCAAGATTTCCTTCTTATGGCTGAATAGCATTCTATTGTATATATACACCATACTTTCTTTTCTTTGTTAGCTTAATTCTCTATATCTTCTTTTTTATTGAAGTATAATAACTTACAATATTATATTAGTTTTAAACGTACAACATAGTGATTCAACATTTTATACATCACGAAATGATCACTATGATGAGTCTCTTCTACCATATTCCAGTGGCCACACGCTACCACCCCAGAGACCACCACAGATCAAGGCCCTCACCCTCTGCCAACCTCAGTGCCTCTGTGACATCCTGGCTTTTTAGTAATTAGTAGATCCCAAATTCTGAACTCAAGAAATAACTTAAGATTTTATGCAGTCATACATAATGATCTATAGCCTGTTTCACTGGCTTACTAAAAATAATAAAACAAAAGTATTAATAAATTTTGAGATGAATCCAATTAAATTTGCCAAATGTGTCTTCAAGAACTTCTATAGTAAAACATGCAATTGCCTCTTAGATAAAAGAATGAGGGTGGAAAAATTAGCTTCACCAAAGGCCCAATACACAGTATAACTTCATCTCCCTAATTCAAAATAACTTCAAGATAAGTAGCACAATGCCAGTACAACTTACAGGTCCACATGTAGTTTACTTTGATTCTCAGCAGTAAGTCCTGCAAGTTCATTCAAAAGGACAACAAAGCAGACGCCCATGAAGACAACGCATTTGAAAGGACTCAGTCATTTTTGTAAAGAGGTCAAATCTAGTTATAGCCAAATTTACATTCCTTGATAAAATAATTCAAATTATTCTAAAAGCAGCTGAATCATAGAGTAGAATTTGAAATTAATTTTATGTTAATTTTCATCAGTGATTAGCTGCTACATATACAGTAAAATTTATTTATTAAAACCAATGGGTAGCGTATTGAAGGATAAAGTGGAATATTAACTCATCTGTAACACTGAATTCCACAGATCATGAATGACAAGCTAGACTTGTTTATAAGGTTAGAAAAATTTAAGGAAATCTTAATTTTTGAGAAAATACAGTTATTTGTACTTGTATTACTAGTAGTTATATACAGGTTTTCTTTAAAGGTTTTTTTTTTTTTTTGTACTGATGTTTCCACTTAAGAAGCATTCATTTGCAGGCAATTGTTTCTGAATGGTTTAAGCACAACAAGCACAAGTGATTTTCATTATTTAGATCCAAGATTGAAAGTGGACATTGCATTTTAAAGTTTTCCATTTAAATTCTTCTGAATAAAAGGAAATTTTTAGAGAAGTCTGATGGGATGTTATGCTACGATTGTTAAGCCACTATTGTGGTTTAGTTGAAAGAATGAGGATTTTGAGGTCAATTATACATGGCTTTCACTCTTTCCACTACTCACTGTTTATGTGAACTTAGGCAAATTACTTCCTTTTTCATAATCTCCACCTCATCTTTTGGAAAAGAACAAAATACTTAATGTTGTAATTTATATTATTAAAAGACATAATGTATGAATAGGGCTAATACATAGAAGTAGCTCTTCAAATGTTAGCCTATCACAGTAAGCTCCCCTTTGATTAAGATCTTTAAATTCACCCAATTGGATCCCTTCATTTGCATGTTAAGTTAACTTCAGACCAATGAGTTATATTCAGAAAACAGTAAATCACAATAAAACACAAAATGTGGTAATAAAACTGAGAACTTAGGAATCAGTGTTCTTGGGAACACTTAGGTAGGGGTCAAAGGATATTGATTTAAGGATTGATTGTCATATTGTGCTGAAATCATTAGAACATAATTTAGATTTTTTCGTACTCAGTTTCCTCACCTAGCTAATGTTCCTAATAATGTTTCATATGATTGCCATGCTAATATGGATTAAAGTGAATAGCATAGGTAAATAAATGAGTAAATAATATATAAATGTTTGTTTTATTTGAATTTAATTAAAGATCCATTTGAATTTAATTAAAGCAATGGCAAAATGATAAAAACACTTGGAGCAAAAAGTTCTCATTCACCTGAATTATACCCCCATTTAAAAGCATTTTGTTGGCATCTAATCACTGTGCTTTGATTTCACTTGAGAAAAATTATGATCAAATTTCTTTCTAGGTTAGAACCTCATTTTATCTTTACCCTTCATTATTGGTATACTTTTCACATTATTATAAAGGTCAGCAGATCCCACAGAGTGAAGAGGAAATTAATGGATTTTGAATCAGGGGAAAAAGAAACAACTGAACTTTACTCAGAATTCTATAGCGGCCCTTTTTAGTATAGTGTTTCAGGGAAGAACTTGCTAGTGAAATTTGCAGAAGAAGTCATGTAAATAAGGGAAAGTACTTTTACGAAGTGGGTTTTGAACATCAGCTTTTTCTTCTCTCTAGTGTAGTATACTGAGATGAATTAACTCACTCACATATTCTCTCATATCATATGAATAGTCTACATAAAGAAAATGTAGTCTCTGTCTACATATTCATTCGTATATAAACAGACACACAGACACATATATATGTATGCATAAATATACACACATATATGATACATATATATCATATTGACACTTTTTAGTTGTGCAACATGTAGTGTTCAAAGTGTATCTTCAACCACAGCATCAATATTTTGACAAGAATGTCAGTTAATTATAAAATGCTGATTAATTCTTATTTGCCTTTTTCTAATTGCCCAATTTGATTCCATTTAAATATTCTTAGCTGTATTATACACAACTTGCTCCTCTTTCTCACATTCTTCCTATTTTCATATTAACAGTTTATTTTTTAAAATATCTTTATTGGAGTATAATTGCTTTACAATGGTGTGTTAGTTTCTGCTGTATAACAAAGTGAATCAGCTGTACATATGCATATACCCCCATATCTCCTCCCTCTTGTGTCTCCCTCCCACCCTCCCTAGCCCACCCCTCTAGGTGGTCACAAAGCACCGAGCTGATCTCCCTGTGCTATGCGGCTGCTTCTCACTAGCTATCTATTTTACATTTGGTAGTATATATTAGTCCAGTCTACTATCGATATTGATTTCTTCTATTCATCCTTTTCTTTTGTATCATAATCACATTTCTACAAGGGAAACGTTAATGGAAAAATGCAATTTATAATGCACACGTGCCCGTTATTTTTTCTTAAAATATGACACGCTAAAAGTGCCAAAGTGTAAATATAGAATATGGGACTAAATACAAATATGACATTTATTTTCTATAAAACAACTGCAGAATTGTCAATATTTTGTTGCTATGAACCACAAATCTTGAATAACATAAATTTGGTGAGAATTTGATGTTTAAAACTTCTACATGACTTAAAAAAATAATTATTCTCCAATGTAAGCATATCATTAAATAAATTTAAAAATACCTGGAACTATTGTTCAATAAGTAGACTTTAGTTTTCCATTATTTTCTTAGAATTGCAAAATTGATCTAGTCTATCAATACACATAGGTTCAAATGTTGATTCCATACAAATTTTTACATTAAAATATAATTTAATATCAGTTAGGTATGACTTGGCACCTTAATCTTATTTTAAGAAAATCAACACATGTAAATTTACTTACAGTTTGTGCAGATCATTATTTCAAAAATAGAGACACAGAACTTACACTGAATATTCTAAGGGCAAAAAAGCTTAATTTGTTTACTGCTACTTATTTATTTTTCAGAAGTGTAAATATGAATTCCATGGACATAGTTAAAAGAAAATGTAAATTAACTCCCATGGCTCTTTTTAAAAATTATTTCTATGCTTACTATAATTCAAAGTGTGTGTTGAAATGCCAATTTCTTCATCATTAGCACTTAATAGCTAAATATACACTTTATTTCCATCAGTGACAACAGATGAAAAATTTTTCTTGAAATGTGTATTTGGTTTACTGTCTGAGTTTTAGTATCTTTAGAGACTCACAATATACTAACTCGCTTTTTACCTTTCTGTAACAGGTGAGAGGGGAGAGTACATAATTTTTCTACTTAAAATATTTAAGAATTCCTCAACAGCTACTACGTTTGACAGGATTTTAGCAAAAACTAGTAAATTTCATTGTATAGCCAATATTTTAACAAGGATAATATTATAGATACTAGATAATTAAAAAAACATATACCAGAAAAAATGGTCACTTATGGGAATTCATGATTAAGGGACCAAAAAAAGAAATTGAATTCGCATTACTCCTGATTCCCTCTAAGGTTTCAAACTAGTTTTTCATTATGTTATTTTGCTACCATCATTTACAATTCTAGGGTCACTTTTCTGTACCAAACCGCAATTCTAAGATGAACTGGGCAGTTTTACATTGCTGTGTTATTCTTTGGACAATCATCAAAGCTGTTAATTTGCCTATGATACTTCAGCAGAATTATATAATTTCGGGGATAAATTGGCATGATGGCCTCCTCATTAGCTGTTGCTAAGTGATATGATTAGTAAATCTCATCTCAGTCTTTATGTCAGCATTCATTACCATATTTTTTCATGACTGATTCCAATTTATTTATACCCACAAGTTGGCAGTGTTATAATTTTGCATGGGCAAAAATCTCACAGTCAAAGCCACAAATATTTAGGTATAAATATTCTAAAGATAAAATACCCTTTTCAGGTTTTGGGAGCGAATATTAGTTTAACTGTCATTTATATTACATTGAAGGAAACAAGGTATTACAATTAGTTTACCTAAAAATAATAGGTAATCACAATAATAGCCTCAGCATATTTTATTTTATTAATATCATATTTCAATTAGCTTAGTTTATCAGCATTACATTTCCTTTAAACTGTCAAAGTTTTATTTTTGTGTACCCTAAATTTATAATATCTGGAATAAATAATATTAATTAACTAGATGTTTATAATTGTTAATATCAAAAATGAATTTAATCTGTGCATTTATATTTTAGAGATTTTTGCATTTCCAGTAAGGTATTTGTTTCTCTTCTCTTAAGTCTCTAAAGAAACAATGTACTGATTATTTCATTAGATACAGTTTCAATCTTTGGTGTAGCAGCATCATTAAAGTCATAATATATCTTTGTTATGTTTTGACAAATATTTAAGTTCACTATTATCCTTAATCAGACAGAATAGAAAACAAGAGTGAGAAGTTAATATTAAGTTTTTAATTTCCAAATGGTCTAAGCTACACACACACACTGTTGGGTTTTTTTTGTTTTGATATTGATTCTTGCTCTTCCATTATAACTCAGGCACTATTAGAAACAAGGGTCTAATTATAATGTAAACATAATAAATTAGTTGATCATTTAATTCTGTGGTCATACTACATGTGCTGATTTTGAAAATGCTATGAAATGCATAAATATATAAATTTTTATAAATCAAGTTATTGACTTTAAAGGAAATTTGGAGAAAATCTCCTAGTGAATAGAAACTATAAAAATTAGCCAAAATATGAAAATTATCTGCTGGAAGAAATTGGATTGCCAAGAGTTATATCTTTAAAAAAGGAAATGGTTGGAGGGAAGAATAATAGAATGATTACCTAAAATGAGACGAAAAATTAGAGATGAGGCTCACATTTGCGACCTGCTCAGGAGAGATTTCTGAGAAGCTGAGAAGCTAAGCAGTACTTTTTCTGAGGTCAAGAGGACACATTAAAGAACAGAAGCAAATATAAACTCTCTTGGGAGTGAAACAACATAATCTTAGGCCTCTAATTTTACTTCCATTTATCATACTAAATCCAGAGTTCAAAAAACCAAAAATCATCAATAAAAATGAAATTACATAATTAAAAAACAAGAAACAGGAGACAATACAGACAGGCCCACAGGATATCCAAGTGATGGCATTATCAAGCAGAGATTGTGAAATAACTAAGCTTACTATACTTAATATGAAATTCGAGCTTAAAATTTCTATACAAAATAGTAAACTATAAAAATAAATGGATATTTTGGGGTGGGGTGGGAGGAACTGGGAGACTGGAATTGACATATATACATTATTGATACTATGTATAAAATAGACAACTGATGGGAACATACTGTATAGCACAGGGAACTCTACCTAATGCACTGTGGTAACCTAAGGGGAGGGAAGTCCAAAAGGGAGGGGATATCTGTATGTGTATGGCTGATTCATTTTGCTGTACAGTGGAGGCTAATACAACATTGTAAAGCAACCATACTCTAATAAAAATTAATTAAAAATGGATATTTTATAATTATGATATAGTAAAGAAATTATCTTAAAGGATGGCTTCATAGCTGAGTAAACAGGTGAAGAGAGAATTAGTGATTTGAAATATATTTCAGCTTACTGTCTATAATCACAAAGACAGAAACAACATATTGTTGGTTTAAATAAACCAACCAAATAAAGGGGTGTCTCACATGTTTGATAATGTCATGGTCCACTCTGGGTTACAGAGTTAATACCAGCAGAGTTTTATTTATTTATGAGATCTCATGAGGCTTCCAAACCAGCCTGTGGGGACAGCTAGTTGGAAATAGAGAAAATAAAATAGATATAGTAGAAAATGTTTATACAGTAGTATATTGCAATATAGAAAGAATATTTCTTTTGCCCAATCACAAATTTGTCAAATATTCAAAGCTATCAGATGACTTACATATCCACATCACTTCTAGTTACCATGAATACTGTCCCCTTGTTTCACAGTTATAATTTATCTATATGCTCAACAGTGTCAGTTTCTAATTATTTTAAACATATTACCATATATCCCTTTTTACTTTTATCCACGTATCACGTATATTAGGTTGATAGATTTTGAAGGATTCCAATTTCAATCATTCAAACAACTTCTATGATGTAAAGGCATTATCACGACAAAAAGTGTTAGTGGTTGTTAATAAACACATCTTTATGGATTACTTTGTTAATTTGCTATTATTGAATCTGATACATGGCTCTTAGGAAATTGAGTAAATATAACTGGTGTATACCAAGGTTAGTTGGTGTAATGCTGGGAATAAGAATGGATAAATATCACGTGAAGTGGCACAGAAAAATTCAGAGTATGGGGTATCCCACAGTTGAGATAATTGAACAGTCTGAGAGCAAAGGATTTAGAGCAGGATGCAAAGGGCATGAGAAAAACAAAACAGAAGACAATGTAATGACATAAACATCCAATTTAGATCAACCCTCTGCTGTTGTCTTCTAATGGACCGTATTTTTTCAATATTTATTTATTTACTTATTTTTATTTTGGCTGCGCCGGGTTTTAGTTGTGGCACGCGGGATCTTTTTCAGTTGTGGCATGCCGACTCTTAGTTGGGGCATGTGGACTTCTTAGTTGTGGCATGAGGACTTCTTAGTTGTGGCATGCATGCCAGATCTAGTTGCCTGACCAGGGATCGAACCTGGGCCCCCTGCACTGGGAGCGTGGAGTCTTACCCACTGGACCACCAAGGAAGTCCCTAATGGGCTGTCTTTTAAATGTAGGCTATACTGAATATACTCTGCTTAGAAATCATCTTATGAAAAGGCCATTTATTGTTTAACTTTTAAAATAATTCTGTAATTTTGGAATTGTACTTTTGAATTTAATTACATTTGGGTTTGGATGTACATATTTATTTTTAATTTGATTATTATTTTTTCAAATCACTGATTTTTTTCAAGGCCAATGTGACTGAAAGAATGCAAAATGAACTGTCAACTATGTAAGTGAAAGAAACATAGCAAAAGATTAGAATAAGATACTTTAACTGAAAAGAAAATAAAGACTTGGAATTATATGAAAATCATTGTAAGCAGACTGTTAAAGAAAGCGTAGACTGCCCTTATCTCATCAGAACTGCCAGAACCTACTTTCATCACACTGGTTAAAGACAGACCAATTAAGATAATGCAAAACTGTTCGATGTTAGATAAAGAAAATGATACTTCAGATCTATGATAAACACATTTCAAGATAATGGTTTTCAGATTCAGATTTCAGGTTTCTGGAAAGGACACATTTGCTCAATGGACACAGGGACAAAAATACTTGCTACCACCACATTAATCTCAGAAGAGAAGGTCTTGTTCCTGTTGATTCATTCTGTCCTTCACATCTCGTCAATTTACCAGTGAAAAGAGGAATAGTGTGAAGATAAGCTCTTACCTCCAAATATATCTTGAAAGTGTAGGAGACAGGCTGAATGCAGAATTGAAAACTATGAAACAAAATCATCAATCTTATGTATGTGTAGATTAGTGTAGATGGCAGACCATCACATCTGGAGGAAGAGCATTGCAGGTGGCTGTCAAAGAAGCAACATTAGGAAGGGAAAACTGGAGTTTAGACTATCTGGATTGTGGGGGAAAAAAGTAATCACTCCTAGACTATTAATTATCTGGGACTTTCTATTCCCATTTTATGAAACTTAAGATGGCAATTTGAACCCATATATATTGATTGTCTTTTTTACCTATTCATTAACGAGTCTCAACTTAATAAGATTCTGCATTATTATTATTATTTTTTTTGCGGTATGCGGGCCTCTCACTGCTGTGGCCTCTCCCGTTGTGGAGCACAGGCTCCGGACGCGCAGGCTCAGTAGCCATGGCTCACAGGCCCAGCAGCTCCGCAGCATGTGGGATCTTCCCGGACCGGGGCACAAACCTGTGTCCCCTGCATCGGCAGGTGGAGTCTCAACCACTGCGCCACCAGGGAATCCCCAGATTCTGCATTATTAATGTGATGTATATACTTCTGGTTTGAGATACATATAAATGCATGATGTGTTGCAATTTTCTAATTATTTAGCACTAATAAGTTCATTATATTTAAAATAATTTGATGAATTATGTTAACATGAATCAATGTCTTTTTCTTAAAAGATAATATAAATACTTTCCTATAGGATATAAAATAATGTTTGGTTACTTATTTTACATAAAGGGATGGGGAAGAAAGTCTATATTATTTTATTATGGAATTAATTGCCCCTCAAAACCTAGTTAAAATCTAAGGAAGTCAGTGGTTAAACATATAAAACCTCTTGGGCATCTTTATGCTGAATAAATATGTCATTTATTGCCATTTAATTTATTTGACATTTCATTTAACATTCATCCTCAAGATTACCTTTCCTTGGCTAGGAGAATAATTTGATAATTTTTGTTACTTTCAATTGCAGAGCAAAATGATTAGGTTGGACTAAGAATGATTTATTCATCCAATGCTGTAGTACAACATTCTAGTGTAGTATAGTACATGACACTGTGTGATATAGTAGTCTAATTGTGATGATCATATTTGTATCATTTTACTCAAAGTGTAATTCATTGGTTTCTCCTTATGGCTCTTTCTCATTATTTGTGCACCTTATTTCCATAATCTTAGAAACTTGGGAGATATATAACTGCTCTCTTATTTTTGGTACTCATTTTATATCAACAATTGCCTGCACATATACATATGTACTCCTTCTCTGTAAGGGACAAAAAAAAATTTAAAGGTGAAACTGATCTTCTTGTTTACCACATGTCAGCATTTTTCCCTAGGTAAAAAACTGAGTAGCTAGGGACACAGTATCCATTAGAGAAAAGAGAAGAAAATCATTTTAAGATATTGCCTCTACTATTAAGGCTGCACAAATATCTGTTTGATTACACAGAAACACACACATTAGTAGGACAACCAGTACTATTCATATAATTACATAAGTTATGGACCCAGTGATAAATGAAAGGAAGGATGAAAATTAGTATCTTCTTACTTGAGTTTTCATTTCCTTGATTATTCATGAGACTAGGTCAGTTTTTTTTATGTTTGATTAACTATTTGTGTACTGTAAGTTGCATATTTATGTCTTTTGCACATTCTTATATTGAGATAGTTCTCTTTTTCTTTTTTCTTTATGTGGGATCAAAATAACATTATAAATACTGTTGGTCATTTATATGTATTACAAATATTTTTCACTGTCATTTTATCTTTTAGCTATTTTTTTTCTTGTACAAGTGTGTCTTTTTCCAAATGTAAAAGTAATATGTAATTTTTAGTGTAGAAAATCTGGAAAATACATAACACACACATACAAAAAATCACCAGTTGTATCGTCTAGGGAAAAAGAAAGAAAGCCCTGAAAAATATCTTGACTTATAAGGAAGGGCAACAATGAAGAATCGAGCCTTTAATAATGTATCTCCAATCCTTCACCTTCTATTCCATTTTTCCAAGTCTACAAGTCACATTATTTATTTTTAACTCTTTCAAATCTCCAAAGAGTAAATAAGCTCATGTAATATGAACTATCTAAGACACAGAATACTACCAGAAGTCATTTGCATGGTTACATACACATTTAGCATGGATATGAGATTCTGAAAATGAGAACCTGAAGTGAATCAGCATTATATGAGGCCCCCCTACAGAGCTGTACAGGTATTAAGTCATTGACCGTGTAATTTAAACCCACCCTTCTAGAGTCAGCTTTCTGTTGCTGGGGTTGATGTTCTGCAATCCACTTTTCTCCTCTGCCCACTGTTCTATGTTAGATTTTGCCAATAGGAGGTGCTAGAGGGAGGCTGCAAGAATGGAAGAGTAACAACAGACCTGCTTCTCCCAGCTGGCTTCCTATTGGTTTATTTCTGCTTGCAGTTCCTATGACTGCCACACAGACACACTTCTTCGCTCCAGAAGAAGCAGTTCCTCTACATAGCAACAAGAGAATATGGTTTCTAATTTTTCCAACACTTGCAGAACCAGCTTCACTGTACCTTTTTTCAGAGATAGGGTCTTGGCCCTACAGATCCCTCCTCCCTGCTCAGAGACATCAAGTCCAGATGAGCAGTGCCCCTTCCCTTGTGGTCTGAGGTCTGAGGCCAAGCTCCGCAGGCCCTTCCTCTAAATTTCTAAGTTTCAATACTTCTAGCCTACTCTCCTCTTTCCTCAACCCTAGGGATAGTTCCTTCTGCCAGCAGTGTGACCTCCATGATACCTTAGTGTCTGCTTCTTTGTCTTACAGTCATGACTTGTTCCCAGTTAACGATGCACTAGTATATTTTCTTCATTCAGATAATTGGTGTGACTTCTTACTCCTATTTGATTGATACAGATGTGTTTCTAGACACCCATATTGATAAATGTCCCTCCTTTCTCTTCAAATCTCTTGAATTCTCTAGCCAATTCTCCTGTGCCATTCTTATACTTGTTGGCCAGGCTTTACTGTGATTTTCATGTTTACAAATGACTTTACCAATCCTTGATCAACTGCTGATGTTTCTTTAACAGATTCTTGAAAGCATGTAACGCCACAGTAAACATTGCATTTTATCATGCAGCAGTAGAATTTTCCTTTATCCATTATTTCAGTGTCAGCACTGTCACTGAAATAACTTCTGTCACCATTATGGGTTGAAAGTTCACCAAAACACTCAAAAAGGAACCACAGTGAAGGAAGCAGGATATAATATAGAACACACAATTCAGAAGGAAAAGAATATTATTACCAATATGTAAAGAAATAAAATAATTTCAGGCGATGATGGAATCAAGAAAAATTTTAGCAAGTTGCTAGGCATCAGAGCCAACCATAAGTAAAAGCTGGGGCAGGAAACGATTGGGGAGGCTTTTGCAATTATAGACATGTATTATGACATTGCTACTTTAGTTTTAGGTGCAGTGAAAATGGGCTTTATAACCAAGAAAATGACCACAAGTTCTGTTTGAAACTGCTGTGTGTGAGAGGTATATTGAGCCTTCAAGCAGAGATGTTAATTTGGCTTTTAAGTGTAGGTTTCTGGGGAACAAGTAAGGAGTCAAAATTGTATATATACATTCCATCAAGCAGTTAACTAAGCATAGTTACACAGAATGACTATAAATAATATATAATGCATTTCTGATATTGATTTCCAATGTCTTGCCAGAAAGAAACTGTTAGGTTGGTTCTGCTCTGGTGCAGGCAGAATTTGCCTTTCCTTGCCTACACTTGGCGGTTTTCTTCCTAGGTATCCCATACTATTTTCATTTATATCAGCTTATTTTGAATCTTTGTTTCCTTGAGACAGAACAACTGTTTTACTTGCTTAAAGAAAAAAGTAATTTCTAGAAGTAGAACGATTATTAATAGCTTTACCAAAAGGTCTTTCTTCTGATAATACATGATTTAAGCTCTTATTATTTGAGTTGTGTTTTTTTTTTGTTTTTTTTTTTGCGGTACACGGGCCTCTCACTGTTGTGGCCTCTCCCGTTGTGGAGCACAGGCTCTGGACGTGCAGGCTCAGCGGCCATGGCTCACGGGCCCAGCCGCTCCGGGGCATGTGGGATCTTCCCGGACCGGGGCACGAACCCGTGTCCCCTGCATTGGCAGGCAGACTCTCAACCACTGGGCCACCAGGGAAGCCCCTAGACTTTATTTCTTTTGTAGGGTCATCTTGGATATGTAACTATGTCTCCTCTGTGCTTCTGGGTTTTCCCCATGATGAATTACAGAGTAAGATTATGAGCATTTCCAGTGTATGAGAAAGCAACTTTTTGACTGAATCTTAACTGAAAAGCAGTTCCTGCTACTGACCAGGAATATGAAAGTAATTATATTTTGTCTGTTTTATTATTTAAATTCCATATGTGCGCAATCCTGTATTTTGCTATGCAATCACTTCACATAGTAAAATGGGAGTTCTATTATCCACAAATCCAAAACAAATATTTCTTAGTGGTAGTTAAGCAAATTTCCATGGTGATGGTAAACTTGTAGAACTCATTTCTCATTAAGAGTGATCACAAGTTTAAATATTCAGATAGCCTGTTTTACTTCCAGGTACTGAAAGAGGCACTCTAAAAAAATTTCTTGAGAATGTAGGAGAGTTAATAGGCCCTCTGATAAAAAAGATGTGCTATATCCTTATAACAGCTTCCTGAAAAGGGTCAAGTTTTCTTTTATCAGTTGAAATTCCTTAGTTATAAATTAAAAATCTTAGGGTTTCCCTGGTGGCGCAGTGGTTGAGAGTACGCCTGCCGATGCAGGGGACACGGTTCGTGCCCCGGCCCGGGAAGATCCCACATGCCGCGGAGCGGCTGGGCCCGTGAGCAATGGCCACTGAGCCTGCGCGTCGGGAGCCTGCGCTCCGCAACGGGAGAGGCCACAACAGTAAGAGGCCCGCGTACCGCCAAAAAAAAAAAAAAAAATCTTGGACCTAATTATGAAATACACACATGCACACATCCTAACCCCACCACACTCAATTCCATATATGTTGATTTAGTTACCATCAGATATACTTTCTTCTCACTTTTATTAATTAGGATTTAAAAAACTTGGCAGTAGACAATAAAGCTTATTAAGTCTTGTCTAATTTTCCTTGAAAACAAGATAGCTTGTATCCAAGATACGCTGCATTTGAAAAATTGATTCACAGCTACAAATACAGACTTAGTTTCCTAAGAGTTCTTTGTATTTGTCAAAATAAAGGAAAATCATATAATACATAATATGGTGTGCTTACCTTTATTTTATTACAGTTAATTAAAATAAATATAAGTATAAACACTACTAACTAGGATTACTCATTTTTCATTTAAAGTCAAATAATTATAAATCAAGGAGTTTATTGAGTAGAGCACATTGTAATTTTCATGCATTAACAGATGCTACAGTGTGACAATGAGAATCTTTAGTGAAACATCATCCCTCTGTGTGTATGTGTGAAAATATGAATGAAAATACTTCCATAAATATCAGAGAAATGGGTACAGATGCCTCGTTAAAATTGATACAGCACATCTGTATCTTTGTAACTTTAAAAAATTTTGCTTTTGAATTGAAATTGTTTTACAATATGCTGATTTATTTCTTTCACATTTTTTTAAAACACCTTTATTGGAGTATAACTGCTTTACAATGGTGTGCTAGTTTATGCTTTATAACATAGTGAATCAGCTATACATATAGATATGTCCCCATATCTACTACCTGTTGCGTCTCCCTCCCACCCTCCCTAGCCCACCCCTCTAGGTGGTCACAGAGCACGGGGCTGATCTCCTTGTGCTATGCGGCTGCTTCCCACTAGCTATCTGTTTTACATTTGGTAGTGTATATATGTCCATGCCACTCTATCGCTTTGTCCCAGCTTACCCTTCCCCCTCCCCATGGCCTCAAGTCCAGTCTCTAGTAGGTCAGATTTTGAATGGCTGGTCATTGCAATATTCTGTTGAAAATAATAGGAGGATTTCAAATCACCAGACTATCCTTATGAGAAGAAAGACAACCTTTCTTTCCTCTTCAATAATTATTCACTATTACTTGATATCATTTATCTGCTCTGTTTCAGTGTTCTGACAATTCTGGCATTCTGCCGTGTTCATGATACTTTTCAGTAAGGTGAAATTTTGAAGAGCAAGATACCATTTTTCTAGCTTTGATTCATAAAAAGTAAAGAAAATTATCATATGTCTAAAACTTTGTTTCAGAATATATTTCAAATTATTTTAAGGGATATATCCAGAATAGAAGAATGAAGCAATAACACAGGGTCAATAATTATAAATCATATTTGTAAATGGAGGGTGTCTAGTAGTTTTTAGGAAATAATTTACTTTAAAAATTGTCATATTTAAATCCTTTCTTTGTTTAATGAGACAAACATTAGTTAAATTTCTTTTAAACACATGATGTTAGCTATAGAAACTTCTTTTTTTAGTAGATCTTTATTGGAGTATAATTGTTTCACAATACCGTGTTAGTTTCTGTTGTACAACAAAGTGAATCAGCCATATGCATACATATGTCCCCATATCCCCTCCCTCTTGAGCCTCTCTTCCATCCTCCCTATCCCACCCCTCTAGGTCGTTGCAAAGCAGCGAGCTGATCTCCCTGTGCTATGCTGCTGTTTCCCACTAGCTATCTATTTTACATTCGGTAGTGTATATATGTCGATGCTACTCTCAGCCCCAGCTTCCCCCTCCCACCCCATGTCCTCAAGTCCATTCTCTATGTCTACATCTTTATTCCTGCCTTGCAGCTAGGTTCATCAGTACTTTTAGACTCTATAAGTATGTGTTAGCATATGGTATTTGTTTTTCATTTTCTTACTAACTTCACTCTGTATGACAGACTCTAGGTCCATCCACCTCACTACAAACAACTCAATTTTGTTTCTTTTAATGGCTGAGAAATATTCCATTGTATATATGTGCCACATCTTCTTTATCCATTCATCTGTTGATGGACATTTAGGTTGCTTCCATGTCCTGACTATTGTAAATAGTGCTGGACTATTGTGGTACATGCCTCTTTTTGAATTATGATTTTCTCAGGGTATATGCCCAGTAGTGGCATTGCTGGGTCGTATGGCAGTTTTATTTTTAGTTTTTTAAGGAACCTCCATACTGTTTTCCATAGTGGTTGTATCAATTTACATTCCCACCAACAGTGTAGGAGAGTTCCCTTTTCACCACACCCTTTCCAGCATTTATTGTTTCTAGATTTTTTGATAATGGCCATTCTGACCAGTGTGAGGTGATACATCATTGTAGTTTTGATTTGCACTTCTCTAATAATTAGTGATTTTGAGCATCCTTTCATGTGCCTCTTGGCCATCTGTACGTCTTCTTTGGTGAAATGTCTATTTAGGTTACCTGCCCATTTTTTGATTGGGTTGTTTGTTTTTTTGATACTGAGCTCCATGAGCTGTTTGTATATTTTGGAGATTAATCCTTTGTCCATTGTTTCATTTGCAAATATTTTCTCCCATTCTAAGGGTTGTCTTTTCATCTTGTTTATGGTTTCCTTTGCTGTGCAAAAGCTTTTAAGTTTAATTAGGTCCCAATTTTTGTTTTTTTTCCATTACTGTAGGAGGTGGGTCACAAAAGATCTTGCTGTGCTTTATGTCAAAGAGTGTTATTCCTATGTTTTCCTCTAAGAGTTTTATAGTGTCTGGCCTTACATTTAGGTCTTTAATCCATTTGTAGTTTATTTTGGTGTATGGTGTTAGGTAGTGTTCTAATTGCATTCTTTTACATGTAGCTGTCCAGTTTTCCCAGCACCACTTATTGAAGAAGCTGTCTTTTCTCCATTGTATGTTCTTACCTCCGTTGTCGTAAATTAGGTGACCATATGTGTGGGGGTTTATCTCTGGGTTTTCTATCCTGTTCCATTGATCTATATTTCTGTTTTTGTGCCAGTACCATAGTGTCTTGATTACTGTAGCTTTGTAGTATAGATTGAAGTTGGGGAGCCTGATTCCTCCCACTCTGTTTTTCTTTCTCAAGGTTGCTTTGGCTCTTCAGGGTCTTTTGTGTTTCCATATGAATTGTAAAATTTTTTGTTCTAATTCTGTGAAGAATGCCATTGGTAGTTTGATAGGGATTGCACTGAATCTGTAGATTGCTTTGGGTAGTATAGTCATTTTCACAGTATTGATTCTTCCAAACCAAGAACATGGTATATTTCTTCATCTGTTTATGCCATCTTTGATTTCTTTCAACAGTGTTTTATAGTTTTGTGAGTACAAGTCTTTCACCTCCTTAGGTAGGTTTATTCCTAGGTATTTCATTCTTTTTGTTGCGATGGGAAATGGGATTGCTTCCATGATTTCTCTTTCTGATTCTTCGTTGTTAGTGTATCAGAATGCCAGAGATTTCTGTGCATTAATTTTCTATCCTGCAACCTTACCAAATTAGCTTTAGTAGTTTTCTGGTGGCATCTTTAGGATTCTCTATGTATAGCATCATGTCATCTGTAAATAGTGACAGTTTTACTTCTTCTTTCCCAATTTTTATTCCTTTTATTTCTTTTTCTTCTCTGATTGCCGTGGCTAGGACTTCCAAAACTATGTTGAATAATAGTGGTGAGAGTGGACATCCTTGTCTTGTGCCTGATCATAGTAGAAATGCTTTCAGTTTCTCACCATTGAGTATGTTTGCTGTGGGTTTTTCATATATGGCCATTATTATATTGAAGTAGGTTCCCTCTATGCCCATTTTCTGGAGAGTTTTGATCATAAATGGGTGTTGAATTTTGTCAAAAGCTTTTTCTGCATCTATTGAGATGATCATATGGTTTTTATTCCTTTTGTTAATTTGGTGTATCACATTGATTGATTTGCATATTTGAAGAATCCATGCATCCCTAGGATAAATCCCACTTGGTCATGGTGTATGATCCTTTTAATATGTTGTTCAATTCTGTTTGCTAGTATTTTGTTCAAGATTTTTGTATCTATGTTCATCAGTGATATTGGTCTATAATTTTCTTTTTTGGGGATATCTTTTTCTTGTTTTTGTATCAGGGTGATGGTGGCTTTGTAGAATGAATTTGGGTGTGTTCTTTCCTCTGCAATTTTTTGGAAGAGTTTGAGAAGGATCAGTGTTAGTTCTCTAAATGTTTGATAGAATTCACCTGTGAAGCCATCTGGTCCTGGACTTTGGTTTGTGGAAGATTTTTAATTACAGTTTCAATTTCATTACTTGTGATAGGTCTGTTTATATTTTCTAATTTTTCTTGGCTCAGTCTTGGAAAATTGTACCTTTCTAAGAATTTGTCCATTTCTTCGTGGTTTTCCATTTTAATGACATATAGTTGTTTGTAGTAGTCTCTTATAATCCTTTGCATTTCTGCCGTGTCAGTGTGATTTCTCCATTACCATTTCTAATTTTATTGATTTGCATCCTCTCTCTTTTTTTCTTGTTGAGTCTGCCTAAGAGTTTATCAATTTTGTTTATCTTCTCAAAGAACAAGCTTTTAGTTTTATTGATCTTTGCTGTTGTTTTCTTCGTTTCTATTTCATTTATTTCTGCTCTGATCTTTATGATTTCTTTCCTTCTACTGACTTTGGCTTTTCTTTGTTCTTCTTTCCCTAGTTATTTTAAGTGTAGGGTTAGATTGTTTATTTGAGATTTTTCTTGTTTCTTGAGGTGAGATTGAATTGCTATAAACTTACCTCTTAGAACTGCTTTTGCCATGTCCCATAGGTTTTGGGTCGACATGGTTTCTTTGTCATTTGCTTCTATGTATTTTTTAATTTATTCTTTGATTTCTTCAGTGATCTCTTGGTTATTCAGTAGTGCACTGTTTAACCTCCATGTATTTGTGTTGTTTACAGTTTTTTTTCCTGTAATTGATTTCCAATCTCATAACTTGTGGTCCGAAAAGATGCTTGATACAATTTCAATTTTCTTAAATTTTCCAAGGCTTGATTTGTGACCCAAGATGTGATGTATACTGGAGGATGTTCCATGTGCACTTGAGAAGAAAGAGTATTCTGCCACTTTTGGGTGGAATGTTCTATACATATCAATTAGATCTATCTGGTCTATTGTGTCATTAAAAGGTTGTGTTTCATTGCTACTCCAGCTTTCTTTTGATTTCCATTTGCATGGAATATCTTTTTCCATCCCTTCACCTTCAGTCTGTATGTGTCCTTAGGTCTGAAGTGGGTCTCTTGTAGACAGCATATATATGGGTCCTGCTTTTGGATCCATTCAGCCAGTCTGTGTCTTTTAGTTGGGGCATTTAATCCATTTACATTCAAGGTTATTAGCAATATGTCTGTTCCTATTACCATTTTCTTAATTGTTTTGGGTTTGTTTTTGTAGGTCTTTTTCTTCTCTTGTGTTTCCCGCCTTTTGAAGTTTCTTTAGCATTTGTTGTAAAGCTTGATTGGTGGTGTTGAATTCTCTTAGGTTTTGCTTTTCTGAGAAGCTTTTGACTTCTCTATCTAATCTGAATGAGATCCTGCTGGGCAGAGTAATCTTGGTTGTAGGTTTTTCTCCTTCATCTTTTTAAGTGTATCCTGTCACTCCCTTCTGGCCTGCAGAGTTTCTGCTGAAAAATCAGCTGATAACCTTATGGGGATTCCTTTGTATGCTTTTTTTTTTTTTTCCCCTTGCTGCTTTCAATATTTTTTCTTTGAATTTAATTTTTAATAGTTTGATTAATATGTGTCTTAGTGTGTTTCTCTTAGGGTTTATCCTGTATGGGACCCTCTGTGCTTCCTGCACTTGGGTGACATTTCCTTACCCATGTTAGGGAAGTTTTCCACTATAATCTCTTCAAACATTTTCTCAGACCCTCTCTTTTTCTCTTCTTTATCTGGGACCCCTATAATTCAAATGCTAGTGCATTTAGCATTGTCCCAGAAGTCTCTGAGATTGTCTTGAATTCTTTTCATTGTTTTTTCTTTATTCTGCTCCTCGGCAGTTATTTCCAACATTCTGTCTTTACTCACTTATTCGTTCTTCTGCCTCCGTTATTCTGTTATTGATTCCTTCTAGTGTATTTTTCATTTCAGTTATTGTGTTGTTCATCTCTGTTTGCTTGTTGTTTATTTCTTCTAGATCTTTGCTAAACATTTTTTGTATTTTCTCACTCTGTGCCTCCATTCTATTTCTGAGATTCTGGATCATCTTTAGTACCATTACTCTGAATTCTTTTTCAGGTAGATTGCCTATTTCCTCTTCATTTATTTGGTCTTGTAGGTTTTTACCTTGCTCCTTCTTCTATGACATATTTTTTTACCATCTCATTCTTTTTCTTTTTTTTTTATGGGTGGGATTGTGTTCTTCCCTTACTGGTTGTTAGGCCTGAGGCTTCCAACACTGGAGTTTGTAGGCTGTTGGGTAGAGCTGAGTCTTTGTGCTGAGATGAGGACCTCTGGAGTCCTCATTCTGATGAATATTTCCTGGGGTCTGAGGTTCTCTGTTAGTCCAGTGGTTCGGACTCAGATCTCCCACCGCAGGAGCTTTGGCCCGACCCCCAGCCCATGAACCAACATCCTGCAAGCTGCGTGGGGTGGAAAAAAAAAAAAAACGAAAACAAAGAAAAATGGAGAATAATTACAAAATAAAAAATAAAATTAGAATAGGAAACTAACATATATGTTAGAAAAAATATAAAAATAAAAATATAGATGAAACAACAACCAAAATATAAAACAGAACAACAATAGTAAAAAAGAGGAGAAAAAAAAAAAGGTAGAAAAGGCCTTGGCTGTAGAGTGTGCGGCCTAGGCAGGGTGAGGTTTGGTCGGTGGTTGGGGCCTATGCTTAGGACCCACAGGGCTGGAAATGGCCCTGGGAGGTTTGGGGGGTGCGGCTTAGGCTCAACAGAACAGAAGGTGCCCAGGCATGCCTCCCACCTCTGGTCTCAGAGAGTGAGGGACACCACCTGGGAGCCCAGTAGTCTTCCTGGGCTCGAGTGGGTGGGGCAAATGCTCTCCGCTCCTCTCTTGTTCCTCTGGTCCTGGAGGTCCCCTCCCACCTGCCTCTCCTGATCTCCTAAGCCTCCCTCCTATGCCCTCAGGGCCCACACAGCCTGGAGGGGGCTTTGTAGGGTGGGGGACCAGCCTGGGAGCTCAGCAGGTTCCCTGAGCCATAAAGAAAAATATTACAATATTATAGTCTGGTCCAAAAGGCTTTTCACAAATGTGAAAATATTTTAATATTTTTTATTTTAAATATTTAAAGCATTATAAATAAAATATTTAAAATATAATATTTTATGTGTTCTATTTTAAATATGTGCTCTTCAAATTTGGTTATTATAATTAGGATACATTAATAAATAGACTAGTAAATCTCCTTAACTCTCCAAATAGTTGTTTCTCTGTGTTTTGTCATTTCTAAACTAATTACAGCCTTTTCAAAAATTTTTATCATTGATTTTGGTAAAAATGTCAATTATGTCTGTGCTTATAAAAATCAGTTACATCAACAAATGCCGAATTGTGGAGTTCTCAGTAGAGGAACAAAGGCAAAGATGAACCCTACCATCTGAACTTGTTAAGGATCTAAAAGGGGGAGTGTATATGGGAGGGCAGCACAATTACAAAGATGTATGTTTTTTAAAGTACCTAAAAGCCATAATCTCTCTATTTTAAAAATAAGCATATCATACTGGGTTTCCCTGGTGGCACAGTGGTTAAGAATCCGCCTGCCAATGCAGGGGACATGGGTTTGAGACCTGGTCCAGGAAGATCCCACATGCCGTGAAGCAACTAAGCCCATGCACCACAACTACTAAGCCTGTGCTCCAGAGCCCGCATGCCACAACTACTGAACCCATGTGCCACAACTACTGAAGCCCACGTGGCTAGAGCCTGTGCTCTGCAACAAGAGAAGCCACCACAATGAGAAGCCTGCACACTGCAACGAAGAGCAGCCTCCACCCGGCGCAGCTAAAGAAAGCCTGAGAGCAGCAACAAAGACCCAATGCAGCCAAAAATAAATAAATAAATTTATATTAAAAAAAAAGCATATTATAGAAATTTAAAAAAATAGGAAAGCTGGATCTACATGGCAAATCTCCAAATTCCCACTCCATAGCAATAATAAATGCATTAATATATTTGAAGATAAATTATATTCCAATAATTGTGTTAGATAAATGCTTAAAATGTCCTGACCTCAGTGGTTTTGTCTCAGGCAACACGTTACTTTTGGTAGTTTTGGTGCAGAGAGAGAACACACATTTCACACAAAGCATGTTTATCAATTCATAAATTATCTGCATTGTAAATTATCTACAGATGTTGAGGGCACTCCTTCAGTGGCCAGACACTTGACTACAGACATCACTTTATCTTAAAAGATTTAATTAATGATGATGTGACTTTGGTAGGCAGAATTCTAAAATGACCCCCAATGAACATGAATCTTGTAAAATCTCCTACCCTTTTTGAGTGTGGGTGAACCTCCAGATATGATATCACTTCTGTGATTATGTGACATTATAAGCAGAGTTGACTTTAAGAAAGGAAGATTAGCTGGATGAGCCTAATATCATAATTACATGAGCACTTTAAAATCAGAGTGTTTTCTTCTATTGGAGGCAAAATAAATAAATACATTCACCATTATCTCATGGAAAATAAGATATTTCGAAGCCAATTGATTAATGTTACATTCCTGTTTAACTATTATAACTTAAGTTACCCATGTAGAATATTCTATCATTTATAGCATACAGTTACAGTATTATAGCTCATAAATGTTTGTGATACCTAATTTGTATTCCCCAGAGGACCTAGTAAAAATCTAGAAAAGTAACTGATGATTATATTTATATCAAGCTATTATGAAAGAGATATGATATTTTTTTAAATGTGAGTTTATATATAGACTATGTAAACTTATAGAATAATCTGATAAAAATTTTTAGTGAAGTTGAAAATATTTAGTATTATATGTCATATGAGATAAACTCATAAAAGGATATATGTGTTTATATGAGTATAAATATATATGTATATATACTTTAAATGAAAAAAATATATATGCCTTTAATTAATTTTCCCAACTTTTTGGTCTATAATTTCCTGTTGAGAATTTATGCTCCTGTCCCTCACTAAATACTGCTAACCTGACAGCCACCTATTCTGCTGTCTTTCTGTTGATATGATATACACTGGAATTCAGTAGCTCATACCCGCAAGATTGATGATATTGTTATTCAGGAATTTTTGGAAGCTTTTAGGTTATAAGCTAGCTGGGAAGGACAAATCTACCCAGTCTATTACCTCAGACATGTTTTAATAACTATAAAAGTCCTCATGCTCTCCAGGAGGCCATGTTCTTTTATGGAGGCTGATTGGACAAGCTGCAGAGAATTTTCTATGATGTTTGGATTTCTGTTTTCAAGCACTGAGGTGGACTTTAAAAGTTTTTTTTTTTTCTTTTCCTTAGTATGTTTAAGGGAAATCTAATTGTAAAGTGCTTTCATTTCCTTTTGTGAGTCCTGTTCCATTATGAGCATTACTTTCAGAGGTTCTTCATATTTTCCATATTTATGTATAATAGTTTATGATAATTATAATCATGTTACTCTTTCACTCCAAAAACCCTTGCCTTGATATCGATATTGAAGTGACAGCAGTGGACTTGAGATGCCCTGATTTATTATTTTTCATCTGTGTTTTCTCCTACATTCAAAAAGTCTGAAATATTAGATTAGCACATATAGTGTTAAAAAACTTTCCTTTTCTCATTTATTTGGCTTTCTTTTACTCTTTGTCTGTTACCTCATTTTCTGAGTTAGATCTTACCCTTTTCTTCTCCTTTCTTTGCTCAGTGTCATAACAATGCTACAAACTTACTTTATATCCGATTATCTCAATCATGTTTCCCAAATTCTCAAATGCTATTTGTCTTGTTCATCATATATTTATTGAGTATGGGTTCAAAATCTTTGCTGTATATGGCATCAATACAGAACAATAGCCAGCTTTTATCATCATCATCATTGTTATTATAAAATATCTAGAGTTCTTTGCAAACTATCTCCCCAATTTCCTTTTTTATAATTCTTGAAGAACAGTATTATCTTCTAGTCAGTCCACTTTAGCTACCTCCTATACCACTCAAATTTCTTTGCTGTTTCCTTGATTCTTATTATTACCTGCCCTTCATCTTTATGTTCTATGTCCTTTTGAACACTTTACTCATTCAGCCAGCAGGGAGTCAACAAAAACAAGCATCATAAATAATATTGGTTTGGCCAAAAAGTTCGTTCTGTTCGGTTTTCCCGTAAGATGGCTCTGGTAGTGCTTAGTTGTCTTTAACTTCATTTGAAACAATTTTGTTAGACTGTATTGTGACAGCTGTCATATCCACGTGTATTTAAAGAAAAACATCAAAATTGGTGAATTTTTGCGTAGCCATTTTAATATTGAAGATGGAAGAAAAAAAGCAACATTTTCAGCATATTATGCTTTACTATTTCAAGAAAGGTAAAAATGCAACTGAAACGCAAAAAAGATTTGTGCAGTATATGGAGAAGGTGCTGTGACTGATCAAACGTGTCAAAAGTGGTTTGCGATATTTCGTGATGGAGATTTCTCACTGGATGATGTTCTATGGTCAGGTAGACCAGTTGAAGTTGATAGTGATCAAATTGAGACATTAATTGAGAACAATCAATATTATACCACGTGGGAGATAGCCAACATACTCAAAATATCCAAATCAAGGGTTGAAAATCATTTGCACCAGTTGGGTTATCTTAATCACTTTCATGTTTGGGTTCCATATAAGTTAAGCAAAAAAACCCTTCTTGACCGTATTTCCACATGCAATTCTCTACTTAAATGTAAAAAAATGTTCCATTTTTAAAACAAATTGTGACAAGCGATGAAAAGTAGATACTGTACAGTAATGTGGAACAGAAGAGATAGTGGGGCAAGAGAAATGAACCACCACCAAACACACCAAAGGCTGGACTTCATCCAAAGAAGGTGATGTTGTGTATATGGTGGGATTGGAAGGGTGTCCTCTATTATGAGCTCCTTCCAGAAAACCAAATGATTAATTCCAACGAGTACTGCTCCCAATTAGACCAACTGAAAGCTGCACCTCATGAAAAGCGTCCGGGATTAGTCAACAGAAAACGCATAATCTTCCATCAGGATGAGGCAAGACCACATGTTTCTTTGATGACCAGGCAAAAACTGTTACAGCTTGGCTCGAAGTTCTGATTCATCCACCGTATTCATCAGACATTGCATCTTCGGATTTCCATTCATTTCGGTCTTTACAAAATTCTCCTAATGGAAAAAAATTTGATTCCCTGGAAGACGGTAAAAGACACCTACAACAGTTCTTTGCTCAAAAAGATAAAAAGTTTTGGGAAGATAGAATTATGAAGTTGCCTGAAAAATGGCAGAATGTAGTGGAACAAAATGGTGAATACATTGTTCAATAAAGTTCTTGGTGAAAATGAAAAATGTGTCTTATATTTCTACTTAAAAACAAAAGGAACTTTTGGGCCAAACAATATTTCATCTCTTTAGGAATTGTTCTGTGTTAATTTCTGTACCCAAATGTCTCCTGTTTTATTTCTTATTTCCAAAATCAATTTACTACATATTATGTTTTAGTGCCTAAAACATATGTGGCCTCAATGTATTAAATAGCTATTCCATGTTATAGATTTTATCACGTCTCTACTACCCCCTTCCCCCCAACCCATCAACAAATGTCAACTCATGAAAACCATCTATCTATATATATATAAATATTGTGTGTGTGTGTGTGCCTCTGTTACCAGAACAAAGCAAGGGGAAATCATATATTCTGAAATAAACATTAAATTTATTTTCTCCTAAAGCATGACTTTATTCATGATATATTGATCTTTCTAATTTTTTTCAACTGAGACTTTTCTGAAATTTTAATTTGAAATTTAGACAAAAATCTTGTAGTGTGTCCAATGCCTTTCATTTCATAGTAGAAGAAACTTTGCTACTACTAGATGATAATGGAAAAATTTATAATAAAAAAGTATTTACAATAAATTTGTAGTTTTGGTAATAAAACTCATATGGCTCTTGAAGTGAGATTAACCATTGGTTTCAAAGATATAAAACCTGGGCTTCCCTGGTGGCACAGTGGTTGAGAGTCCGCCTGCCGATGCAGGGGACACAGGTTCATGACCCGGTCCGGGAAGATCCCACATGCCGCAGAGCGGCTGGGCCCATGAGCCATGACCTCTGAGCCTGCACGTCCCGAGCCTGTGCTCCACAATGGGAGAGGCCACAACAGTGAGAGGCCCGCATACAGCAAAAAAAAAGAAATAAAAAAAACCTATTACATAGAGATTATGTCATGTTTAATCAAAGAGTGGAACCAATCTCTTTTAAAACCTTTATTTGAAATCCTATAAAGTCTACAATGTGGTGGAATTTTATAAAGTTTACTAGAAATAATTGAAATCAATAAAATTGTCCTCTGGAGGGCTATTCACCTAAATTCACATATGATGACGTAGTTAAAAATGTTGTTGAAGACTATTTAAAATTGAATCAGACTAATTCCAAGAATGTTCTCCCTGATCCAAATTTTATTCTAAAAAATGATTATGATATTTTACAGAAACAACCATGAAAATTAAGGGTTGCCAAATAAGGTGTAATTAGATTCTGAAACTTAATAATAATATTATTGTTTAAAAACTCTATCTCAAAGAAATAACACAGTGAGTTGAAGCAACAAAGTGTTCTCGTATTTTACTTTGCTATTGCTCCAACTCAGGGTATAAATTCCTTGAGATGGCATTTTTTTAAACAAAAATATATTATCTTGAGAATCTGATTATTTTCCCTGGGGATATTAAGGATCATCGATAAGGAAACTTAAAGTTAGTTTAGTCTAATAGGTAACAGAGATATACTAAATACGGATGACTGCCTGTGGTTTCAAACAAAAATATAATATCTCAATTTATGGACACTAAGTTCATTTGTGATTTAAAAATATAAAAATTGTATTTATTAGAACAATAAAAGCTATGAAGACAGGAGTAGTTAACCTGGTCAGAGCATGTAAATAGCTCTACCTTAGGGAAGATAATTTATCCAGTTCCACTAACTTTCAGAATATTAATTGCTCATAAATGTTCATAAATTTATGTGTTACATTAATAGACTTATTTGAGCGTGCACAAGTTATTCATTATTCAACTGCCAGTAATTATGCTGCAGATTTTTCATTCTATACTTCTGCACATTACATCAGCTAACCAATCTGAGGCCTTGTCATTAATTCGGAATTCTGCATCTAAATATAAGGAAAGTAGTTACTATAATAATTGTAATTCACTTTTTCTTTATTTTCAAAGTGAGGAGGAATGCAAGATATGTTGGAAGATTTGTATGCAAGCAGTGATAAGTAGGAATATAATTTAAATTTTTCCTGTGTGGATAAAAATTGTTTAGAATTTATATTTTTGCTCATTCAATAGCATTTACATGGTTATTATGAATGTTTAAAGGATAGGTATTGAAAAAAGCCTGTTAATTTAAATATATATGGAAAAACAATCCATTGAAGTACTAAGTAAGATATTTGTTATTATACATTTTACTTCCTTACGTACCAAAATTGTTTCAAAATTATCCTCCTATAGAAAAGAAAAACTTTTATGTATAATTAAATGTTTAAACAAAAAAAGGAATTTTGGAAAGGATAAAAATAAACATATTCGTATTTATGCTTGCTTTAATTGTATAATAGTGGATGTGAAATAAAACAATAAGAATTAGCCCTATTTATGACATTATTTTAATAATGTAGTCACAGAACTGATAACCTCTGATAATCTGTTAGCTTCTGTTCAGAAGAACTCTGCTGAACAGAATAGTGCTATTCTGTATCATTAAATTATACCCACATGTTCAAAAAGGTTTTATTCTGCAGCCTTTAACACAGTGGTGTCAGCTACCGTATAGCTAAGGGATATCTTTGATTAGCCTCTTCATTTTTTTTCTATCTCTGGCCTCCTGAAATACAAGCCTTGTGCCCTCTGGCCTGCTCCACTGCAACCATTATTCAAGTAAAAGCAAATGCATATCATCAAGGAAACATATATGTAATACATGTCACTGTGTTTTAATAAAAACACTTAATATCGACAAGCCATAACATTTTATTTCTGGACCAATCACATGTAGAACAGGTATTTATTTTGTGTTAAAATACTCTGAGGAGCATTTCTTATGTTATTCCATTGCCTTCCATCTTAAAAGACCTACAGGAATATAAACTCCTTAATTAGAAAATTTTGTTTTTAAAACAGGTAGAATATGCAATATCTAGCAATTAATATTTCTTTATTTTTTACCTTCCCAATTACAAGAAAAACTCCTTGAGGGCAAAGACTTTTTCTCTCTTGCTCTCTACGGTATTTCTAACACAATGGATGCAAGCAATAACTATTTCTGAATTAAATAATTAATTAATTCCATTATGCTAATATGTGTTTCTGATATTTACATGATAGTTTTACATAAACCTTTATTCTGTAAACCTTAGATTTTGTTTAGCAAGTGCTGTTGTCTGAATGTTTGTGTCCCTCCAAAATTCATATGTTGAAATCCTAAACCCAATGTGGTAGTATCAGAAGGTGGGCCCTTTGGGAGGCATTTAGGTCATGATGGTGGAGCCCTCATGAATGGGTTTGGTGCATTTAAGAGAGATCCTGGTCCTGTCCACATGTGAGAACACAGCAAGAAGGTGTGATTATGAACCAAGAAGAGGGCTCTCACCAGAATGTGACCATGTTAGCACCTTGATCTTGGACTTTCCAACCACCAGAACTATAAAAAATAAATTTGTATTGTTTTAAGCTATCCAGTCTGTGATATTTTGTTATAGCAGCCTGAGTGAACTAAGACAGAAAGTATTTTCCATTTGTATATTTTCCAGATCCCAGCTGTTGAATGCAAACTATTCTTGAATTATCAGTATTTATTTATGATTTAAATACTACACAGTATTCTCTATAACACATTTTTCTTTTTCAATACCCAAAGCAGTAAACTATAAAATGAGGATACAGTCCCCCTGCAAATAGTCTTGTATTGTGACAATAATCTCTGTAATTCTTCTTCTGATGTTATACCCCTTTTTTGTTTACTATTTTTGCTTGGAGGTAGAAGAAGCAGGAATTGAGATTGTTTCCACTTAACTCATCATTCCAAAATAATTGTTCAAAAGAATAAGGTAGGGATCCTATCAGTTATTACTCATTGCTAATCTTATAGAATTCTAACACTTGGGAAATCAGTCAGGGATAGGTCTGCAATCTCTCTCTATCCACTGTTGATAGATTGGTCTCTGTCTCCTCCTCTTAAGTAATTTTACAATATTGGGTCATGGAACCCAGCCATCACACTGTGAGGAAGCCCAAGAAACCCTGTGGAGAGACTCACATAGCAAGGTATGGAGACCTAAGGAAGATTGCCCAACATAAGCTCCTAGTTGAGAGCCAGCACCAATTTACCAGCCTTGTGAGTCACTAATCTTGGAAGTGGCTATTCCAGCCCAAGTAGAGCTACGTAACTTATCACACTGATGCTACATGAAACAGAGACAAGACATAATTCTGGGTCTTGCCCAAATTGAAGATTTGTGAATAAAATAAGATTAATGATTGTTGCTGTTGTAAACCACTATATTTTGGAGTTATACAACAATGGATTATCAAAACACCTTTATCATATCATAATCCACTGTTGTGGTTGCTGGATTGTGGTGACATGTTAATCACCAGAGACTAGTATCACTTCAAAGCCAGTATGTATTAATTCCAATAAAGTATTTCATTCCATTTTCTCCAATGTTAAATGGCTATAAGTACTTTTAAGGAAGCTTGGGGAAAGAGTCAGAGTATAGACTACTGACTGCATCGCAGAAGAGACTAAGCTTTCCTTTTATTGAGGGATTCTGAGAATGTAAACAGACTTGCATCTGAAACAATTAAGAAGCCATAAATTCCTTCTACATGAAGTCACATTAGGTTTCTGCTCATCCGACCTAGAATTTATCTATCAAAATATACCAAGCGATTTCTTACTAAATTGCCCATCCATCAATATACTTTATTTACTCATTTCTCACTGATTTATTGTGGTAATGAGTCCACATTATCTGTGAATGTCAAGCATCACCACCAACCTCTGTACTACTTGAATCCCAGTAATCTCATTGAAGCAAGAGCACCCAGTTTCCATGTCAATATCCCCTGCCATTATCTACTTTGAAGGCAGCCATCACAGAGCTTTCCAAGAATGCTCAACTCCACATCTATCAATACCCTGATGAAGGAAGTGTCCAGCTGTACCTCTCAGACTTGTACGGTTAAGAAATGGCTGAGCAATTTAAACATTCGACATGCCCATCTCCCTAAATCTTTGGACTCCTTCCTTTACATTATTCAAGGAAGTCCTGACAATTCATCCTCATAGACTGACATCAAATATTTAGTCCAAGATTTATAGCCAAACTCTCAGAACATTAATGCCACTCCAAGATGCTCAAGCCAATATACAATATTAATTCTGAATGAATAAATCTATATTGCATTAGTTTGTTTTGTGCTCAATAACAAGCTACACAAACTCAAGGGCTTAAAGAACATGGATTTGCTATCTCAAGTTTTCCATGGATCCTCTGGTCCCCAAGTTCTTGCAGGCTATGACTGGAGGCTGCTCAGGTTCTAGAGTCAGATGGCAGTCCCCTACCATGTGGCACTCTCCACCTTCTCCATGGTTAGTTCATAACATGACAGTTTGCTTCTTTAGAGCCAGCAAAGAAAATCTCTCGTGTTCTGGTATGCTGACATGAATTTTCACATAATACAACCTAATCAAAGGTGATCTATCGTCATCTGTGTCATATTCTATTGTTTTAGACACAAATCACAGATGCCTCCCACATTCAAAGGGAGAGGATTTTACAAAACTGACTCACTAGGGGTCACTGTAGGGTGTGGCTGCCATAATATTTATCAGTTAAAGGTTTTCCTCTTATCTAGAGCATAAGCCCCAGGAAAGAAAAAACTCTGTTGAAGAAATCAATTAATTCAGCAAAATACTAAGTCTTAACATATTGTATTATGTGTGTGTTTTATATCTATTTGAACCTTAAAAACTGTAATTGTATATACACATTTGAGGAAAACCAAAGTGTCTGATTTCCTGAGAGGAATAATGCTATTGAGTTTTGTTTCTTGTTTTTTAATCACTATATATTTATAATACATAAAACATAAGAACAAAAATGAAGATCCGATTAGATCAGCAGTTACTGGTTTCTATCAAATTTTATCTGGTATGCATTCCAACAGTATATTTCTCTCTGGCTCCTGACATATACTTGATTTCAATCCTAAAACATCACATATTTTAGCAGGAGTTTAAAATAGTTATCTTCCAGTTAGAATGCAGACAGTGATGGATGCAAGTTGGTTCCCTGGGGACCTTGTTAGAGAAAATCACTCATATGTTCAGTGAGCATTTGAACAAATGGACCTGCTGTTCTACCTAATGCTCGTGCAATTCCTTGATATATGGCCACTGTGTGTGACAATTGTTACTGTCATTTAGTTCAGATACATAACATTTCTAAACTCAAGTCATAAAAGCTGCATATTAATGCTTCTTTAAGGGGTTATCACAAATAAGACAAATAAATGAATAATTCTGGTCCAGGCAGTTATTCAATTAAAAATAAATGCATGTCCATCATTGAGGAAATTAGGACAACATTTAATACATTTTTGTATTAAGGCATTGTGGAAAACTCCATTTGAGCATGCCTCCTGGTGGATTCTATTTTTTTAGGCAACAGGTGTTTCATTAGAGGGTTTTGCTGCTGTAGGTAGGACTGTCTAACCATCAGAGACCATGAATCTATTTATGGTTTGTGTAAAGCTGCCAACAATAACTTTAATCTGGCCTTCATGATTTAAAATAAAGCATTTAATCTGATTTCCACTAACAAAATACTAAATATTCCAGGAGATATCTTTGTGGATCAAGCGTAGAGGATGTTTAGGTGTTTAATACAAAAACTAAAAATTAAATATCCATGTACATTTATAACAATACACAGTTTCCCTAATGGCATTCTTTAAATAGATTCAAATTACAGTTAATCTGATTCCAAAAGGAAAAGGTTTTCCAAAATGTATTTCAAAGACTTTATCCGGCTATTTAATACCACATTCAGTATTCAAATAAGAAATCATAGAATAATCTAAGTTTTTCTACATTAATAAAAGGGAGTAACAACTAAATAAACCAGAAACTTAAATAATCCAAAAACTAACTGTGTTTGGCATTAAAATGTGATTTATTCACTTAATTTAAATATTATTTGAATTCTAGTAATTGAGTACATTACCATAGATTGAAGTCAAAGATGATGAAGAACTTGCCTTTGTATCAATTGATCAGCTATTTTTCTCTCCCAGTCAGCACATTATAGTTATTTTCACAAACATAAGACACTCCAGTGGGTTCCCCTGGTTTTTAAATCTTCTCTTACAAATGCTGGGGATTAAAAGGACTCATCCAATAGATTTCAGTAACCTAAAATATTAACAAATAAGTGTTTATGTAATAAAATGTATAGATAAAATATAAAATAATCATGAGGCAACTATACAACTATGACTAATCTCATTATTTAGAATAGTAAATATACATTTTTAACCTGAGTTTTCTAAAGTTCTAGTTTAATTATAAAAACATGATTATTCAATAATAAAACTACTATCTGAATGTTTCAGATATATGTATATGTAATTTATGAGATTTACATATATGTAAATGATGTATGTGAGTACATAAGTATTGATATATGAATAAGTATAAAAATTACACATACTAAATATATTTACATAGTATTAGTAGTGTCGTGTGAGCTTCAATTGCATTCCATTACTGTGCTCCTTCTATTACTAAGGTTATTTATAATTCTTGCTATGGTGCAATGATGTTGAGACATGTTTCTCATGGCTTATTATATTCCTTCTTTCTTATCCAACTTATATACATGTGTATGCAGAATATTTTTTTCTGACAGATTGATAGTTATAAAAATACCCCAGGAGAAGTAGACCAGGAGAACATATATAAGCTTCTTTTTTTTTTTTTTTTTTTTCCGTACGCGGGCCTCCCACCGCTGTGGCCTCTCCCGTTGTGGAGCACAGGCTCCGCACGCGCAGGCTCAGCGGCCATGGCTCACGGGCCCAGCCGCTCCGCGGCATGTGGGATCTTCCCAGACCAGGGCACAAACCCGCGTCCCCTGTATCGGCAGGCGGACTCTCAACCACTGCGCCACCAGGGAAGCCCCTAAGCTTCATTTTAAATATAAAATGTATGACTCCTCAGGTATAATATGGATGGGTGGGGATTCAACTAAGAAAACTTAAATTCTTTATATAACAAATTATGATTTTGAAATAAACAACTGACAGCTCTGGAAGATGAGATTAGAGAACAGGTTTCTGGTTGGAAAGGAATTGACCCCAAAATATGGCTGAGGGAGGCCAGAAAGAAAGACAGGTAGAATTTACTGCAAGAAGTTTTCAATGAAGGCACAAGATTGAGAACAAGATTTAGCAGAACTTTTAGGGCTCACGGAAGTAAATGTTCTGTTTGTTTCAATCAAATATATAGTAAGGAAAATGGCTGTCATGTAAGTTATTATTTAAAACACTGAAGTTACAAAATTTATATAAGATACCATAACTAATGAAATAATGCAATATTTATAAATTAGAATGTAAAACTCTAACCTTACCTATCTCCTTTCCAACATTCCTGAAGTAAATAATTTTAACAGCAAATAATGTTAACATGATATATATCTATTTATATAATTTCTATTTTTATACATATATGCACAAAATATTTTGAAATACATATTTTTGGATTATTGGTTATTTTATAAAATATAAAGGAATCATATTTCAGTTCCACAATTGCGTATCTGGAAACCTTGGGACTAGATGTGTTTCAGGATTAAGAATTTTATTCAGATTTCAGAAGGGTGGTGTGATGCAAGTAATGAACAGGATTTGTGCAGTGTCCCTTAATCAAACACATCAATATGTCTGCAGTAAAGCATTTGGAAATCTACACTAAATAAAGCAAAACAATATTAGGAAGAAACATATCAGTTCAGGTTGTGTTTCATCACCAAATGAGTTTACAGCAAATTACATTGTTGGAAAAAATTCACTTTTCAGAACTTTGTAGTGGAGAGGTTTTGAAATGCAAGTAAGACATTGTGAACCTACAGATATGTAGTCATCATATCTGCAGGTTCTGCATCTGCGGATTCAACCAACTGCGATGAAAATTATTCAGGGGAGAAAAGAAGTTGAAAGTTTCAAAAAGCGAAACTTTGCACAGGCAACAATTTATATAGCACTTACATTGCATTTACAACTATTTGCATAGTATTTACACTGTATTAGGTATTATAAATAATCTAGAAATGATTTGAAGTATGTGGGAAGATGTGCTAGGCTATGTGCAAATACTACCTCATTTTATATGAGAAATTTGAGTGTCATCGGATTTTGGTGTTTGGGAGAGTGGGGGGATATTTGGGTTGGTGTTCTGGAACCAATCCCCTGGAAGGTACCAAGGGACGACAGTATTACACTGCAACTGGTTTTTCTTACCTAATACATTATGGAAAGTCCTTCAGCCTGCTGAATGTAGAATTTAGAAGTTACTTGCATAGTATTAAAAAGTTTAATTAAGCATGATTTATTTAACATTTCTCCATTGATGGACATTTATGACTTTTTTTTGTTGTTTTGCTATTATAGATACAGACAAGGAAGAAATGTTAGAATTAATTTAAAAATAATATTTATTTGGAAAATATTTATCTGGGTTTACATCAATAGACAAACAATTTGGAAAAGCCTGTATTTTAAGTAACTAGAAATATTGTTTTTTAAAAAAAGCCTTTTTATACCTTTATTCCATCTTAAGGGTTGAAGTGATTTAAAACTAGGTTTTAAGTCCCTATGAAAGCAGGTTCATTTCAAGTGTACCCTTAATCCTTTGGTGACAAGTTTTGGGCCCCCAGTGTATAAAATTTACCAGGATTCCCTTTTTGTTGAAGGGCAAGATACTAACTTTGTCCACCTAGCCCCAACAGCATTAGCAAGAAGGGAACTTCTGCCATGCTGGTGATGCTCCATTGTTTTTTAATGTGTTCATTGATTATATGAGTGTTCACCTTTAGATATTTTATTTAGATGTGCAGTTGTGATTCTAACTCTTTTTGAAGGTGTGGAATACGTTAAAAAATGCAAATATTTTCTATTGTTAATTAACCAAAGTTATATCTAAGAGGATTACATATCTAAATTTTTTCAATTTAGTTGATATAGGATATCAATCACTATAGTTCGATTTTTGACATGGTGAGAGACGATTCGTTGTACTTAAATTGCATTTGGTGCTTTAGAATGAGCGTAAGAGGATAAGATACATATACACTGAAAAACAAATACAATTTCTTAAAACATTTTTTCTTCCAAAGTGAAGTACAGGCTGCAAGACCTTCCAACTCATGACCAAATGAGTTTTTAAACTTTCACAGGTGTCTCAATTCAAGTACAGCAAATTTCAAAATGGCTTTTGCAAGTATTTTCCTTCTATTATAAGAATTTTCCATTTTTTATTTCTTTGCCCCACATCTCAGCAGAACAAAGTTGAGTTTATATAGAAATAGGTAGTTTTCAGTTTATTCTCTCATTGTAATATACAACTATTTTCTAGTATTTCCACTAAGACATTAACTAAAGGAGATCCTGCTGACGATAATAAACAAGCAGGTATTTAATTTTTAATGGCAAAATTGGAAACCCTTATAATGATGGAATAATGCCCTCAGTGCTTACCATTTCCAGTGAATCACCTGATCCAGTGCATTGAGATTTTTAGAAGTACATATTAAAACACATTGTACCAATTTAGTATATTAGCTTTCTTAATGAGGTGAGGGTGATTGTAAAAATTAAATAGCAACCTTTTTAGAAGAGGAAAACATTTATTTTAAATAATTCTCTATAACTGTACTAAATCATCATTACATGACAAAGATATTCCATAAAGTTTTAATAACTTTCTATTTTACACAAAGATTTATAAATTCCTGAGTGTATAATAATTTTGAGAAGGTTCAACTCTAAAACTCAGCAAATTACAACAAATTATCTCCTTGTTTGTCTGTGTTACTCTATTAGGTAATGCCAATTTATGGTGAAATGCAAATATACGACCTATAAAAGAAATCACCATTGCTAAGTCTCAAATGATATGATAAAGTAACTTAAAATTTAAATGTTACATTAATATAACTGGAAAAACTTTAAAACGCTTTTGAAATATTTGGCAATATCCTTGTTCAACACTGTTGAATAAATGGTATTAATCCCTCAAGAGGAAAGTAACTACTTACAACCACCTAAACACATTTGAGTCTCAAAGTTGATTTGTCTGAGTCCTTTCTGTTAGAAGAGTTAAGAGAGTGGACGCAAGAAAGCAGTCATCAATCTTCCCATTCTCTGTGCTTAGTGGATTGAAACATGGTAGGAAAGAGAGGGATAAAAATCCCAGATGACATCAATAAAAGTAAAAAAAAAAAAAATCATGCTCTGTCTCCACCTCTTAAGACACTGGAAAGACACAGACCTACTAGAGAATGGACTTGAGGATATGGGGAGGGGAAAGGGTAAGCTGTGACAAACCGAGAGAGAGGCATGGACATATATACACTACCAAACGTAAAATAGATAGCTAGTGGGAAGCAGCCGCATAGCACAGGGAGATCAGCTCGGTGCTTTGTGACCGCCTGGAGGGGTGGGATAGGGAAGGTGGGAGGGAGGGAGACGCAAGAGGGAAGAGATATGGGAACATATGTATATGTATAACTGATTCACTTTGTTATAAAGCAGAAACTAACACACCATTGTAAAGCAATTCTACTCCAATAAAGATGTAAAAAAAAAAAAAAAAAAAGAAAGAAAGGGCAAAGAAACAGATCTCTATAAGCCTCCAAAAAGAAATGCCATTCTGTGGACCCCTTGATTTTAAACCCATTGAGACCTACAAAACCGTAAGATAATGAAGTGTTGTTTAAGCTGCTTAAAAAAAAAAAAAAAAAAAAAAAGACTCTGGGACATAGATTACAGTGTTTGATAGACCAACTTTAGGAAAAGCAGGGTAAATTGGTAATTTGATAAATTAAAGCACTTCATGTCTCAGGCAGACCAATTCCAGTAAAATACAAAATGTCCCAGAATTTCCCAATTGCTCTCCAGTCCTGGATACAGAACATCACTGAGATGTAAGAATCAATGAACCTGCCATGGGGTTTCTGTGGTAAGAAGAGGGTGATCACACAGCATAGGTTATGAGATATACAGTCTAGACTGGGATCAAATGGAGGATGTGACTGAAATTGTGAGGATTAGTAGTGATTCCATTAGCTTCAGGTGAGTACTCTATCGGGTCATATCAGACCAAAGAGACCACCAGGGCTTGGTAGAGCTAAAAAGACTGGACATGAATTATACTAGCCTCAGACTTTTAGTAACAGAGTCAGTGAGGGACTCACTGCCCAATCAGTGAAATGAGTTAGACTCAACAGGAAGACAGTGTTAAGTAAACAAACAAACAAACAAGCATCTACATAAGCACAGATCACCCAAATGCACTATGGAAATTTATCCTTTTTTTCACCATTCATTTAGTTTTTATATTTTATGCATGTCATCATTTAGAGTTTACTCATGTACTTTCAGTAAATAGTAATTATTTAATTGCTTATTGAAAAATATACTTCATGTATAATTTTCACATATGGATGGAGCATTGATTTTGCAGCTTGTGTCTAACTGCATAAAAAAAGAAACGATATATCAGGTTTATATCATTAATAGATACATAATCATGTTAGACACTTTTGCTCTAAGAAATCCTTTTTGCAACATGTCCAAAAATGATTGTAAATATACTAACCATTCAGATATACAGCGTGCCAAATTCTTGTTTGAATTTAAATAGCATATTTATGAGAATTTTCCAAAAAAGCTAAACTGCACATATGTTTAAATCAATTTTTATAAATGTCATTAACTATAACCAAAGATTAAATTATTTATTCCTTCATTCATATAAATTATGAAGACATGGTTTTTAATGTTGGGAAGGAATTCTCTATGCATTTCTCTCATTTCTGAACATCTTACAATAAGATATACTGACAACTTTTTGTTCTGGACTATCATTTCAAGGATATTTGTATAGCAAACATCCTTGGAAGACAGAGTCAGTGCTTCCATATAGAACAGAGAGCGGGTTTGTTTGTGTGTTGTAAAATGAAGAAAACACCTCTCTTTGAGACAAATATTGGGAAGGTATGGTTGTGATCCATTATGAAAAACTGGTTTTCTAAGCTTAAAGTTTCTCAGCTGGGACATAAAAGCACTGCTTGAACAGTACCCTTCTATGTCCACCTGTATCACCCTCATGGGAGCCCCCTGGGGAGCCAGGGCAAACACGAAGTTCATACAGCAGGTAGTGCAACAAGTAATAAAGTTCTTTGACTGACTCAGAATTCTCATGTCTTCTGGCTGCATCTATGAAATACGGCAGGCTAACTTATAAGCATGCAAACAAGATACAATCTCAGATACTTCACAGTTCTTGATACTGTGGCTAGGCACTAGGAATACAGATAAAGAAATAATGAAAGGACCTTTCAAGAGCTGAAAAATAAAAAGACTTGGAGAATGTCAAGCAAGATTGAATAACTCATTTGAAGGAAATAAGATGGGAGATTTTCCCTACCACATATTAATACTTATTATAATCAAAACACTGATTGTCTTGCCTAACATTTATCTCATGCACTAACATTCACCTAAACTCTGTGTTTAGTTTTGTTTAGCACAATAATTGCTCAGTCTAGTCTTTATAGAAACTTTACATCTTTTTTTCAAACATCCTTTTAATCTAAATGAGTCAATTCTCTCATTTTGAATTTGCTATTAAGATGAAAGGGGAGAAGGAATGAAACAGGAGAAGACAAAAATGTAAATTTTTCAAGACTGTCATTGTAGCATGGCTGGATAGATAATTATCTTTTCTAAATCTAGCTTCTGCAGAACTTGTGTCAGTTTAATAGTCTTGTTTTTAACTTTAGTGAAAGCGGTAATGCTCTTTCCCAATCTGTGCGATTTAATGTTTTAGAAAATGCACACAATTATATGAAGAAAAGAATGTAAACCATTTTTTGAGAAACAATATGTACACTATGTTAAATTTCTGTCCATTTTTAAAATTTTTACATAATTGAGATAATAAAACATATGATATAGATTGACATCATTTTATGTAAGTAAAAAAGCATTTCTACCTCATTTAAAATGTTATAAGCATCATTTTTAATCACTATATAATATTATTGCAATAGTACATTTCACAGTATGATTAATGATTGTTAATTCTTTAAATTTATGTTTTCATTGTTATATACAATGCTACAATGAATGCCTATATGATGTTATATCTTTTAAAAATGTTATTAAAACTATCACAAGTAGGAGAGTTACTGGATTAAAGGATGAAAACCTATTTGAGACTTCTGATACACATTGCTAAATTGTTTTCAAAGAAGCTCTAATAATTTACAATGCTCCAAATATTTTATAGACATACTTATTTAAATTTATAACATCTAACATTGGATATTCTTTTATTATAAAAGATCTTTCAAGTATATAAATAAAAATGCATCTCCCAGTTTTACAATTTATTTCTCTCATCAGTGAGCTTGCTGTATTACAAATATGTGTCGACAGTTTTCATATTCTTTTGTATATTTTTCAGTTTACTCTAGTTATTTAGAGTCTGAGTATGGAGTCAAATAGAGGTAGGCTTTATGCAGCTACTTACTAATTATGTCACCTTAGGCAACTTACTTAACTTTCATAAACCTCATCTATATAATGGGGGCATAAGGGAGGATGGTTTGTAATACTGAAGTTACGGAGTTTTTTGAAAACTGCCAACTGTCCTCCCCAGGCTCCCATCAACAGAAGAGTTAGACGTAGAATTGGAAAGGTAAGAGATATCCTGAACCAAACTGCCTCCTTGTACTTTGTTGCCAAGCGTTAGAAGTAAAGGGTAAAAGAGGAGTTCAGTCACTGTTCCCACTTCAGGTCCCCAAACTAGAACTTAAACATGCCCTTGGAGAGGGGAGAAAATAAGATGCAAACCATCTAGTGTGAGATTTTGTGTTTAAACTCAACTGAGGCTTAATAACTAAGTGAACAGAAATCAGTGAAATCTGCTTAAGATCTCATTGAGGATTTTGAAAAGAAGCTATACAGAATATTTAAGGTAATTTTTTATAAAGTGTACATTATTTAGAATGTATTTCCTACTGATTTTATATTGCTCAATACATCAGTTTTATGTTTAATGTTCTAAAAGAAGTTTCCAGTATAGAACTAATGCTAAACAAATTCCCTTGTTTGATATAGTGTTATAAGTGTTGTATGTATATGTATATACATATAACACCTTTAGTCAGTTCGGTGATTCATACCTTTTTAGAAATGTGTCCCAATCTAAGTCGTCTAATGTGCTAACATAAATTTGTTAATTTTCCTTATATTTCTTTTAATTCATGTTGAATCGGTATTTGTTACACTGGCAACCCAAACCCAGGTTCCAAAATCTGTATAACTTTCCTATTGCTACTGTAATAAGTTACCATAATTTAGTGGCTTAGAACAATATTGCTCTAGAAGTCAGAATTCCTAAAATCAAGGTGTCAGCAGGGCTGTACTCCCTCTGGAGGCTTAAAAGTGTACCTGTTTACTTGCGTTTTTTCCAGCTCCTAGAGTTTACCTGCATTCCTTGGTTTTTGAACCCTTCCCCCAGGTTCAAGGCCAGCAGCACAGCACCTTCACTATCTCTCTCTTTCTCTCACTTCTACTCTGTCATTACCTCTCCTTCTCTAACTCTGACCCTCCTTCCTTACTTTTAGTAGGACTCTTTTGATTATGTAAGGCCATGCAGATAATCCAGTGTAATCGTCCCATCTCAAGGTCCTTAAATTAATCACATCTGTAAGGTGTCTTTTGTTATTCACAGGTAGCAGAGATTGGCATACGGTCAACTTTGGAGGGCTATTATTCTTTCCAGAAATAACTTGTCTCCACCACTTGTGAAGTCTGTCTCCCTACAATGGGCATCTACTAATGACTCTACTCAGCTTTATTTTTCTTTTTTCTTGGCTTCCTTGGGGCCACTTCTGCATCCTCATTGCTTAATTGACAAAGGCTGGTGAAAGACTTTGTTCAAATACCTTGAGCATATAAGGCTTCCAATCTCTAGTGATAGATCTGAGCAAATTGAGGCTGGAGAACTAGTCAGAGACAAAACACTTCCTGTATTTAGATATAGAAACCAAATAAGAAATTTAGGTTCCAAAACAGATGACAATAAGAAGTGATAAAGAACTTTAAACACAGAGATATATGATCATATTTTCATTGTGGAAAAAATATTGTGGATGATGTGAGGAAGAGATAACTGCAAAAATAAGAGCAAGTGTAGCTATGCCCCTTAGCAGACTGTTTCTGTTGTTTGAGAAGAGGGCATGGAAGCCTGAAGTAGAGGCTAGTGGCAGTGCAAATGGAGAAAGTGGAGAATTATAAAATACAGCTGAAACATCAATAGAACCTAGAGATTTGTTCTGTAGGAGAAAAGGTCAAAGGCAGGTCAAAGACTATTCCTAACTTTGTGACTTATAAAACCTGGTAGCCATTCACTGAGAAATAGGATGGTAGAGAATCATCAAAATTGGGGATGAGAAAAAGGCCATAGATTGGTTTTGTACATATTCTGTATCTTATTTTTTTTTAATGTAGAAATTTGGGGCTAAAGATCAGAGAACAAGTTAGTCCACTGATTTGAATTTGTGAGGCTTTTACATATGAGTGGTAAACAATTCCAAAGACTCATACGAGAATGGTATGGAACTGAGTATTGAGTTAGAGGACAGCATTCCCTATTACTTCAGTAGAAACTTGGATATTTAATGAGTGGAGGAAGATAGGTTTCAAAGAAGATTCATAAAAAATATTTAGAGAAGTTAAATAAAAACGAGGAACCTGTGTGTGATAGACAGAATCATAGTAGGCCCCATGATCTCTGCCCCAGTGTTATTTTTGTGATTTAGGGTCACCATATGGCAGAAGTAATGGATGAGACTCCCTTGTTTAGATTATCTTACATATCAAAATGGAAAGGGTTTTTCAGATATAATAAATGTTATTATTAATCTGTTAGCTCTATGTTAGTCAAAAGGGAGATTATCCTGGGTGGTCTGAGCATAATCAGCCGAGTTCTCCAAAAGGCAGCCACTCAACAGGTGGCCTCAAAAAAGCATAGATAACTAGTAAGGACCTACTGTATAGTGCAGGGAACACTACTCAGTACTCTGTAATGGCCTATATTGGAAAAGAATCTAAAAAAGAGTGGGGGCTTCCCTGGTGGCGCAGTGGTTGAGAGTCCACCTGCCGATGCAGGGGACACGGGTTCGTGCCCCGGTCCGGGAAGATCCCACATGCCGCGGAGCGGCTAGGCCCGTGAGCCACGGCCGCTGAGCCTGCGCGTCCGGAGCCTGTGCTCTGCAACGGGAGAGGCCACAACAGTGAGAGGCCCGTGTACCACAAAAAAAATTAATAAATAAAATAAATAAATAAATAAAAAAGAGTGGATATATGTATATGTATAACTGATTCACTTTGCTCTACAGCAGAAACTAACACAACACTGTAAATCAAATATACTCCAATAAAAATTGAAAACAAACAAATGAACAAACAAACTAACAACCAAGCAGCCATATAGTGAATTGCTTATGGAGAAGGGCAGCCTTTAGGAGCTAAGGACCTCAGTCTTACAACCAAAAAGAAGTGAATTCTGCCAATAACTAGGAAGCTTATTTAGAGCTTCAAAGAGGACCTTGAGCTCCAGATGATGATATAATCTGGTCTATACCTTGACCAACTGCAGCCTTTTGAGATCCTCAGCAGAGGACCCAGCTAAATCCTGTCCAGCCTCCTGACCTACAGAAACTGTGAGGTAAGAAGTATATGTTGTCTTAAGCTGCTAAAATTGCAATAATTTGTTATGCAGCATAGAGAGCATAGCAATGTTCATAGCAGCATTATTTACAATTGCCAAGATATGGAGGCAAACTAAGGGTCCATCAACAGATGAATGGATAAAGAAGATGTGAGATACATATATATGTGTAGACACACACACACACAATGGAATATTACTCAGCCATAAAAAGAATGAAATTTTGCCATTTGCAGCAACATGGATGGATTTGGAGGGCATTATGGTAAGAGTAATTTCAGACAGAGAAAGACCAATATCACTTATATGTGTCTAGCACTTATATGTGGAATCTAAAAAATACAACAAACTAGTGAATAAAACAAAAAGAAGCAGACTCACAGATATAGAGAACAAACTAGTGGTTACCAGTGGGGAGAAGGGGGAGGGGCAATATAGTGGTAGGGGATTAAAAAAATGGGTTATTATGGGATTATATGAAATGATGCATGTGAAACTTTTGAACACTGTAAAGCACTATACAATTTAAAGCATCTTTCATTCAATGAAAAAAATAAATTAAGAAAACAAATACTTGTAGTGTCACCAAAGTCAAAGTATATTTAAAGAAAAGTGATTAATAATTTTGCAAATTACTAAGACAACAAAGATGATTGAGGTTGACAAATAATCCTCGTTTGGTTATGCAAAGAGCACTGGTAAATTTAGCCGATCTGACAGATTATGGGGGTACAAAGTAGGTTGAAGTGGCTCCAGGAGGGAGTGGAAGAAGAATTAATGGTAAATATGAAGTAAACTTGTGGAGAAGTTTCCCTGTGGAAAAAAGGTCAGGTCTAAGGAGATTGCTAACAGGTAATGTGAATTGGAGAGAGATGATTTGTTTTAGGCTTGTCAATATGTTTTGTTTTGTTTTTTTTAAACAGAAGAGACTTGGAAATTTTTAAAGGCTCTTTAAAGATTTAATTGAGGAGTGACTGAGGAAAAGTGAAGTGATTCCCCACAATAACTTCACTTCCATCTTGAATCTTTTCTTATTAGAGCTTATATTGTCAGTGATTATTCATTTAACTATAGCCTCTGAGAATAAAATTTAAAAATATAAAATAAGCTTCTATTTCTCTTTCTCATAGGAAAGTGTGTTGTTTATATAGCTTTGCCTTTTATACACTTATAGGAACCCAATTTTGTTTAAATGTCTATCATGATGAATTAAGTTTTTAATCTTTATTTGTAACTATTTACAATTGATGATATCAAAAAATGATACATTGCTGTGTCTAGGTTGACCTGAAATATATTTTTAGAAATTCAAATATTTCAATCAATGCATAACACATTTTTTTCTCTCAGCTGTAAGTGACTTTGATAAAGGAAAACTACCTTACCTGAAGCAATTACTTAACTTTGAAACTAGAAATGCATAAAGTATAATTTCTAAGGAATTTATCATATTTTCAATAGCAGGCATTTGGACATTAGTAACATGACAAGGCAATTACCTATATATTAAGGGTTATTTAAGGCATTATGAGATTGGAATACATTTTTTACACTGAACTTATAGGCCTCAAGTATTTAAATTCCACATATATTGAGAAATGTAGTTAGGAGCCTTCAAGCATAATTTTCCTTCAGTAATTATTTCTACAAAAAATAATAATTTGCATGACAGGAATTTTTGTATCCTGTAATGCATGGTGATTTGTAATAATTCAGAAATTTATAGCTGTCATAAGAAAAAAATAATGATACTTGGTATTTTTATTATAATAAAGATCTATAGAAGAATTAAAAAGAGAAAGAATTAAAAAGAGAAATAATTTCTATAAGTTTACCTTCTCAAAGATATATTAGGGGAAAGAAAGTGAGTGATCTTTATAAATGTGTGCTAATATACAGGCACGTTAAGTAACTAGAGAAAACTTTGTGAAATAAACTGTTACTTAAAACAAAAATTTTTAAATAAATTTGAAAAACACATAAAGTTGATGTGTGAGCTTACAAGGTACTGGGATAGAATGGACAATGACTATTGCTTTAATGTTTTTTTCATAAAAATTTCAGGCTTCGCATAATGTCACCAGAAATGTGACATGTTCCTTCTGCCTAATTAATTGTTAGGTGTCATGTATCTTGCTTATTAAAAAATTTTAGTGTTTTCCATATCAGCAGAATATGAAAATAGTTATGCTTCGCTGCACTGATTAATGTTATGTGCCATGAACTATGAAAAGATGGTTAGAACATGCCGTTATCATGATTTTTGTTCAAATAGGAAATGCTATAAAATCAGACCCAACAAGGGACATGTTATAGTTTGATGTCATTAATATTTGGACAAATGTAAGCAAGAATGTTCTTGGAACTGAGTGAAGATGTTTATTCCACACAGATGGTATAGCTTACTTCAGCTTGTGGGGCTTCCAAACACATGTTCCTAAGTTACTTTATTTTTTCTTTTTTTTTAAATAAAATGAATGTTGACGGGTACCTCAAGGTCTGTGAGATCTAGAATCAGAATGACCTATACATGATTATTAATACTTTTCTAACACACACACATACGTCAATTGGTTGGGCTGTTTTCTGCAGATTGCAGATCTATCCAATATCAGGCTCCAGTATGAGGGTTAATTATAATTTATTATGACCCCTAGAAATAAGCAATTAATTGTAATCCAAGCAATTACAATACATGAGTGACAGCAGACCTGCCATTAGAAATATAGAATATGATTTTAAAATTTTAGAACTGTTTATAGCAAAACTTCAGTTACTAGTAATAAAATAAGGCATAAAGTTTGCAATTTGTTAATTGATCTAGTGAACTTACCTTTTGTTTGTCAATATAAATACCAGATGCTCTGGTGTGTTTAGTCAATATATTTATCTTCAGTGTTTGAAGTAAAAAAAAAATTTCTTATATTTAACTCGCTGCTTACAGATTAATGGTGAAGGTGTGGACTCAGCCAGGCTGCCTGAGAATGAGTCACAATTCTTACCAGCTGGTGACCTTGAATTAGAGACTCAAACTCCCACTGTCTCAGTTTTTCAAGTGTTAAATTGGAGATGACAGTACATAATCCACAGGGTTGCTGTGAGTATTGAGTACTTTACTACATGTGAAGTGCGTAGAACTGAGCCTGGCAGATACTAAGTGCCTTATAAATATTAGCTCTAAATATTAAGGCTAGTGAAAGTATTTATTCCCTTCCTTAGCCCATACAACTTCTGGAATTTATCTACATTCTAATTATCTAAATAGCTTCTATACCATGGTCATAGAGGCATAAGTTAAAGAAATTTAATAAGTGCCTAGTATATACTAGATTCAGATATGAGCAGTGAAAAGCTTATCAAAGCTATTAGTGTCTTTGGAGCCACAAATTATGATTTCCCTATATCTATCTATATTAACTATGTATTACTTCAGAGGAATGGTTCAAAACTAGTTAGTAGGTGTTTTAGCGGTATATGTTCACATTTTTTAAAAAAATTTAAGCGTATGAATGCTGTTCAAAATTAATTGAAAAAACTAGCCAAATTAATAAAATAGTAAATATATAAAAATTCTAAAAGAATATTTGTCGCTCCTTGCTAGTAAAACTAAATTAAAAAGAACACAATTTTGTGCAATTCCATTTTGCCTCAAGTACAGGTTTTTAAGTAAAGATTCTCATTTGTACCCTTTCTGAATACAAACACCTTGCTAAACAGCCATATCGAAGGCATTTACTGGAAGTATTTGCAGAAAGAAGGTATTTTTTTTCCTGGCATAACTAAGCTGGAGCTCTTGGTTACAATGTGAAGAGGACTTGATTCAAAAAAACCAGTTTAAAGGAAAGCAGGGCTGAATGTTGCAGAGATTAAAAGGGAAAGTTTTCTGATGTCATCCTTCACGTGGATCTGTCCATGTCAAAGGTTAGAGTGCATCTTTTCAGTTAGGTAACCTTTATAGTTATGTAAACAAATTAATTTCTCTTGAGTTTTAGCCAGTTTAAGTAAGGTTTCTAAAACTGACAATCAAATTAATCTTAATATATTTATTTATATGTATGCTTTTTCTTTTCTTTCTGTAGTGTGGTAAAATACACATAACAAAAAATTTATCATCTTATTCATTTTTAATTATACAGTTGAACTAAATACATTCATATTGTTGTGAAACTATTACCACCATCCATCCCCATAACTCTTTTTATCTTGTAAAACTGAAGTTCTATACCTATTAAAATTTCTTTGTAGTGAAACAGATATTCCAGAAAACATTAAAATCTCAATTAAGAATGTTCAGACTGCATGTTAATTACATGGACAAATCAATATAATACTTTTTCTCCTTTCTTTAAGAAAAAGTCTGTTATAATTTAAATAATAAAACAAATTCAATACATTTTCCATATTTCGTAACTTCTTTCCTTACTTAGGAAAGTATCTGAGGTGAATTTTCTTATAAAAACTGCAGAAGAAATTAGTTGGAAACTCAGAGAAATACCAGTTTTATTAACTCCTATAACCCTAATCAGAACTAAATGTCATAAGTTAATCATTCACAATTAAAATATATTTTAAAAATGGATACAAAATAGGGCCACCAGCAATGCTCATACAGTAATATTCATGCTTTCTTGAGCCTTTAAACATTTTTCCAGAACTTCATATTTTGCTTCAAATAGAAATTCTGAGTTTTCCATATATCATATCTGAAGGCGAATGGGTTCTAAACCTTCATTCTAAAAGCAAACCCTCCTACACTGTTGGTGGGAATGTAAATTGATGCAGTCACTATGGAAAACAGTATGGTGGTTCCTTTAAAAAACTAAAACTCGAGTTACCATATGATCCAGCAATCCCACTATTGGGCATATACCTGGAAAACTCTAATTTGAAAAGATATATGCTCCAATGTTCATAGCATCAGTATTTACAATATCCAAGGCATGGAAGCAACCTAAATGTCCATCAATAGATGAATGGATAAAGAAAATGTGGTGTATATATACAAAGGAATATTACTCAGCCAAAAAAAGAATGAAATAATGCCATTTGAAGCAACATGGATGGACCTAGAGATTATCATACTAAGTGAATTAAATCAGAGAAACACATATATTGATAACGCTTATATGTGGAATCTACAAAAATGATACAAATGAACTAATTTATAGAACAGAAATAGACTCACAGACATAGAAAACAAACATATGGTTACCAAAGGGGAAAGAGAGGGGAGGGATAAATTAGGAGGTTGGGATTAACAGATACACACTACTAAGTAAATCTTACAAATAGTAATAAATAAAAATGACCTACTTATAGCACAGGGAACTATATTCAATATCTTATAATAAGCTATAATGGAAAATATATATATGTATAATTGAATCACTTTGCTGTATACCTGAAACATTGTAAGTCAACTATACTTTAATTAAAAAAAAAAGGAAAAGAAAAAAAAACTAAAATAAATAAATAACTAAAATCTTCATTCTGATTGAAGTTTTATGGTGACATTGACATTAAACATGTACATGAGATATGCAACTGTAAATATAAAATTTTATATTTATCAAATCAAATAGAATAGAGAGAAAAAATTTTAAAGAATGATCCACGTCATGTCACTGTAGGTTATTATAAAACTAAATATTTAGGTCAAAATTTTACAGATAGCAAGTGACAAGGCAAGCTGAACTTTAAAAAAGGTAAGGACTAAAAATAGAAAACTATGAAAACATTTGGCATATTTCTTGGGGAAATTTAATGAATTCTTTTCATGTTTTGGATTTGGTCTACACTTCACACCTCGGCCGGCAGCACTCAGGGAGTGAGGTATAGAGTGCTGAGTTGGGAGAGTAGAGCTTTGGAGATACTTTTCTGGCACAGTAACTGCTGGCGGCACTTTAGGTGGTAGATCTAGACAACGAAAGTATTTGTTTGATTCTATAGAGGCATTAGAAATAATGAGGAGCTCCTCTTACTTCACGTGGAAAGCAGAGTTCTAACAAAAGTTTCTTTGAAGACTTGGATTGTTCTGGCCCACTTCTTTTTCCCTCACATTGTGAACAGGATGTATTTCTTTGATTGATGTTCTGCTTGGCAAAGTGATTTGATTAATCCTCTATAATACAACCGGATGTCATTTGAGCAGAAATCTTAAAGATGTTTGCACAGTTGTGTTTGTTTCTGGAACTTGGGTGATCTGCCATGAGAATAGCATGCCCCAGGAGCTGCGCTCCCTTAAGCCTGGGCTACAAAATGGAACAGATGTGAACTCAATCTGCAGCTTTGAAGAAAGCAAAACCAGACTGCAGTCTGAAGCACAGCCATCTACCCACTAAATTGACTGAACTACAGTCACCCATCCTGTGGAACTTGCATGGGCTAAATGTTTACTATTGTAAGTCACTGAGATTTGAGGAGGCTTTTTAAACAGCAGTATTGTGAGAAGAAGCGACTTATACAGATATTAGGACTAAAACACGTAGTATTGGCTTTGGATTGACAACAGATGGAAAGGAAACTCTCATAGGTAAAATAATTTATCTCATTTATTGAGAATAATAGCAGGTTGCAAACTGAGGTGGGGTTTCTCTGATACAATCTTGGGGCAGAATTTTTTTCCCCAGAAAACGTGTTTTTATTCTTAAGTTCTTCAACTGATTTGATGAGACCCACCCACATTATGGAGGGTAATATCTTACTTCTAAGCAAGGGATTGTAAATATTAATCACATTTATTAAAGATCTTCATGGCAAAATCTAGACTAGTGTTTGACCAAACGATTAGACCAAACACTCACTATAGCCTAGCCAAGTTGACACATAAAACTTTACCATCACAGTAGCCATAACTAAAGAAAGATAGAGATATGTCTTGAAAAGGACTTTGGTTATGATTTTCTGTACATGGAGTTGACTGGGATGAAAAGTGTTTTAACTTTCAAAATTAATTCTACACATAAATTGAACAAAGGAGAATGGCCATGTGACAGTATCAATTATTTGTAGAAATAAAGTTGTTCAATAAAATTAGTTGCCCATTTTATATAAAATACTTTCAGTTCATTAAAATGTGTTTTAGGTTTTTGATACTGGCTTGCAGTTTCCCTTCTTCCAATATGTTTTTCAGCTTTTGGTATGATTTGGCTGACAACAAAGCGAGTTAATGGTGTTGTCACTATTTCTCACTTTATGGAAGAATTTTTGTAATTTTAAAATGTAAATTTTTGTCAGTTTTCTGTTGAAGCCATAAGTGCCTGTAGTTTTCATTGTGGAAAGGGTTTGCTTGAAGTCTTCAAATTACTGAATAGTTAAATAAATATACAGATTTTCTATTTAATTTTGTTTCAGTTGTTTAAGTTGTATTTTTCTGGTAATTTGCCTATGAAATTTAAATGTTCACTTTTTGACGGTATGCTGTTCATAATATTAATTTTTTCCCATTTGATTGCCTGCAGGATTATAATGATGTCCTCTTTTTTCCTGGCAATGATTATTGCATCTTCATTTTTTAAATTTTTTTTAATATTACCAAAGAGTTAAAGTTTCAATAGTCTTTATAGAAAAACCATTTTGTCTTTGATGATGATATCTGTTTTATGTTTGTTTTTTATTTCACTAATTTATCTTATCTTTATTATTCTTTCTTCTACGTTCTGTGGGGTACTGCCTTTTTCTAGTTTCTAGAAATATACCCATAGGTTTTGGTATTGTACCTTTCTTCTATTATAATATACTTATGGCTATAAATTTCTCTCTGAAATGGCTTAATTTGCTTAACACAGTTTTGGTTTGTAGTATTTTCCTCATCACCCAGTCCAAGCTGTGTTCTGATTTCCAGGGTGTTTTCTTCACTGGCTTATGAGAATTTATATTAAATATTATTTATATTATATATTAAAGTATGTATTCTATATTAGTTTGTAAACATATGGGTATTTTGTAGATATGTTTTACTTATGAATTTCTAACTTTATTTGACTGTGAAGCAGTTGCTCCTTTTTGCTTTGTCTAAAAAGTATAGTACTGAAAGCATAAATATTGAGAATTTTTATATATTCTTGGAGAATAGATTGTATTATCATTATGTCACATCCTTATTTATCTCCAGGAATGCTCTTTGGCTAAAAGCCTTTATTATCAGTTATTAATACAGCCATACTAGTTGTTTTGTTGTAGTTATTATGTCATTTTGTGTTTACTTGATTTGCCAGTTATCTTTTGCTGTACAACGCTTTATTCCAAATCTTAGTGGCTTAAAACGACAATAATCATTTACTATTTCTTATAGTTTCTACAAGGGAGCAGTTTAGCTGGATATATCTGACTTGAGCGTCTCTCAAAAGGGTGCAATCAAGATGTTAGCTGATACTACAGTTATCTGAAAGTTTGACTGTGGCTGGAGAATTTTTTTCACAACTGATTCTCTGACATGGTTGGAATGCTGAGCTGATTCTTGTTGGGGTGGGGGACCTCAATTTCTGCTCGTTTGCCTTTCTCCAGATTGCTTAAGTGTGCTCATGACATGAAGGCTGCCTTCCTTCAGAGAGAGCAATGTGGAATCTCAATGTATTTCATGATCTAGACTCTGACACACTGACATTGCCTCAGAATTCTACAGATGTACAGATCAGTTCTATGCAGCATGGTAATGCTCTACACAATTCTGTGAGTACCAGGAGGTGAGAACCATCAGGGACTATCTCACAGGTGGTCTACCATACATGGTCTATTGTTCCATTAGTCTACTTCCAAACTTTCTATGTCCTTAATTTTATAGAAATTTATTTTAAATACCACATAGTTTTTAGTCTAACAGTCAATTATTTTTCTTTAAATTTCAGCATAAGTTAGCCAATTACATGTAATGTAATTTTCGGATTTACATTAGTATAATTCTACCAATTTACTAGGGGTGACTTATTTGTCTTACTTTTTAAATGTTTTACTCTTTCTTTTGGATTGATATGTTTTATTATTCTATATTACTCCTGTATTAGCTTGACAATTTTCTGGCGTGTGTGTTTGTGTGTGTGTTCACTTTATTTTAATGTTAGTGTAAAGAATATATCATTCTTCCTTGGCTAAGCAAATTGTAATCTTACTTTGTTCTTTTATCCTTTTCCTAAATAACACAAAGTCTTTAATAGATTTTTTTAAATTCCATTTACTAGACTTTTTAAATTACATGCAATTATTTTGGTGATTTTAATTCTAACATATGCATTTCTTACTTTATCCAGTTAACATTCTCTTAGATTAGCCAGTATATTTACTTTCTACAAACTCTTCATTTCTCTCTGCATCTCTGTGCTACCATCTGGATATTATTCTTTTTTTTCCCAAGTTATACCATTTAATATTTCTTTTTGTCTGTGACTGTTTGTGATAAATTCTCTAAACTTCTCTATCTCTAAAACTGACTTTTTCCACTTATATTATCATAAAGTATTTTGTGTTGAGTTTATATTTAAAAGTTGGCTGTTTCATTTCTTTAGATTTTGAATTCATCATTTCACTATGTTCTGACTTCCATTTTTTTTCTATTTCTATTATTTGTGTGGCAGCTTGAACTCTAATTATTGCTCCTATGAAGGTAATTAGTTTCTATTCCTGGTTATTCTTGAGATTTTCTCAATGTTTTCATTTTTCAGCAGTGTTATTCTGGTGCCTTGTAATGGCATATAGATTACTTTGTGATAGGTCTTCCTTTGAAGTCTGGGCCTGAAGAGTACATTTTCAGAAATGCTTATGGATTTGTGTCTATTGCCTCTTTCAACTCCTGACTTGGACCACTGTGCATTTGCCTAGTTCTATTTGATTGAGTGACTGAAACTATACAAGAAACTGTAGAAAAATGAGAGGCATAAGATGATATAATTTTTCTCAAGAAAGGATTTATATTTGTTCCCTGGGATCATTATTTGAATATCAGAAATTAGGAAGATTTAATTCCCTTCAAGGGTTGTCTACTTCCAGCTATTGTTGATCTCTAAGTGTCGAACCTCAGGGTCCAAGCTTAAAATAAGAGGAATTAAGATAGTGCTACTTCCTTTGACATATTCTCTCTGAAATTTTTTGTGAGTTTGGGTCTGTGAGTGTCTCAAAGCACCTTTCACCTTATTATCCTAACAGACATCTCTGACAGACCCATTCAGGGAAAAAGATTTTCCAAAATTCTTGGTTAAAGTATCATTTTTTTATCTTCTCCTGAAGCTTTGTCTTGTATTTTTCTTCACTGTTTTATTGACTGTTTGATATTATGTAGTTATAAATATATATATATATATATTTTTTTTTTTCAGTTTTTCTCTTGGCCTTAGTGGGTGGTTGTCAGAATTAGCTAACCCAATATTATTCTACCTGATTTTACTAAAGAAATAATTAGGGACTTCCCTGGTGGTGCAGTGGTAAAGAATCCACCTTACAATGCAGGGGACGCGGGTTTCATCCCTGGTCGGATAACTAGGATACCACAGGCCGCGGGGCAACAAAGCCTGCATGCCACAACTACTGAGCTCACGCACCTCAACTAGAGAGCCTGCGTGCTGCAAACTACAGAGCCCATGTTGTCTGGAACCCTCACACCACAGTTACACAGCCCACATGCCCTGGAGCCTACATGCCACAGCTAGAGAAGCGAAAATCTGCAGACCACAACTAGAGAGAAGCCTGTGCACCCCAGTGAAAGATCCTGCATGCCTCAATGAAGATCCCGCATGCTGCAAGTAAGACCTGATGCAGCCAAAAATAAATTAAATACATTATAAATAAATCTTAAAAAAAATAATTATATGGCTTATATAGGTTGTTTGATATTACCAATATGTTTTCTTTTAAATAAATGTGCTTACATCTCCCTATTTTATAAAAATGTTAAATGTCAAATTAAATTTTTTTCTTATTTTTAAAATATAATTAGAAATATAAATTGGAAAATATTAGATTCAGGAAGTTTAGATTCAGGTTTTATTTTTAAAGCAAAAATATGTTATGATTTAACTTAATTACTTACTTGAATAGCCTTAAAAGGAGATCACAGACATCTAAGTATTTTTCACCAACAAATTGAATGACTGTATTAAGACATGATGAAACATTTTATACTACTATACTATAATATCATTAAATTTCAAAACATATTTTTCATGATATTATGAGCTTGCTATCAACTACCATAAAATTCATCCCTTTTTCCAAATTCAGTTATCAATTGACAAAAATAATTAACATAATATCTTAGCAATGGATAAAAAAACAATTACATGTTACTTAATATTAACTATTCTGTCATAGATTTTGGCTGCAAATCTAACTATTAAGGAATCTTAACACATTTATACTAGAAAAATATTGTGTACATAAATTCATATACATATTGAAGTGTATTCAGTTATCAATACCATTTCACAGAACGCTAATTTTTTCCCTATTTTTTCCATTATCACAGTAAATGGAATATGTGGATAAGAAGAAAAAAAAACTTGTTAACTAATTGTGTTAGCAATACCACACATCAAATTCTTTATAACTATTAATGAATCAAATCCAATCTAAATGGAATGCTAATTTAAAAAAAGGAAAATAAGGCTCTTTTGGTCAAAACATGTTTTGTTCTTTACTGTGCCTGTTAAAGGATATAATCAGTGGAAGCTGTTGTTTAATAAAATTAGTTGAATAAAATTCTAAACATGAATTATGATATGCAAAATTTAACATCTTAGGTATGATATGAAGCTTCTGTTATTTGATTTAAATTTTATCTTTTCTAAAATATATATTTTGATTTACATTTCTCTAATAATTACTGATGTTGAGCATCTTTTCATATGTCTGTTGGACACCTGTATGTCTTCTTTGGAGAAATGTCTATTTAGGTCTTCTGCCCATTTTTTGATTGTTCTGTTTGTTTGTTGTTTGGATACTAAGCTGTTTGAGTTGTTTGTATATTTTGGAAATTAATCCCTTTTTGGTACCATTGTTTGCAAATACTTTCCATAGGTTGTCTTTTTTGTTTTGTTTATGGTTCCTTTGCTGTGCAAAAGCTTTTAAGTTTAATTAGGTCCCATTTGCTTATTTTTGTTTTTATTTCCATTACTCTAGGAGACGTATCCAAAAAACTACTGCTGTGATTTATGTCAAAGAGTGTTCTGTCTGTGTTTTCCTCTAGGAGTTTTAGAGTATCCAGTTTTACATTTAGGTCTTTAATCTATTTTGCACTTATTTTTGTATATGGTGTTAGAGAATGTTTTGATTTCATTCTTTTACATGTAGTTGTCCGTTTTTCCCAGCACCACTTATTGAAGACACCGTCTTTTCTCCATTGTATATTCTTGCCTCCTTTGTCAAAAATTAATTGACCATAAGTGCATGGGTTTATTTGTAGGCTTTCTGTCCTATTCCATTGATTTATGTGTCTGTTTTTGTGCCAGTACCATACTGTTTTGATTACTGTAGCTTTGTAGTATAGTCTGAAGTAAGGGAGCCTGATTCCTCCAGCTCTGTTCTTCTTTCTCATAATTGTTTTTGCTATTCAGGATCTTTTGTGTTTCTGTACAAAATTTTAAAAAAATGTTTTTTGGTTCCAGTTCTGTGAAAAATGCCCTTGGTAATTTGATAGGGATTGCATTGAATCTTTAGATTTGGCTTGGTACCATCTCACGCTGGTCAGAATGACCATCATTAAAGTGTCTACAAATAATAAATGCTGGAGAGGGTGTGCAGAAAAGGGAACCCTTCCACATTGCAGGTGGGAATGCAAATTGGTACAGCCACCATGGAGAACAGTATGAAGGTTCCTTAAAAAGCTAAAAATAGAGTTACCATATGATCTAACAATCCTTCTCTTGGGCATATATCTGGAAAATATGAAAACTCTAATTTGAAAAGATACATGCACCCCAATGTTCATAGCAGCAGTATTTATAATAGTCAAGGCATGGAAGCAACCTAAATGTCCATCTACAGAGAAAGATAAGTATCATATGATATTGCTTATATGTGGAATCTAAAAAATAGATACAAATGAACTTATTTACAAAGGAGAAATAAACACACAGACATAGAAAACAAACTTATGGTTACCAAAGGGGATAGGGTGGGATAAGTTAGGAGTTTAGCATTAACAGATACACACTACTATATATAAAACAAATAAACAACAAGGACCTACTGTACAGCACCAGGAACTATATTCAGTATCTTGCAATAACCTATAATGGAAAAGCATCTGAAATAGCATCTGAAAAAGCATCTGAATCACTTTGTTGTACACCTGAAATTAAATCAACTGTACTTCAATAAAAAAAAGATAAAAATTTAAAATAAAATATATATTATGAAAAATGATGTTCTAACTTACTTGAGTATCATTTGTGCATGTGGTCAGTATAAGAGTACATTTCTAACACAAATATCATTGAAAGGCATTCTAGTTTGAAATTGCTAGAAGGAAATATTGCTAGAAGGATAGAATGTTGGTACAGTAAAGTTGCCACACATTATAGATAACAAATGTTTATCTTTCTACCTTTATTTACTCACTTGTGATTGGTTTATAAAGGAAACACAGATTTTCTAAGTGTATAAAATAAGAATGAATTTATGGATCAAGTCTAGGAGTTTGATTATTAATGTGTATGCAATCTTTACTTCAAAGAACAGAACCAAAATTGTACATGCAAGCTAGTATAATATCTTGAAGCACAGAGATATTTTCATAGCACATTACATAATAGACTAGGTGTGAAATTAGTTTTATGGTGAATGGATACCCTGAAGGTTGTTAGCTTTTTATTATGTACAACTCTTTGTACACCAGATGCATTAACATTTCTTCTTATAGATAACAAAATTAATATGTTTAAATGAATGACTAACTCTTAAAGTGCAGTCACAATTTCCTATGTGCCCAAACACTAATTCCACTTTTATTTTGCAACTTTAACTCAAAAATAGATTTGCTTTTGGTTCAGCCACACATGCACTTTGTATAATTTAAGGAATGAAGTGAAAATAGGAAAGACCGCATTTTCCAAGTGAGGTATTGTGATAAGATAAATAAACAAACATAAAACTGTATATTTATAATCACTTTATGATTTGAATCTAGTTCAGTTTTCAAAGAATCTAAAGATATGGATAAATTGTGTGATCAACTCTAAGTTGAAATGACTAAAATGAACTAGGAACAGCTGTATGAACTAATTTAGTAGTAAGCAGTTGAGGGCTATGTATGTTTCTCTTTTCTCCAAATTGAGCTGTTAGCTTAGTGCATGGCAATAGTAAACAAAAAATAAACACAGGTTAAAAAATGTACATCTCTTACTCATGAATTTTTTCGGGGACTATGGAATTTAATTTTGTTTGTTTGCTTGTTTTTATTCAAAGATAACAATAGGAACTATGTGAAATGTAAGGTATGTATTTCTCTTAAAATTTCATACATGTCAAAGAATTAATAAAACTGTGTTTAAAAGTATAAATATAACCAATCCCAATATTTCCTCTTTGTGGGTTCTGTAAACATTTAGCACATAAGTATGAAAATTAGGTATTTTAAATTCTATAACACCCTGAGAGTGGAAGATGTTATTATATACCTAAATTTAATCTTCAAAGCAGTGCATTTATTTAAAAAAGATCAAACTCTGATTGGAAGAAAGGAATCTGTAAAGAGATTATGTAGGTGTGTACCATCATGAATATATATGCTATTTAAATACATGCCATTAAATTAAATCCAGCTATCATTTATCCTTAATGTCATTCAGGTAAAATTTTCTGTAAATAAGTCACATATATGGTCAGAAAATTTTTTTTCTTAAGCAGTTTTTCCAATATAATGCATAACCTTTACTATATTTTCAATTATCTTACAGGGAGATTTAAAAGTTTTGGGCACTCAAAATGTATTTTATTTGGACCCCAGATAACCAGAGAATTATTCCAATCCATTCTCAGATATCTCTGTTTTCATTCATTTAAAAACATCTTTTATCACATTAGTTATCATCAACCAAAAAATCCACATTGGAGGAATAACTACAGCTCATTGAAGTCTTAACTTGTATCAAACAAATGGAATAAACACTTTAGATCAATTGTCTAATTCTGTCATCAAAAATTAGAAATAGGTACTATATAAATAATTTGATTTTATATATCAGGCAACTGAGACATAGTGAGGTTAAGTAACTTGCCAAAAATTACATGACCACTATGTGGTAGGAAAAGATATGAGAGCTTTTACAGACTGTATTATATTGATATGAGTATAAACTTAAAATGGAAAGTCCAATGGAAAAGAGAGAAGTAAAGAAATAAATAGGAAAGTTACCAAAAGTGCAAAAGCAAGATTCGTAATTTTTTGAAGGAGATTTTATTTCTACTTGAAATAATTCACTTTTTAAATAACATGCAATTAAAGTATAAGAAGAACAATAAATGTAATATTCAAAAATATGTAAAAACAGATTTAAGAGGGTCAGCTAAATATTATGTATATAACAAACTTTTGTTTATACAGTTTGACAGCAATGTCAGTAATAACTTCCCAAAGCAGAAATTTAATTAATTATTTGTATTTGTCTGAAATGCATTTTTATATATGCAATATTTAACAAAATAATATGTCAGAATTATCCTGAATGCTTTAAAGTATAATAGTAGGAATAATCTATCCCTATTTAAAACGTTGTGTTAGGATAATCATAGTATCAATACAGAACACGATCACTTTTTAATGGACTTTCTTGACCTCCAAATCCACCTATCAAAAATAAACTAGAGAAATTAATGACCATGTAAAATTTATGTAGACTGTTGGCCTTCAATCTTTTTCCTAAATCTTCAGTTGTATAAGTTAATTTAATTTGCTTGCAAGCCACAGAAACCAGCTTTGTCCAACTGAAAGAGATTCATTGTTAAAATATGGGACATATCTTAAGAAAACAACAGGCTTTAATAGAGGACCTTTCACCTAAGTAGAAAGAGCTTAGCAAATTCCTACTTTGAGTGACTCTGATAGAATTGATGATCCTCAGTGGGAGAGAGAGAGTAGAGCTACTTATTGATTAAACTTTCATAAACACTGTGTATCATAAGGAAGAGGTATTTTGCCAAATGAAAATCAGGGTAACATTAAGAAAGGAAAGGTTAGTACAAGTAATGCACACACATAAGTTAGTCAATACATCTATTCATCTAAGTGTAATTTATTTTCAAAGTAGCTTTCCTACTTAAAACTAGCACAGCCAGTCATTCACTGTATGTTTGGCAATAAGAAATCATCTTTAAAATGAATAGCTATGAGGAATGTGAAAATTATGTCTTCTCAGTTAAATAACTATATGTGTATATGTATTTCAATGAAATTCTAATGTTTATTGAACAATAGATATTCTGATAATATCTAATCATAAACATGGTGTTCAACACACTGAATTTCAGAACCATTAACCCTGAGATATAGCATTATTTTTTTTTAATTTGATACCACATATTTCACTGTTGTATCTATGAGAACACATTGGGTTATGCAGACTTGTTTTTTGTTTCTTGTTCTTGTTTTTTGTTCTCTAATATATCCTTAATTTCTTTCCAGTTATAACATACTTTAGTTAAAATTATATATATACATATATAATATATACCAGTTAAGTATTCAATCAACTCACTAATAAAAGAGAATGTGATCAACATGGATGTCATATTTAATGAAGGTAATATTAATTATATATAATGGCCAAATCCAGCTTCTTGGTTTCACTTAGACTATATCCTTATGAATGTCAAGAGTATATAAATATAAAAATCAATTACTCCTTTTCTGATATATACTGAAAATTGCAAAACATATGGATTATAATTACTGCAAATTCTACTTCACTTCTAGAGAATAGTAGTTTAAAAAAATTTAATGATTTCACAAATCTATTTAGAGGTCTATTGTGTGAGAAAAAAAGTAAACTTGATATTACCATTCCCAGCTTAAGTCTTAGCTGTAACATGCCAGGTTCAGGGTGCAGTATATTTCAGGACTGTACAAATGATAAATATTCATGTGGACTTTATCATCTCTGGGATGAAATATTTTAAATAATGTCATGTTCAGTGTTTATTTTGCTCATTTAATCATAAATAACTTAAGGTGACAATTTCCATATTGTTACCTTATTTCAGCTTCCATTTTTATGAGAAACAGTGTGAATAAAATGTAAAGCTTTGATGCTGAAACAGAAGAACTAGAACAACTATAAACTATTTTATTAAGTTGAGAATACTTATCTGAAATTAATACAATAATTCTGCTTCATTTACCTGGCACCACTGGCGAATAAGCTATTTCACAAACATGAATTATCCAAATGAAATTCTCCCAGTTACTAACTGAAACTTTCATTATAATTGTTCTGTTAGAAATCTTTCAATAACTTATGACACACTTTTCTGACTCATTTTATAGTAGAGTGAATATAATTTAGCCTTTTCTTGTTGATTCAATCAATCATTTTAAATGGTATTCATTTATTCATCAGACATTTTTACTGAATGCCCACTAACTCAAAATCTGCAAAGGACTGGGACTAAAAGGATGGATCTCAAACATTAATTGCCTGCTGAAAGCCACTGGGATCATAGGTAGCTAAAATAGCTTTGCTTTCTTTTATAAGTGGCCCTCTTACAAGAAACGGTTTGGATTTTTCCTTCAGATTCCTTCAAGGATCTGGATAGTTGCTCTTCAATCTTGGCATAAACAAAAACACTACCTTTAAAAATCTATGTTGCCATGCCTTCCCCTTGAAAACTGAAATCCCATCTTGACCTCACACCTAGGATTCTTTTGTAGGTTCCATTACCACCTAGATTATGGAAACATTATTTTATAAATGCTGTCATGAATTTAAAATATTAAGAATTAGCATGTTGTGTAGGTTTATCTTCCCTTCTCTTAAATGTCCCATTAACTTTTATTCAGGAATTCCATGTTTCTAAGGGATCTTCTCTCACATTACTTAAGCAAGTCATTATTCTTTATGTTCTGCCCAATCATCTGAGTAATCTTCATCTTATATATTTTCTAGGACAGGGTAATTAAACACTTGGCATTCCATCACATCTCCTTATTATGAGCCTTTCTCCAATGGAAAGATCTAAAAGCTCAACAATTCCAAGACTCACTTAGCTAGTGCTATGGAAAAAGGTCAGGCTCAAACAATTGTATGCTCTGATTTTTCCATTTGAAAGAGAGGTAGTTGGTGGGAGCAAATGGCACCTTGATTCTAGGCAGTTACAATGGTGGCATTTTCCTGACTCTAGCTTCCTGAGTACTGTGCCTCAACTAAAGTGATATCTGGATTCCACTGGTAGCCCCTGATTCCTCACTGAGTTCTGCAACATGTTGGTAGTAACTTGTAAATGCTCAGCTCAGAGGCAGTTTCTCTAGCTCCTGCAATGGTTTGGTAAAAATGAATTCACTCTCTGCTTAAAATCACTCTAGGTTTCTACTTCCTGTACTGAATCCTGATGGACATTCATAAAATTTCAGATCTCTTAAGCAATATGATGAAAATAGATACAGTATGAATACATGAGCTTTTTGGCAACGAGTATTCCTCTAAATCTAGTAGTTTTATTTTTATTTATTTTTGCATCTATGTATTTTTAAACTTCTATTATATGTGGTTCATTCATATATAGCAGATGGATAAAATAACTTGAATTGCAACTTTAACTCAAAAGCAGCACTTACTAAAAAGTAAATGAAAACATTGGGAAAATATTCTCTGGGGAAAGGGGTAGCTTGTTGGTACTGGTAGGCAACAAGGGTAAATAAATGAAAATTTGAAATGTAGGGCAGAAAAATTCAGAATAACTTTCAATCCACCAGTTCATTTAAAATTCTGAGGGGCTCAGGTCCTGCTCCGCCCATGAAATTGGAAACTCTACTCTAGTAGAAGGGAAAAAGAAAATTCATGGATGTGGAGCCAATGACCACTACAACTGGAAAATAACTTTAAGAAATAAGAAAAATAAGAAAAAATAAGAAAAAACAAGGTAAATACTATAGTAAATAGTATATAGTAAATACTATATTTGAAGTGTATATAGATTGGACACATACTTAAAAATCTACATAAGTTTTGATAACTCTATCGTTTAAAAAAAAGAACTGTTTTATTCCCAATTGAATTTGATCAAAACTGACATAACATCAATTTCCAGGGTTATTTACTAACTAGGAGCAGAGATTAAATTCCTGATCTCAGGAGAAGACTGAATTCCCCAAAAGCATCAATTGCAACCATAATAGAATCATCAAAATCTGTGGTAAGGGGGATAGCTTCAAGATGGCAGAGGAGTAAGACATGGAGATCACCCTCATCTCCACAAATACATAAAAATACATGTACATGTGGAACAACTCCTACAGAACACCTACTGAATGCTGGCAGAAGACCTCAGACTTCCCAAAAGGCTAGAAACTCCCCACGTACCTGGGTAGGGCAAAAGAAAAAAGAAGAAACAGAGACAAAAGAATAGGGATGGGACCTGCCCCTCTGGGAGGGAGCTGTGGAGGAGGAAAAGTTTCCACACACTAGGAAGCCCCTTCGCAGGTGGAGACTGCGGGTGGCGGAGTGGGGGAAGCTTCAGAGCCGCGGAGGAGAGCACAGCAACAGGGGTGCAGAGGGCAAAGTGGAGAGATTCCCGCATGGAGGATCGGTGCCGACCAGCACTCACCAGCCCAAGAGGCTTGTCTGCTCACCCGCTGGGGTGGTCGGGGGCTGGGAGCTGAGGTGAGGACTTCGGAGGTCGTATCCCAGGGACAGTCCTGGGGTTGGCTGCATGAACACAGCCTGAAGGGGTTAGTGCACCACAGCTAGCTGGGAGGGAGTCCGGGGAAAAGTCTGGACCTGCCAAAGAGGCAAGAGACTTTTCCTTCCCTCTTTGTTTCCTGGTGCACGAGGAGAAGGGATTCAGAGCACTGCCAAAACGAGCTCCAGAGATGGGCACAAGCCGCAGCTATAAGCGCAGACACGAGAGACGGGCATGAGACACTAAGGCTGCTGAGCATCAACCAAGAGGCCTGTGTGCGAGCACAGGTCACTATCCACACCTCCCCTCCTGGGAGCCTGTGCAGCCCGCCACTGCCAGGGTCCTGTGATCCAGGGACAACTTCCCTGGGAGAACACATGGTGCACCTCAGGCTGTTGAAATGTCACGCCAGCCTCTGCCGCTGCAGGCTCGCCCCGCATTCCATACCCCTCCCTTCCCCCGGACTGAGTGAGCCAGAGCCCCCAAATCAGCTGCTCCTTTAACCCCATCCTAGCTGGGCAGGGAACAGACACGCTCAGGCGACCTACACACAGAGGCAGGGCCAATTACAAAGCTGAACCCCAGGAGCTGTGCAAACAAAGAAGAGAAAGGGAAATCTCTCCTGGCAGCCTCGAGAGCAGTGGATTAAATCTCCACAATCAAGTTGATGTACCTGCATCTGTGGAATACCTGAACAGACAATGAATCATCCCAAAATTGAGGTGGAGCAACTGTAGACTTGGGGTTTGCTTTCTGCAATTAATTTGTTTATGGTTTTATGTTTATCTTAGTTTAGTGTTTAGAGCTTATTATCATTGGTAGATTTGTTTATTGATTTGGTTGCTCTCTTTTTTTTAATATATATATATTTTTTCCTTTTTCTCTTTTTGTGAGTGTGTATGTGTATGTTTCTTCGTGTGATTTTGTCTGTATAGCTTTGCTTTTACCATATTTCTTAGGGTTCTGTCTGTCCTTTTTGTTTTGTTGTATACTTTTTAGTGATTGTTATCATGGATGGATTGTTTTTTTGATTGGTTGCTCTCTTTTCTTTCTTTCTCTATTTTTATTACTTTTTAATATTTTATTTTCAATAATTTTTTTATTTTAATAACTTTCCCTCCTCCCTCCCCCCCTCCCTTCCATCTTTCCTTCCTTCCTTCCTTTCTTTCCTTCCTTTCCTTCTATCTTTCTTCCTTTCTTTTTTTCTTTCTTTCTTTCTTTCATTTTCTCCCTTTTCTTCTGAGCCGTGTGGCTGACAGGGTCTTGGTGCTCTGGCTGGGTGTAAGGCCTAAGCCTCTGAGGTGGGAGAGCCGAGTTCACAATATTGGTCCACCAAAGACCTCCCAGCTCACGTAATGTCAAACGACAAAAGCTCTCCCAGAGATCTTCATCTAAACACTAAGACCCAGCTCCACTGAACAACCAGCAAGCTAAAGTGCTGGACACCCTATGCCAAACAACTAGCAAGACAGGAACACAACCCCACCCATTAAAAGAGAGGGTGGCTAAAATCAAAATAAGTTCACAGAGACCCCAGAACAAACCACTGGATGCAGTCCCGCTCACCAGAAAGACAAGATCCAGCCTCATCCACCAGAACAGAGGCACCAGTCGCCTCCACCAGGAAGCCTACACAACCCACTGAACAACCTTACCCACTGGGGGCAGACACCAAAAACAATGGGAACTACGAACCTGCAGCCTGTGAAAAGGAGACCCCAAACACAGTCAGTTAAGCAAAATGAGAAGACAGAGAAATAAACAGTGGATGAAGGAGGAAGGTAAAAACCTACCAGACCAAACAAATGAAGAGGAAATAGGCAGTCTACCTGAAAAAGAATTCAGAATAATGATAGTAAAGATGATGCAAAATCTTGCAAATAGAATGGAGAAAATACAAGAACGTTTAACAAGGACCTAGAAGAACTAAAGAGCAAACAAACAATGATGAACAATACAATAAATGAAATTTAAAATTCTTTAGAAGGAATCAATAGAAGAATAACTGAGGCAGAAGAACGGATAAGTGACCTGGAAGATAAAATAGTGGAAAAAACTTCCACAGAGGAGAATAAAGAAAAAAGAATGAAAAGAATTGAGGACAGTCTCAGAGACCTCTGGGACAACATTAAACACACCAACATTTGAATTATAGGGGTCCCGGAAGAAGAAGGGAAAAAGAAAGGGACTGAGAAAATATTTGAAGAGATTACAGTTGAAAACTTCCCTAATATGGAAAAGGAAATAGTCAATCAAGTCCAGGAAGCACAGAGAGTCCCATACAGGATAAATCCAAGGAGAAACATGCCAAGACATATATTAATCAAACAATCAAAAATTAAATTCAAAGAAAAAATATTAAAAGCAGCAAGGGAGGAGCAACAAATAACATACAAGGGAATCCCCATAAGGTTAACAGCTGATTTTTCATCAGAAACTCTGAAAGTTAGAAGGGAGTGGCAGGACATATTTAAAGTGATGAAAGGGAAAAACCTACGACCAATATTATTCCATCCAGTAAGGATCTGATTCAGATTTGATGGAGAAATTAAAATCTTTACAGGTAAGCAAAAGTTAAGAAAATTCAGGACCACCAAACCAGCTTTACAACAAATGCTAAAGGAACTTCTCTAGGCAGGAAACACAAGAGAAGGAAAAGACCTACAATAACAAACCCAAAACAATTAAGAAAATGGTAATAGTAACATACATATCGATAATTACCTTAAATGTAAATGGATAAAATACTCCAACCAAAAGACATACAGGGTGAATGAATACAAAAACAAGACCCATATATATGCTGTCTACAAGAGACCCACTTCAGACCTAGAGACACATACAGACTGAAAGTAAGGGAAGGCAAAGAGATATTCCATGCAAATGGAAATCAAAGGAACGCTGGAGTAGCAATTCTCATATCAGACAAAATACACTTTAAAATAAAGACTATTACAAGAGACAAAGGACACCACATAATGATCAAGGGGTCAATCCAAGACGATATAACAATTCTAAATACTTATGCACCCAACATAGGAGCAAATTAATATAAAGGCAAATACTAATGGCTATAAAAGGGGAAATCAACAGTAACACAATAATACTAGGGGACTTTAACACCCCACTTTCACCAATGGACAAATCATTCAAAATGAAAATAAATAAGGAACCACAAGCTTTACTGATACATTAAACAAGATGGACTAATAGATATTTATTGGACATTTCATCCAAAAGCAACAGAATACACTTTCTTCTCAAGTGCTCATGGAACATTCTCCAGGATAGATCATATCTTGGGTCAAAAATCAAGTCTCAGTAAATTTAAGAAAATTGATATCATATCAAGTATCTTTTCTGACCACAATGCTATGAGACTAGATATCAATTACAGGGAAAAAAATCCATAAAAATACAAACCCAAGGAGGCTAAACAATACACTAGTAAATAACCAAGAGATCACTGAAGAAATCAAAGAGGAAATCAAAAAATACCTAGAAACAACTGACAATGAAAACACGACGACCCAAAACCTATGGGATGCAGCAAAACAGTTCTAAGAGGGAAATTTATAGCAATACAATCCTACCTCAAGAAAGAAGAAATATCTCAAATAAACAACCTAACCTTACACCTAAAGCAATTAGAGAAAAAAGAACAGAAAAACCGGAAAGTTAGCAGAGGCAAAGAAATCATAAAGATCAGATCAGAAATAAATGAAAAAGAATGAAGGAAACAATAGCTCAATTGTTGAGCTATTACTGATATACAATTTGATCAACAATAGCTCTTACGGATCAAACAAAGATCAATAAAGCTTAAAGCTGGTTCTTTGAGAAGATAAACAAAATTGATAAACCATTAGCCAGACTCATCAACAAAAAAAGGGAGAAGACTCAAATCAATAGAATTAGAATTGAAAAAAGAGAAGTTACAAATGACACTAGAGAAATACAAAGGATCATGAGAGACTACTAAAAGCAACTCTAAGCCAATAAAATGAACAACCTGGAAGAAATGGACAAATTCTTAGAAAGGCACAGTCTTCCAAGACTGAAGCAGAAAGAAATAGAAAATACAAACAGGCCAATCATAAGCACTGAAATTGAGACTGTGATTAAAAATATTCCAACTAACAAAAGCCCAGGACCAGATGGCTTCACAGATGAATTCTATCAAACACTTAGAGAAGAGCTAACACCTATCCTTCTCAAACTCTTCCAAAATACAGCAGAGGCAGGAACACTCCCAAATTCATTCTACGAGGCCACCATCACCCTGATACCAAAACCAGACAAAGATGTCACAAAAAAGAAAACTACAGGCCAATATCACTGATGAACAAAGATGCAAAAATCCTCAACAAAATACTAGCAAACAGAATCCAACAGCACATTAAAAGGATCATACACCATGGTCAAGTGCGGTTTATTCCAGGAATGCAAAGATTCTTCAAGATAAGCAAATCAATCCATGTGATAAACCATATTAACAAATTGAAGGAGAAAAACCACATGATCATCTCAATAGATACAAAAAATCTTTTGACAAAATGCAACACCCATATATAATAAAAACCCTCCAGAAAGCAGGCGTAAGGGAACTTACCTCAACATAATAAAGGTCATATATGACAAACCCACAGGCAACGTCATTTTCAATGGTGAAAAACTGAAACCATTTCCACTAAGATAAGGAACAAGACAAGGTTGCCCACTCTCACCGCTATTATTCAACATAGTTTTGGAAGTTTTAGCTACAGCAATTAGAGAAGAAAAAAAGAAGTAAACCTGTCACTGTTTGCAGATGGCATGATACTATACATAGAGAATTCTAAAGATGCTACCAGAAAACTACTAGAGCTAATCAATGAATTTGGTAAAGTAGCAGGACACAAAATTAATGCACAGAAATCTCTTGCATTCCTATACACTAATGATGAAAAATCTGAAAGAGAAATTAAGGAAACACTCCCATTGACCACTGCAACAAAAAGAATAAAATACCTAAGAATAAACCTACATGAGGAGGCAAAAGACCTCTACTCTGAAAAGTATAAGATGCTGATCAATAAAATCAAAGATGATACAAACAGATGGAGAGATATTCCATGTTCTTGGATTGGAAGAATCAACATTTTGAAAATGACTATACCACTCAACGCTATCTACAGATTCAATGCAATCCCTATCAAACTACCAATGGCATTTTTCACAGAACTAGAACAAAAAATTTCACAATTTATGTGGAACCAAAAAAGACCCTGAATAGCCAAAGCAATCTTGAGAAAGGAAAATGGAACTGGAGGAATCAGGCTCACTGACTTCAGAGTATACTACAAAGCTACAGTAATCAAGACAGTACGGTACTGGCACAAAAACAGAAATATAGATCAATGGAACAAGATAGAAAGCCCAGAGATAAACCCACACACCTATGGTCAACTAATCTATGACAAAGGAGACAAAGATACACAATGGAGAAAAGACAGCCTCTTCAATAAGTGGTGCTGGGAATCCTGGACAGCTACATGTAAATGAATGAAATTAAAACACTACCTAACACCATACACAAAAATAAACTCAAAATGGATTAAAGACCTAAATGTAAGGCCAGACACTATAAAACTCTTAGAGAAAAACATAGGCAGAACACTCTATGACATACATCACAGCAGGATTCTTTCTGACCCACCTCCTAGAGAAAGGGAAATAAAAACAAATATAAACCAATGGGACCTAATGAAACCTAAAAGTTTTGCACAGCAAAGGAAAACATAAACAAGACAAAAAGACAACCCTCAGAATGGGAGAAAATACTTGCAAATGAAGCAACTGACAAAGGGTCAATCTCCAGAATATACAAGCAGATCATGCAGCTCAATATCCGAAAAACAAACAGCCTAATCCAAAAATGGGCAGAAGACCTAAATAGACATTTCTCCAAAGATGATACACAGATTACCAACAAACACATGAAAAGATGTTCAACATCACTAATCATTAGTGAAATGCAAGGCAAAACTACAATGAGGCATCACCTCACACTGGTCAGAGTGGCCATCATCAAAAAATTCACAAACAATATATGTTGGAGAGGGTATGGAGGAAAGGGAACCCTCTTGCACTGTTGGTGGGAATGTAAATTGATACAGCCACTATGTAGAACAGGATGGAGGTTCCTAAAAATCTAAAAATAGAACTACCATACGACCCAGCAATCCCACTACTGGGCATATCCCCTGAGATAACCATAATTCAAAAAGACCCATGCACCACAATGTTCATTGCAGCTCTATTTACAATAGCCAGGACATGGAAGCAACCTAAGTGTCCATCGACAGATGAATGGATAAGGTAGATGTGGCACATATATACAATGGAATACTACTCAGCCAGAAAAAGAAATGAAATTGAGTTATTTGTAGTGAGGTGTATAGACCTAGAGACTGTCATACAGAGTGAAGTAAGTCAGAAAGAGAGAAACGAACACTGTATGCTAACACATATATATATGGAATCTAAAAAGAAAAATGATTCTGAAGAACCTAGGGGCAGGACAGGAATAAAAATGCAGACGTAGAGAATGGACTTGAGGACACGTGGAAGGGGAAGGGTAAGCTGGGACGAAGTAAGAGAGTGGCATGGACATATATACACTACCACATGTAAAATAGATAGCTAGTGGGAAGCAGCTGCATAGCACAGGGAGATCAGCTCGGTGCTTTGTGTCCCCTAAGTGGGAGAAGGAGGGTGGGAGGGAGATGCAAGAGTGAGGAGATATGGGGATATATGTATATGTATAGCTGATTCACTTTGTTTTACAGCAGAAACTAACACATCATTGTAAAGCAATTATATTCCAATAAAGATGTTAAAAAGAAATAAAATCGGTGGTAAACGTGCATGAAAATAAGCCAGTTTGAAGTTCAGAGAATGAAGAAATGCTTGCAAATTGATCAGAGATAATAACCTGTTGGAAGCTGAAGAGAAATGTAAGGGCTGGGTGCCCTGAGTTCTTCCTGAGAGCTGTCCATCTTGAACTCTCAAGGCTGTCACTAAAGTCAGAGGGATACTTAAAGGGGTTTTGTTTTATTTTGTTTTTCTTTTGGTTTCGTTTGTATTATCTTAATCCAGGTTGTTTCTTTTTAGTAGTTGAAAGCAATGTGTTAAGTTATGTAAGACCTGTTTTTCATTTTATCTTTATTCAGTTAACAATAAAACACACAGGCAGGGTTTCCCTGATGGTGCAGTGGTTGAGAGTCTGCCTGCCGATGCAGGGGACACGAGTTCGTGCCCTGGTCTGGGAAGATCCCACATGCTGCAGAGCGGCTGGGCCCGTTGAGCCATGGCCGCTGAGCCTGCGCGTCCAGAGCCTGTGCTCCGCAACGGGAGAGGCCGCAACAGTGAGAGGCCCACGTACCGCAAAAAAAAAAGAAAAGAAAACACAGGCAAATGTGATATGTGGTAGAAAATGTAAGTATGCACAGAGATGGCTAAATTTACTTCTGTTTCAATGCTGTACATATTTAGTTTGTACAACTTGATGAGATTGGAGATAAGTATATGCTCATGGAAACATTACCACCATTAAGGCCATAAACATACTCATTATCTCCTAAGTCTCCTCCTGCTCCTTTTATTATTATTATTATTGCAACAACATTTCACGTAAGATCTATCCCAAACATTAAGTATATAATACTTAACTGGGGTTTAATATACAGGTCTTCAGTTAATAAATTTGCATCACAATATTGTCAGAGCCCTCCTCATACCAATTTCTTTTCCATAATACTTTCAATTAAATGGCATAATTGAGAACATGTTCCATACAATTCCTTTTTGTGCAGTAATATCTCATATGAGACACTGTACTACATGGTTTGCACTGATTCATTGCTTTTACTTAAAATTGTTTTAAGTATCATTTGACTGGGGTAGAGACTTGGTTTGAATTCTGGAAGATTACACTGAAAATGTAAGCCTAAAAATAAAAGCACAGAGTTTAATTAAACTCATGGATTAGGGATGAGGACGAGGTTATTTCACAAATATGAATTTGTTACTGAATGTCTCTTTGAATTTGGCTCAATCAGTGAGCTTGTTTTCTAAGATGTTTTACTGTAATTGGCAATAGAGATTTGGAAGAAGCAATGTTAAAGTAGAGATACAAATGAGAAACAATCCAAAGACTCAGAAGCCAATAGCCAATAATGCAGTTCAGAATGAAAGAAAAAAAAAGTACCTGTTGAAAATTAAATTAAAAAGAGCGATATTTTGCCAGTGCAGGGAAAAGAACATTTCCACTTTGCTCAAAGCTACGTATTAGTATGCAAAGAAGCTGGAGGTAAAGTCTCATCTCAATGTCTTGGGATTTATTCACAAAGAGGTGCAGATACTTGGAATATTGCCAGAAATTAAAGTAATATGAAAGGATTCACATATAAAGCAGATATCCAAGTGCAGATTATTATTGATTTATGCAGGAGGCAAGAGAAAATGGAAGATACAGGGAAGTTACAAACAAGGTGAATGTGATACATTATTGCACTTGAATATTTTTTTGCATGTTAGTACACAATTTTGATATCTACCTTTCTATGCGGAAGTATTTATAAAAAGCTTTTGTAAATATCTGAAAAACCCATTCAAATCTAAATTATAAAATAGCATTTAAAATTAAATTTTAAATATTTTGTGAGAGCTTTACAAAGAATAAACATTGTGTAAAAATACTACACATATTATCCAACATTTTCATTTTAACGTGATAAACCTTATAAATTGTATTTCAGCAGAGATCATCAGGATCCATTTTGGGGATAACTAATGACTAGCTTTTGAAAACTGTACAAGTTATTTTCTGTATATGTCCTAGAGCTGCAAATATTTTGGTTTCCCTTATACTGATGTTGTCTACCCTTAGGCAAGCTTAGATAATGTGTAAAATATGACCCAAATCTTATGACATATACACAAACACATGAGGGTTGACTCTGGAAACAACTAGAGTCTTACATCAGGCTATGCATGGGTCCTTAGGCCATGGAGAGCTTTGATCATTATCAGCTTCAATGAAAGGCAGCCTGCAGGGAGTTAATTCAAGTTTAGGCTGAAATTTGCTGGCTTGATGTCATGGGAGTTCTAAAAATGGTTAAATTACTATTTTATTTCAAAAAATCAGTGTCATTTTATCTATTTGCTTAGAGTTTTCCAAACAGAGTTAGATTTTTCTGGGGAATCTTATGTTTACGCATTTAAAAAACAGTAGTGGATTTTCTTGCACCCATCTTTGTTTACTGGATTGGTATCGTATAATTAGGTAAGGAAGGAAAAAATACCTTCTGTCATTAAAATATGCATGATAAATATTAATTGATCCGGACTTATGAAGAATTGAACCACTATTTAAACCAAGTTTTTGTTTTTATGCATCTCTGACAATTAAAAGGAAATGCTATTTACTCATATCTTTATAGCTAAATTTTATATATATCCAGATACTCTGTAGACTATATCATATTCTGTAAATGAATAATACTGTGTAGTAAATATGTGATCTAGCAGACGAAAGTTCATTCTTTGTTATCAGCTAATTTAAGGGGTGTTTCTGTGTGTGTGTCCATTTATCATGCATTAATTGCATGATTCTTCCATGCTAATCACAGTCTCTTCTGTTGAGGGGCTTATAGTTTAGTTAAGGGAGCAGATAAATAAACAGGCAATTTTATGGGAATGAGATGAAAGCTATGATAAGGGGAGATGTAAGAAAAAATAAAAAGGTTATGGGCAGTAAAATATGACTGGAGCAATAGCAGCTACGTTAAACAGTCAAGAATAAGTAGACTGGTGAAGGCTGCTGGAAGAGGGGGTTTTGAGAAGCAATAGCTTTTAGAAAACCTATACAAATAACATTTTTAATTAAGACAAATAGCAGCTTTGTTTAAAGTTAGATAGCACACTTTGATTATACTAATAAACTTTGATTATACTAATAATCAAATAGTAACAGCTTAATAGTAGGCTATTAATTATGTATAGATTAATTTTCCATTTACATTTATTGATGACTTATAGACATTTTCTCTTTTGATTTCCACCATTAATCTGCCAGAGTATTTAAATTCCTCACTTTGTTTAGCAAAGCATTTCCAAGGTTTGCGTTGTGTTTTGCTGCTTTGCCATCAGCACAATAGCAAGAATCAAATCTGAAAGCTACATTTTTCTTTTGTTTCTTTCATCCTGCTGAGTCAAGCAATAACTAAATCTAAGCTTCATTATAGTTACAGTTTTGTTAATGTCATTTTTCACACCTATTACTCATTTGAGTTAGTCTTGTCATTTCAGTTGGGTGTTTTACATTTTATCCTCTGTTGCAAGCACTTAATTTTTAAAAATTTTTTGCTTGTTTGTTTCACACACTTATGTTTGCACTTAACTAGAGGGACTTTATGATTTACCATTCAAACCAGTACACTTTGGAGAGGAAAATAGGGCAGTATTAGTAATTCAGCTGTGGTGACAGGTGTAATCTTAGACTGTCTGTGGCAAACCTACATCATGGTACTTCCCAACTCTAAGCAATCTCTACCTGAAATATTTAACTTTCATTTTATATAGAATTTAAATAATCTTTGAAAGAGGTATGGTTATGCTATTACATAATTGAATGATTTCATATTCCTATTAATCAAAGTAGATTTTATTTTTTAAATTTTTTAACATCTTTATTGGAGTATAATTGCTTTAAAATGTTGCTAGATTCTGCTGTATAACAAAGTGAATCAGCTATATGTATACATATATCCCCATATCCCCTCCCTCTTGTGTCTCCCTCCCACCCTCCCTATCCCACCCCTCTAGGTCATCACAAAGCACCGAGCTGATCTCCCTGTGCCATGATGCTGCTGCTTCCCACTAGCTATCTACTTTACATTTGGCAGTGTATATATGTCAGTGCTATTCTTTCACTTCGTCCCAGCTTACCCTTCCCCCTCCCCGTGTCCTCAAGTCCTTTCTCTCAAAGTAGATTTTATTTTTAATTCTATAAAAGGTGCCCTTAAGTTAGAAAGAGAGATTTGTATAGTTTAATATAATTACTATTGTCTATTAATACGAAGGTGGAAAAATTAAATCTTCTGGGGTTTATTTGGTCTTTGGAGAATATATTTTGTATATAAAGTGGTTTTCAAATCTCAGATTCACAACTGCTTAGCAGTGTGCTCTGGAGAAAGCACTTAAACTTTATGACGTTAAATCCTTCATTTGTAAAAGAAAAATATCAAAGCCTGCCCTGTTGAGTTTCTGTGAGGATTAAATTAAATATCATGAAAAATAAAACAATATGCATGGTGCCTTACTTATTATGGAGGTGCAGTATATGTTACTTTATTACATTCCAATCATAAATATTAAATTGACAGATTTTTAAGTCCAATATATTGATAAATTACATGAGATAATTTTGTTTTTACATTATTTTCATACAGATTTTTTATAGATTTTTACAAAATAACATTATTTTTTGGAAGGTATCTAAAGTTGTTATTCACTTGTTCTGTCTTTACTTTTATTCTCGATCTCCAAGGTCAGATGCATTCTTATTTTCATTTCTCAATATTTTTGGACAACTTTTGCAAATGTATTTTACCCTTTGCATTGCCAGACAAATTTCTCCTATAAGTAAATATTATTATCTTGGGTGTATGTAGATTCTTTTGTATAAACAGAATAATAGAATCCCTGTTTTAACTAAGAAAATATGAGATTAAAAATTAGAGTTTGCTTTTAAAAGGGAACCAGATTTCTTTTCAGGAAACTTATGTGGAAAAACTCACATGAATCCCAAAACCAGTGTAAATGTGTTTATTTGCAGGGACAGTGATACTTCATTTCCAAAAATAGTTTCCTAAAAAAAATAACCTGGATTATACAGCTAATCAGGTTTTGGAGATGGTCACAAACAACCTTAACTATAACCATGTTCAGTTCTTCATCAAAAGTGAAAAACAATTGATAATAATTCTCCTTCCATTCAGTGTAAAGAGATAATGATTTGTCTTTCTGAAATTCACTTTATATTTCCAAAAATTAAATTTTTGTATAGCATGTCTTTGGATGAATGTGCAAAGTTATAAAATTTGGCTACTATACGAAAGAATGATAATTTATACATTATACTTATTTAGATGTAAGTTACATTAAAAGGAAATGATTTATCATCATTATGATAATTATGATACGTTTACCTAAGCACACCTGCTGTACTTTGGATAAATATGAAAGTCCATGTAGTTAAATTCTGGCATTGAGTATATATTGCTTTTCCCTATAGCTGTTAAAAATAAAAAAGCGGGTTTCTGAAAGTCTTTAATCCTAAAATGAACTCTTTTCAATCACTTTATTCTTTGAGGCCTATAGCTATTTTATAATCTTGCATAACAGTCATCTAATCACTCTATTTTTCTTCTCCACTTGTTGACAAGTTCTTGTAATGTCTTATTTATCTGGTGATGTTGTATGTGTGGATAATTCACTAAGAAATTAAATGTTGTGCTATTTTCTCTAATATAACTTTGTTTTCAGATTCTTGAGCCCAACACTGTAACTGATATTTTATTTCCTTTTCCATAGGAACATCTGTTTGTAGACCGAGAGCCAGAATTTCCTAGAAATAAGATGCCAGTTCTCCAGTTAGGTCTTATTTTTGCTTGGAGAAAGCTGATGAGATTTAAGATGTATGATGGACTAGGATGTGGAGATGGTGACAGATTTATGACAATGTTTAGATGTGAGGAGAGGAATTAATCTGAAGAAGAAGAAGTTTAGAGAACTTCCTATATGATTGCAGATTGAATAGGATTTTGCAGATCATGTAAGGAAAAAGTCCATATAAAAGAGAATAAGCAAAGCTTTATGAAAGTTTGGGAGAAAGATTCTGTTCTAGGTTTGGGCGAGGTCAGGAAAGGGTCATTCAAGTCATCTTTAAAGTTGGATAGGAGTCTGTGGGTAAAGATTAAAAGGCAGAATATTCTAGGTGGTAGGAATAGGGTAAGCAAAGGAGGAAAGGTAGAGAGTGTGGGGCCTGGTTGGGGAATGGCAAAAAGCTTGGCGAGGCCTCAGTGTCAGGGACTGGCAGGATAACACAGGAGTGAGAGCCATCTTGAATTCTTAATACATTTATTTTTGCACTTATGCGTAATTGAAGTCTGATGGGATAATGGAGCGTGTTCCTTGCTATTCTACTCACAAACAGCCTTAGCAATGCCTCATGAGCACAGATTTCCAATGAACCCACAGTGTGTAGGAGTCCAAGCAAGTCCCAGAGCAAGTCTAAAGTAAGCAAGTTATGCTCGTGACTAAGTAAATGGGGCACTGGCAGCCCCTAGAGAACACACTTTTCATCTGAACCAGAAATTTCTTGAAACACAGAAAGAAGTCAGTGGTGTTCTATGAAACAACCGAGAAACCTTAAATTGTTTTTTAGCTGTGTAACTTTCCTCTATTAGCTAACTTCTTAAGTTGAAATGAAGTGAAGAAAAAAAGTATGTCTACACATAATTTCTTTTACTTTCAGTTATTCCTTTTTCTTCAGTACCAGAATGTAGAGTGTAGGTAGAATATGCATGGATCAAGAAGTGAAATGTAAACATCTCAGTTAATTTTGCTCAGTGTTTCTACTCTTCTGGTAAGAACAAAATAAATATGCATGTACTAGCTACAAAATACGAATTGTATAATTTCAATGATTCCACATATGATTTAAATGCCCTTATATTTGCATTTAAAACTGGCATTTCACTGTGTAAAGATGTAAAAATTTATGATGAAAATTTTAAACTCAATTTTTTCTTTTCTTAAAACATTAAATAGAAAAAAAACCCCCACCATGACAAGTCAAGAGAGAGATGGTGGAAAACAGAAAAAAAAAACCAAAACATGTTTTCTATTTTAGCTCTTTACCACTTGCATTTGCACTGTGTCCAGCAAATTATGTAGCCAGACTGCCTGCACAATAAACATATACTAATAACCACTGCAGACTAAACCTCAGGCCTGTTCTTATAAATTCAGGGATATGTAAATTCCTCAGAACCAACACAAGGCAATGGGGTGGGAAGGGATTAACAGTACTTGCTGAAATTGAATTTCATTCCAACTTGATGTGACTGGATCTCAAGGCAGGTTTCATTTAATGTTGTGGAAAAATACTTGTTCCAAGCACCTGTGGTTTTTGGTACTTTTCCCAGTAGCCTTTAACCTCCTTGAATGCTAAAATGATATTACTCTCATCTTAACCTATATATCAAACCATGTCAATGGTCCAAGCATATGCTCTTGGAGCTCTTTACCCTTTGTGCTGCGTACTGGTTCCCAGTATGTTTCAATAGTGCCCAGGAATATTCCTCTCCTCCATAGATAGAACTTAACCAATGACTGATAGGCTATTAACACTCTAACTTCTTTGCAACTGAGATAATTCTAGGTATTACCCACATTACCTTCAGAGATTCCCTGTGAATTGAGGTGAAATTATCCCCTTTGTGATGTTTGATTACACATACTTGCTTGGCTGTTTCCTTGTTCCTGACTCACTTTCCCATTATTCTACTGGTTGCTTCTGGAAAATATCCTACTATGTATGCTCTTTTTACAGAAATCCTTGTCTCAGAGTCCACTTAAGATGAAACTCCACCTAAAACTCTCAGAGAAAGTAAAATATTTGACAAGAATAATAGGAAACTGATAAATATTTACTGAGTTCAATTGAAAATGGTACGTGTGTGGATGGATAAAATTCTCTACATAATTAAGTAGTTTATCACTATAAGTTTCCTTATGAACACTTTAATGGATAACATGAAATCTAATCATTTAAAGTGTCTCATTTTATATCACTGTTCATTGTGAATGAGCTGGCTGAATTAATGAATTAGGTCTCATTTTCAGTTATCCTATATCCCATGTACATAGCCTTACTTTTTATGTTATGAGTGAGTACTAATTAGTTCTTTGTGTAATTCTGAAGAAAATGTAGGCCATTATTAATTCAAAGGCTTCATATATTTAGTCATATTTAGCCATTAAATAGAACAATTTAACATTAACCTTCCATCTTTAATAGTTTCTCTCTTTTATAATATTCACTCAATATAATACTAATTAGTATATTTGAAGAGATGAAATGAGTATTGAGAGTAGCATGTATATGAACATCTTATGACAGAAAATAAGTTTAGTCATAAAGAAGGAAATAAAATGAGAACAATCAACTAAAATTATTTTAAAAGTCAATAGTAGAATTACTTGACTCTGAAGATTTATTCAATAATTTTAAGTGGCTTTGTCTTGAGAAATGCTAGCAATGCAACTGGATATCAGTCAAATTAAACTATTTCTCAGGAATCCAGATTATGAACACCTAAGTGATCTATACTGAATTCTAAGTATATTTTGTTGTCATATCATTTTAGAAGACTAAAAGTGAGATGCTTTGCCACCTTTACATAGTATATTTTTTTCTTACTTTTCTCCTATAAAGCAACAGTTACAACTGAGTATTTTTATGAGTGTATATACATATTTGTGAGAGGAGGGATAGAGAAGAACTGAAAGAGCACATACAGAGTATATATTTTTTAAAGTCACCAAGAAGCTCTACTTTTGTATGTGAGTGTCTCCACATTTTCCTAACTCAAAAGAGACAGAAACATGCAATGTGGTCATATAAACACTCTTCATAAAGCATTTTCAGGATAAAATATATTCAGGATGAAATATTATATCATACTGCCAATATGTCTATTCTGATAAATATTTCTTTTAAAAATATGAATTCACAGGTCATTCCTCTCTTTCTTCCTACTTTAATCTTAGAGTTTAGCCCAAGGTCTATAAAATTGGTTTAATTAACAAATTAAGGGCTATTTGAGGTCTTAAGTGTTTTGTTTAGCTCTTGAAAAAGTTATCTCAGTGATGTGTGGGACAATAATAGGTAACATTTTCATTCATTCACTTATTTAACAGATTTTTGAAACTGCTCTAATGAATAATGGATAATTCTTCTGAATAATGAGCAGTAAAAGAAGGGGTTTTAAAAATCGTATGATTGGTGAGGGGCCATGCAATTCTTCCTAATCCCCAAAGTTTTACTTTTAATCCATAATAAAACTAATTAAATTTTATTCCCTTGATTATAAGTCTTTCTAGTTTTTAGGAGTTGTTACTTAAAATACTATAAATCCTTTAAAAGATAAAATATAAAGCATATATTAGGTAATGTAATGCACAACTCATTTAGGACTAGAAGGTGAAAAAGGTTACCCAGAGATTAATAGAATTAAAAGGGAGATTGTTGGTACCACAGGTAAACTTGGGTCAATTTACCATTTGGCCTGTGAGCAGCTCTTCCTTTTCCAAGGTGATAATGTGTGTTTCTTTGTGTATGTATGTGTAGGGCAAGGAAACTATTCAACTCCAACATAAAATATATATTTGTTAAATTTAAATATTTTTGATGTCAGTTCACCTTATTTGATCATTTACTGATACACAAATTAGAAGTTATATTAAATAATAATCTTAGTATTAAATAACATATTACCTTTTCCATATAGATCTTAATGTTTTTACCAATCTGTGAAGCATATCTTATAGTTCTATGTTAAGTAATATGGTTGGTAAACAAGTAACACCATATGAAAAGATGACCTTTAAGAGCTTTCAACAGCTTTAATTCAGTGGCATTACAATTTATTTAACCTTTTAGAAAGTACTCATTTTGAACAGTGACTTTACTTTTCAAAGTCATACAACCAGTATGTTAGAAAATATACTTTATATTCACTCATAAGCTTGTCTATATAGTATAAGTTTTTAGGTCATGGTTTACTTAAAATCTGGAATAAATTACAGTTTATGTACATAATATTCACTTAAAATATATACATACATTTATATTGTATGTCTTTTATATTGCTGTTACATACGTGTATATACATGTTATTCATGTTAATTATCTATATTATATATATTTCTCATCCTAAATATATATAGTACATAAACATATGCAACAAGAAAATATATATAAGTATATAACCATAGAAATACATGTATATATTTTATAATATATACCATAATAAAAATACATAATATATTAATGTCATGTATATGCATCTATTTACATGTATATATATTTTTCTTATTGAAAAATACATGTATTTTCTCCCTCAGACTGTGAACTCAAGGTCAAGGACCATGTCTTATCTTTATGTTAATTTCCACAGTCTAGCACAATATCTAGCTTAAATTAGGAACTCAATAAATGTTCATATAACTAATAAAATTTGAAACAGGTCACATCAGTTGGCTTATATATTCTTATATGAAAAGTGAGAAGAGCAGTGATTTGAAGCAGCTTAGATGATAACAAAGTTTTGAAGAGTGAAAAACTTGAGGGTAATGAACATCAGGTTTTAAAAAATAATGATACATCTGCAATATCTCCTAGGTATATTTAGAATATATTGTACCTCCAAGAAGCAATTAGTATTTAAAATGTATTATATATATGTAATAAGTATATATCTGTATGTAGTTCATATAAAACTCTCATATTTAGGTATTTAGAAAACGTATGATTTACCTATATGAGTGGTAATTTGACAGATATTTAAAATACTTTAAAATTTGGATATTTTAAAAAGCAATCAGGATAGTAAAAAGTTTCCATGGGTGGCTTTTTCTATATCTTTTAATGTTTACTTTGATGTGCTTAGATGATGCATATTTTTGCTTCCACTATATAAAGACTTTCCCCCAATTTGTAATATAATTTTAAAAAATTTCAGAGATAGTGTAAATGTGACAGGACATATTGTCTCCCTACCTCCTCCTATAATTTAATATACATCTTAAATTATTACAATTTTCCATAAATATTCTTTTAAGTTGCAATTTACTTGATTTTTTAATGCTCCAAAATTCATACACATAATAAAGCTAACTGATATCCTTGACACTTAAGATAACTTTTATTTCTATATTTGTCTCAGGTTGCGCTTTAAGCTTATGATTAATTGTGTTCGAAAATCTACACTATTGATTTTTTAATGTAGAAAATTGATATTGCATTCATGGGAGGGGGGAAAGAAAAGATGACTCTAAACTCTGCAGACTCTAACCAAAAATGTCCCATGATTGCTCCTCAACACTACAGGATGATTAAAATCAGCACTTCGGAACAAACTGCCATTTTCTTTCTTTATTATCCTATTGGAAATAATTATTTAAAAAATAAGTACCATCCACTTTTAAAATTATTCCAAGATATATGAAACAATTCTTCCTATTTATACTATTCTTACTATTTCAAATATCATTATTTGAAATATTTCAAATATCATTATTTGAAATATTTCAAATATCATTATTTGAAATATTTCAAATATCATTATTTGAAATATTTCAAATATCATTATTTGAAATAATCAACTAATTATCAATGGAACCCTCCTTTAATTACATTTGCTACTTTTTAAAATATAAGTTTAATAAGAGTAACTTTAATACAACCAGATTTGAAATTATTGGAGAATGCCATAGTAGAGAAGTAAAAAAGTTTTAAATGCAGATAGTACAATTCACCCTTTTTTCTTCTATACTGGGCAGGTAGACTGTTCTAATTTCAACTTTGCTCCACCATCGCTCAATGCTTACCTGGCATTTGAGATATATAAGACTCTATCAGAATTAGTGATTACCTATCAAGACTTCAGATAGTTATCCCTTTGGTTTGACGTGTGTTAGATCTAAACAATATCGTGTGTAAGATTTTGTTTAACATTTAACAAGCATAATGTTCAAATTTTTCATTGATTTATCTTACAGTGTAACCATTACTTTCCCTCTGAATTAACTCATCTCTCAAAGTTATACTGTCTCCATTATTATACAGTTTACAAGGGACTCTTGGAATCCTGCAGAAGAAACTTGATGTCAAATCTTTCCTTTTCTCATAAGGTCTTGCTATGAGAAAGACTCTCTTTCTCTGTAGAGAGTCTACAGGCTTTGGAGACAGGCACTAATAATGGATCTGACTATACAATGAAAGATGAGGGACTTAATATGGATCAAGTTTGTGAAAGAGGAAAGTAAATCTGTTTAGCACATACAAATGCACACACACACACAACTGGCAAGTTTAGAGTTGGTGTGCATAAGGACATGGTTTCAGGAGGAATTCCCATTAGAATTTACAAATGGAAAACCAGATTGAGACCAGGATATTAACTCAAATTTCTATCTATTTTAAATCATGCAATGATACATATCAACAGAATTATATCTTCTTCATTTTCTGAACATAAAACAATGTAGTTTTAAAAAGTCTGTTTTTCTAATCATACAAGATACCCTCTAAGTAATTATTTGGCCAGAATCACTGAAATAACTGTAAAAGTAATTTCTGTAGTGATTACTAAACACTATTAAAATGAAGCTATTTCTGCTCACGTCTTTATTCAGTCATCATTTATTCAATTATAACTTTCCATGTTAAACATTTATTGATTGAGAGCCTACTATGTACCAAGAAGTGTGTGCTAAGTGCTGTGCTTGAATGACAGAAAAAAAAGACCTTATTTTTCTTACGGTCTAGTGGAGATGCATACACATATATACATACACAGAGAAAGCATGCATATTAAACAAAACATGCAACACATACATAGATACACTTAGATATGTATGAACAAATGAACTTAGGTGGAATACACTTTGGAACTCAAGAAAGGGCACTTTGAAGGAGCAGTATTTAAGCTGGGAATTAAAGAACTCAGCCAGAGACAGATTTGGGAGTTGGGAAGAGAGCTAGTCTGCTTGTTATCTCAAAGAAAGTGTAAAAGTATAATACAAGTTTCAAGTGTTGGAAGCCATTTCAGGCAACTATACCAATCTCTTTCCAAATAAATGAATAAAATAGTGCTCATAAGTGCTGTCAGAAGAATATTAGAAACCTTAGCTTTATGTCAAGTATAAATCAATCCTTTCAACACTTACGTCTTCCAAAAATCTCCAAGGCAACACAAATCCATCAAGAGTAATAGTGCCAGTGAATGCCTGGAGGACAGCGTTTTATTTTGTAGTTCCAAAGAGGAAACAGCAAGTGTGTCAAAGAAATCTGACTTACTCAGCACTGAGAAAATAAGACCAATAAGAGTTGTGCATCTTCATGCTCTATTTCAGGTGAGTAAATTTCTCTGGCTTCAAGCTCTTAGTAGGTTTAACCAGATGAGTCACTGCTCTCATCGCCTGCTGCTTCTGGCAGACATTTTATTGCTGCTCCAGATATTCAGGTTTGCTGGCTGTGTCCATCAGGCACAGCATGGGTCTCAAAACTCTGGATCATTTTATACTAATAACTGTGAATTATTTGTTCATTTGAATTTCAGGCACTTAATTCATTGGTTTAAATAGTGTCTAAGCTTTATTCATGAATAAATGGCAGCTTGAGGTGATGAAAGGGACAGAATCACAAGAATAAATTGTAAGAAATATGTATTAGTCCACGATTATAAGATGTTAGTGCCAGAGAAAATTTTGAGACATTCTAATGGAAGTTTTCTTATTTAAACATCGAGAAGTATCTCATGCCAGATTAACCAAATTGTTAGATAGGTGAGACAGGATTAAACCAAGGTTGCTTAAGTGAGAGTTCTGGAGAATTTGCACCATCCCACAACAACTGTTTGCCTCAGGGGTTAACAAACTATGGCCCGTGGACCAAACCCACTCTTCTGCCTGTATTTGTATATACAATTTTATTAGAGCACAATCATGCCTACTTATATCCATTTTTAATTTATCTTCTAAGGTTCTTTCCAGTGACAGTTTGAATAGTTGTGACAGAGGCTATATCACCTGCAAATCCTAAAATATTTACTAATAGTCCTTTACGGAAAAAGTTTGTTGACCCCTGATCTAACTCATAATTATTATTTATTTTATTCTATTTTTTTAAATACATCTTTATTGGAGTATAATTGCTTCACAATACTGTTAGTTTCTGCTGTACAACAAAGTGAATCAGCCGCATGCTTACATATATCCCCATATCCCCTCCCTCTTGAGCCTCCCTCCCATCCTCCCTATCCCACCCCTCTAGGTCATCACAAAGCACCGAAACTCATAATTATTATATAAATAATCGTTCTCAATTTCAGCTTTCCCCCAAATTGTTTGAAATACATTGTAGTCAGAGTAATTGCTTTGGATTTTCATTATTATCATAAAATCACAAACTGTTATGGCTGGAAATGGCTCTGTAGGACATTTAGTTCAACTCGCACTCAATGAAAAATGTCTTTTGTTCCATTTCTGCAGTTGCTCATTTAGGCGTTGCTTAAATAATCCTACAGAAGGGAATTAGAGTACCTCTTGGAGCAGCATATTGTATGGATGGACAACACTATTAGTTGGAATAAACTTCTATGTTTTGAATCAGCTCTGATATTTGCAAACTTTACTGATTATAGTCTAGTCTGTACAGATAACAGAGGACAAATACACAAGCTCTTTATGCCGGTCTTTCCAGTGATTTCACTTTTTACATAGCAAATCACATTAATCCTGCTCTTCCCTGGGAAAATATATTCCATTCTTTCTCACTGTCAGACCACTTAACATCCTGGTCATGTTCCCTGGGTCCTATTTAACCTGGCGAGAATTGTACTTTAAATGTAGCACCCAGAACTGGAAAAAGCCCAGTCCTGTACAAAGTATACCCTTTCAGTAATATTAGACAAATTATATCTTAATATCTCTGTATTATGGTGATAACACGTTACATGGTAGTACTGCAAAAATAAAATGCATTTGTATCTTCTGTGCTCAGTACCCTGACATAAACATAGTAGGCATTCAGCAGGCACAAGTTCCTTCTCTAACCTTTCCCCTTCTTTTTAGGAATTGATTTGCATATAAAAAAATAATTAAAGCATTTGCTTTGTTCCAAAATGGTTAATATTGATTAGGGAAGATTAGTACCTAACCAAATAATTACAGTGCAACGAAATAAGTTCTCTATTATAAGGTCCTAGAAAACATAGGAAATAAGTTTTAAAATATGAAGAATTCAGATGCGTTTAGTTTTAATAATCTATGATCTTTCTGAAGTTCCTAAACGAGGTAGCTTAAAAATTCATTCTGTAAAGTATTTCAGAGGAAAAAAATCAGTTTTTTATGTCTTGTTCAATAAATATTGTGTTGCCTCTGGGGTTTAATGAAAATTGTATATTATAATCATTTGTTTGTTGACAGCGTAAGCTCAGCTTAAGACGTAGAATGGCTTTTTGATGTGGCTTCCAGCCGTTTGTGAACTCATTCTTACAATAATTAAATACATTTTAAAGTGATAATACTCTTATAGTGATTATAGTTATTCTTTAGACAAGTAGAGTTGTTTGCTTAGTATCCAGTATCTTCAAAAAGCTAATGAATTTTTCAAATATATTAAACCTATTGTAAGAGTTATGTTCTTCCGTGAAGGAGTTGGCCCCAGTGGCAAATCACTTTCTTATTATTTAACAATTACCACTTCCTCAGTTCAGTTTACTTTTTTTTTCTTTTACATTTTGGATTATTAAAAAAAATACTATGAACTACATTTGTATGTAATAGTTAATCCACTTACAAAGGTTGGATTCTGTGAGGTTGACTGAGTGGTTTTATTTGTACCAGTTAAGTTCAGGGAATGGGAGAAAGTGACTAGGAGACAAGAAGACAGGGATCATAGTAGGTGGAAATTTCCAATTTTATTTCAAAAACTGCTGATTATTTTGTATATTTGATGACACCTCACCAAATCACTGAATCTTTTTTATTTACCTATAGAATTTTTGCTAATTTTCACTATGGCATGGAAACTTCCCCCAATCAAACAGTAATATTGACTGTAAGAAAAAAGAATATATAAAACCATATAAGTTACTGTTATCTCACAGAGAAGTGTATCCAGCCAAAAAATCAGTTGTATAATTTTGTGTTTTATTGTAAAAATCCTACTCTTATTTCAAGAATTTTATAGTTATACATTATTTTAAGAAAGAGATTAAACTGAAAAGATTGGAGGAATTTTAGATTTTACTGATGTTATATTAAGCAGGACCCATAGGATTAAGGCTATGGATATCTTCCATTGGGCTCAAAAGTGCACATTCTGATGAGTACTTATTTAAAATAGAGACATTTTGTGTTTTCTTGCTTTAATTTTTCTCTAAGTGCTTCCATTTGTATTTTCCTGTAAGTACCATAAAAAATGGCAGCATTATTAGCAAAGATTTAATCTGCCACAGCTTTCTTTGCCCCTAATATATAGCTATTTATCTATAAAAGCTTTTCCAGTCAGTCCCTTTTAAGCTGTTATCTTGTAACATCTCACTGGACAAGTTGGCTTTAACTGAATCACCTAGTTTCTCTATCATGTCCAGCATCAATAAATCAAATGAATAATCAAAGTGGGTTAAGCCTATATATCAAACTATCACACTCATTGAGAAGTTAATAGGTATTATTTTTTCTCCTTCTGGGAAAGAAAAAAAACAGAGAATACATACATTTTATTTTTATTCCTAGAGATTTCTTATCATCCTAAAATAGCCAATCCACACTTGGAGGAGATACTCAATAGATTTAACAATCTTCACAGCATGGAAATTGACCAACCAGATTGAATGTGATTTGGCCATCAACCGCTCAAATTGGATACAACAGAAACACCTTTTACAGCCGAACTGGCTAAATAAGAGCACTGTCCCTCAGTCCAGGAATCCTATTTGAAATCCTGATTTAGGAGAAAGATGATACAGTCTCACACTGCATACCATTCTCTAATTAAAGAGGGCAAAGAGATAGGAGTATTAAAATTTCCAAATCTTGGAAGTAAGAAAATCATACTCCAGATTTGGGCTCTTTATTCAGAGCACCAACTTTCCTGCTGAACAAAAACAGATGTGATGATAAAAAATATTTAACAAATATGGAAGGAAAATACACAATTAGAATATATACTGGCTGTATTCTGAAGCCAGGAGCTAATGTCCTTGTGGCAGACAATATACCTTTAATAGTTGGAGTATAGCAATGTCTGGGACATTTCAAAGGAGTGTTCCAAGTAACTGATATGTTTGATGTGAACCTTGGGGTCCAAGAACAATAGCTAAATATATACACTTGATACTTGAACAGTAGGGGTTAAGGACACTGACCAGTGTGCAGCTGAAAATCCTTGTATAACTTTAGAGTGGGCCCTTCTATCCACAGTTCTGTGTCCACAGGTTCAACCAACTGCAGACTGTGTAGTATTTAGTGAAAATACTATAGTAGTATTTAGTGAAAAAATTCCAAGTATAGGTGGACCTAAGCAATTCAAACCAGTGTTGTTCAAGGGTAAAATGTATTAAAAATCAGAATGGCTATAAAAATATCAGTCGTATCCTCAGCATCTATTACAACACAATTCTCACAACCACAACTGAGAGCTAGCTAATAAGAATTTACAGATAAAATATGAATCATAGATAAGTCAAGTGACTTTACCATGGCCTCACAGCAGTGTCAGAGACAGAATTGAATTCCACATTATTCAGATTCCAAAGTGAGAGGAAAAATTATTCCAACTACTTTTCCAGTTTTAAGAATGTATTTAATTCTCACCCATGGAAAATTAAATTTAATTTCAGTTTATAAGATTGGAACTGCATTAACTTTTATATTCATAGTGTTTATCTTTGAATTAAAGGATCAACGGCACATTGTGCTTCTTTTATATCCTTCTATATTTTTTCAAGTATTCTAAATGGATGATATTTTTACTAATTTTGAATGTTTAAAATTAGGTGTTGTTTCAACAGGAAGACAAACTGAGAAAAATGTTAGTTGTATCTCCATTACTGAGACCAATAACAATAGTTATGATCAAATAAAAACAGACACCCCTTTCTTTATTCTGAGTCATGGTACTCAATCTCATCCATTCCCACATTAAAATATTTTTAAATATTTTATTTATATGAGGAAAACCTTGGCCAATTTGAGAAGCAAGTTTTGCACTATTGAGAAATACTCCATATTTGGTCTTTTGTGAGTGAATAGATCAACAACATAATTTTTAAAATATATTTTAAGGCCATTTCTTTGATCTTGAACTCCATTAACTTGTTTTGAGTGAAGCACCTTTGTCAAAATCTATTAACCATTTGTATGTGGATCTATATCTATTTCTTGACTCTCAGTTCTGTTCCATTGATGTATATGAACAACTTTACACCAAGGCCATGATTTCTTGTTTTCTGTGGAATTAATTAATCCTGAAACCAGGTACTGTAAGTACTTTCAACTTTGTCCCTCTTAGTCAACGTTATTTGGCTATTCAAGTTCTTTGTAATTTATGTACATTTTAGAATCAGCTTTTGGCTTTCTACAAAAGTCCTACTGAGATTTTGATTGCTGTTACATTGAATCTACACAAAAAATTGGTAAGGATTAACATTTTAACAATATTAATAATATTTTAATAATATTAAAAAAAGCATGATTTAGATTTTCCTTCAATTTTAGCAGGAATGATTAGTAATTCTTGTTGTACAGGTCTTGGACACATTTTGATAAATTTATTTTTAGGCATTTTATGTTTTTTGATACTATTGTTAATTATTTTTATTCATTTTCAGTTTCCTGGTATTTGTTCACAGTACATAGACATATAATTGATTTTGTACATTAAACCTACTTAAACCCATAGAATGGGAGGAAGTATTTGCAAATGATGCAACCAACAAGGGATTAATTAACCTCCAAAATATACAAACAGCTCATGCAGCTCTATGTCAAAAAAAACCAAACAACCCAATCAAAAAATGGGCAGAAGATCTAAATAGACAGTTCTCCAAAGAGGACATATGGATGGCTGAAAAGCACATGAAAAGATGCTCAACATCACTAATTATCAGAGAAATGCAAATTAAAACTGCAATGAGGTATCACCTCACACTGGTCAGAATGGCCATCATCAAAATATCTACAAACAATAAATGCTGGGGAGGGTGTGGAGAAAAGGGAACCCTCTTGCACTGTTGGTGGGAATGTAAATTGTTACAGCCACCATGGAGAACAGTATGGAGGTTCCATAAAAACTAAAAATAGAGCTACCATATGATCCAGCAATCCCACTCCTGGGCATATATCCAGAGAAAACCATAATCCAAAAGGACACATGCATCCCAACATTCATTGCAGCTCTATTTACAATAGCCAGGACGTGGAAGCAACCCCAATGTCCTTTGACAGATGAATGGATAAAGAAGATATGGCACATATATACAATGGAATATTACTCAGCCATAAAAAAGAATGACATTATGCCATATGCAGCAACATGGATGGACCTAGAGACTATCATACTAAGTGAAGTAAGTCAGACAGAGGAAGACAAATATCACATGATATCACTCTTATGTGGAATCTAATTTTAAAAAGATACAAATGAACTTATTTACAAAACAGAAGGAGACTTACAGATATTGAAAACAAACTTATGGTTACCAAAGGGGAAAGGTGGGGGGAGGGATAAATCAGAAGCTTGGGATGAACACATGCACACTACTGTATATAAGATAGATAACTGACAAGGACCTACTGTACAGGACAGAGAACACTACCCAATATTCTGAGATAACCTATATGAGAAAAGAATCTAAAAAAGAAAGAATATATGTATATGTATAACTGAATCACTTTGCTGTACACCTGAAGCTAACACAACATTTTAAATCAACTGTATTCTCTGAAATGAACACAACATTTTAAATCCACTATATTCCTATAAAATTAAAATATTTTAAAAAAAACCTACTTACATCCTGAAACTTGCAAAACTTGCTTAATAGTTTCAATGGCTTTTTGTAGAACCTAAGAACTTCCTATTTAGACATAAGTTTCTCCATAGTGGCACTGCTGGCATTTTGAGCAGGATAAGTCTTTGTTGGGAGGAACTGTCCTGTGTATTGTAGGATATTCAGCAGTGCCTCTGGTCTGTGCTTGCTAGATACCAGTAAACACCTACCAATTGTAACAACAAAACTCAACCAAAAATGTCTCCAGATATTGCCAAATGTCCTGGGGGGTCGGGAGAGAAGGAATTACTTCTGTTGAGAACCACTGATGTAGACTCTTACCTTTTCTGCAAATAAACGACCTGAATAAAAATATCATACATTTTATTTCTATGTCTGCTGTAAACCCAGCAATGTATTATTAGTGCTGTAACCAATACATTATTCATTATAAATTTTGTTTTAGACAATTTTTTTGGAAGAGAGGGAGAAGGAGATTGAGTGGGAGCGATTCATGATATATTTACTCACCTTTTGACCAATTCTGGGAACTTTTAATTCCTTTAATGTAGATCCAAATTTCCATTTAGTATCATATTCCTTCTGCCTGAAGAACCTGCCAGAAGACAGATTATTTTGGTTCCTATCCAGTATTACAACCCCCTTCCTGATTGTTTTGGTTAGGAATTTGATGCAATATAGCAACACTTTGAACAATGAGACAATACATTTGGTAATACTTGTCTACTGCACAGGTTTTTTTTTTCCATTATGAATAAGTGCTACATAATATATGTGCATTAAGAGGATGCTATTTTTTTAGAAGGAGTTGGGCATTCAAATTTTATGTGTATTAAAAGTGAGAATTATTATAATAGATGTGGTATTATTTGTTCTTCTTTTAGTAATGAATTAAATAACTAACAAGACAAAAATTATTTTAAAGAGCATCCACCCTTACTGCATATGGTGACTGCAGATGGCCAGCCAGTGCATACAATCAAATTAGAGCAGTAGTTCTGAAGAAGCTTTTTGAATGTCTGTCCTCACATAGAGTGGATTTCCTCATTCCAACTCTCTTGTATTGAGAGAATATTGGCATTGAAATGCTAAAATCAGTTTCCTCTTCTGGAATCCCAGGAAAGGGGGAAAAAAAGACAACTTTGATCTGTGGTGTTTCCAAGACAACAAAAAGTGTGGTTGCTTTGAGGGCTGAAAGTAAAAGACTCTAAGGCTTATCGAGGTGGGTTTCTGGCTTACTCAGAATGAACTGTTAGTATTTACATTTGGCCTCTGTAGGTTCCCTACGTTCCTAGAGGTACAGTGGGAGGGAAACCTTCAATTAGGGGTAATAATCATTCTTACAATAGATAGGATGAGGGCTCACAATTCTTTTATTTAAACCAAGTGGAAGTAATATTCACATTTTGGTGTTTTTCTGTGGATTATTCCTACTGTATGGATTCTAGTTAAACATCTACTTTACCCTTGTGAAAAAAAGTAGGATATGAATAAACAAATGAAGAAGTAAATAAATACAGATAGGGCTATGAATGAATGAATGGATAAATAAATGAAGAAATTTATGTTTTCCTTGTATTTTATTCTATAAGGGGAAGAAATCTTTAGTAAAATCACAGTTATAATTTAGACAATATATGTTCATGCTGAGATATGCTAAGATATGTTCACGTGCTGGGTATATAGGGCCCAATTCGTTTTAAAAATTTTGGCAATTTTGCATGGAAAACTTATCTCTTGCATGTAAAATACGTGTTCTCTACTAATATAGAAATGTTACGCTGATTTTAACTTACTAGCTGTATTTGTGATTGTCTGCTTTGACTTTGGAGAAGTACACAGCTAAGAGTACAAGCAGGTATTGAACCCCTTTTATGGAACTCATACATACACTTGATGTTTTGACATAGACAAACACACTAAAGATTATAATCCTATTAAATAAATCATTAAAAGAAATTATTAAAATCGATACCACCAAAACATAATATTGTATGTGCCATTAAACACTTGGATTTTATCAACTGAATTTCATAAAAACTGTGAGACATATCACATCTAGTTGACCCTTCAGTTTCTACCAATTAAGCAATGTCAGCATTGAATCATATGTCGAGAGAACTAAATTTGTGCTACTTCCACATTAAACTTACTTTCATCATTATTAATATGCATTTCCTGGATTTTGTAAATCAATGAAATATTAACTATAAATATGATGCCATTTGCTTCTTCCTGGAATATAATTCACTGTTTCCTTTCCATATCCTGGTTTTCAGACCTAATACCCAGTTTATAATACTCTTTACAGTAGACTCTATTTTCAGTCTGCTAGAATTCAGGGACACATCAAGGTCAAATTTTGCAAGCAAGGACTTAGTTGCATGTTTCAGTAACTCTTGTGGAAGTGATAAGCTATCTGCTCCAGTACACTTGTGGGTCTCCAATCTGATGTGTCACTCAAGGAACAACAGCCTTTGCCATAGGTATGGAAGACCTCTCGGTATATGGTGCATTAACTCCTTCAGTTTATTCAGTAGCAAAGTATTTCAAAGTGAGGGGAGAGAAGAGAAAGTGAGGAAAATATTACTGTTAGACTTACATGTGCTGTATGTAAGGTAAAGTATGTCAAAAGTTATTAATGTAAGGAGTTGACAGTAAAAAAGTAATATCATTGAAGATGATTTTTAAATTTGAAGACTTAAAAAATAAAATAAAAATATTGTAAATGCAAACAGATCATTGACCACCACAGAATTTTCATCTTATTCTGAGATGATTTGTGTTACTTTGTGCATCGTTATATACCTATGGGCCTTCCAACGTGGAGCACAAGGTGTTCCTATGGGTCTTCCAACGTGGAGTACAAGGAGAGATCCCAAAGTAGTGGTAGTGGGATTGCACTTAAAATATAGCACATGGCAATAGTTTTCTTTAGTTTCATGATTTCCAAATAGACAATAAACACGTGAGATATTAGACAGAAGAAGAAACTGGTACCGTTGTCCTGAGTTCAGTAAACATGAATGCAAATCCTTAAAATGATATTTTGCTTTCCATACCCTCATACCACAAGTTGCATCTTGCATTTTGGTTCCTTCTTTTCCTATTAAAGTGTGTCAAATAAAAAAATTTCACTGGGAATCCTTAACTCCAAAATCTGAGATTTATAGAGAGCCTTCTATTTTATTTCTCTAAATTCTCCCTAAGCGAAAATATGCCATACAGTTAGTTGTCCAAGGTGTGTAGCCATCTTCCTGGGAGAGAGTTACTAGCTTTACTATCAGAAGATTAAAATTTGAGACATCTGTATTTGTTCTTGTATGCACCTTTAACAGAACCAAAGTTTTCATTGCCGTAACTTCTAAGAACTTCCTGTTTCCATGGAAGAAACTAGTCTCACTTTGACATGACGTTTTACCCATATTTGGCCATATTTAAATCAAAGACCATCATATATCCTTGAGATTTTTCCCCGTTAATAATTGAGAGCTCCATTGCCTTTTCCCCTATGTAATGATTTCCTCAAATTTAGAGCCTATATGTCCTATTATACCCAGGTCTAGGCTTTGAGTCAGTATCAAATACCATTCAAATTAAGTTAAAAATATAAAATAACTTTAAATGAGAATAACTGGCACTTTGTTATTCTTATAATTACATTTCTTATATTTTGTAAAACAGTAATTTGGGTATCCTCAAAAATGTGCTTAGAAATCTACTATCTATGAAATGGGGAAGTGGTTACAAGGGAAGTAGATGAGATAAGCTAGAAGGTGGTCAAACAAGAAAATCATTTAAACATATATACACTAATATGTATGAAATAGATAATAAGAACCTGCTGTATAAAAAATAAAATAAAATTCAAAAAGAAAAACAAAGAAAATCATTTAAGGAAACTAAAAATAAAAGAGGGAAAAATATTCCAATAAGCATGGCAACAGCCATATATTAAAATTAACATAAAGGAAGCAAATTCATCCTTTTTCCCTATAATACTAACTAACTACCAACTCAGAAAAATCCAAAAGATTATTTGATAGAATGTGAACTGAGTAAATCAGTTTCAGGGTGGAAGGAGGGCAGGAAGGACTTACAAACCAAGGATTTTATGCTGTAGTAATATGTGATTCACATGCAAATTCACAAATCCATACATTATTGGCATTATTTATCCTTCTTAAAATACTTTAATTAAGAGTAAAATTGAAATATTTAATTAATATTAAGAGTAAAATTGAAATGTACCTATCAAAAGTATGTTTGTAGTACTTTTGTGTGTCTTCATAAGTAGAAAACAACACAGAAATAAATAGCACAATATGCTCTGCATACCTGTAGCTATGTCCTTGCTAGGTGTTTTTATTGGGCAAAGAAAGAGACATGATCAGAGCATTTCAGGTGAGACCACCTGCTCTACTAAAAGGGACATCACCTGGGGCTTAGCCAGGATGAAAAGATGAAACTTTAAATTACTATTATTATTATTGCTATTGTTATTATTGCTATCATTAACATTATTTTATTTTCCTCACTAAAGATAGATTTTATAATGACACCCTATGATGAGGAAATAATTGCTGGCTTTATTTTGTAATTTGAAAGCGTGTCATATATTCTCCTTAAATTAAAATAGAACTTTCTGAATACTTCACCTTACTATATGTGAAGTGTGTTCTTAATTATTCAAAGCTTGTAAATAACTATTTTTAAAAGTCTAAGTAGGATATTACATAGTTTAAACAACTAAGAATACAAATTTTCACAATTAAAAATCAAGCTAAACCCCATTAACTAGTGAAGTTAAGTAATCATAGTATTTAGAAAACAGGTTGACACAGCAGGTAGACAATAGGAGTACGCCTTCTTTATCTTCTCATCTTTAAGTGTAATAAATAAAGGTAAAAATTAAGTAATTTTCTGCATTGCGTCTGTAAGCTAACACAAGTGAGTAATTAGGCCTCTTACTCCATTCAAGTTTTTACAGTAATATGATTTGGCAAGCAGGTAAAAGATCATTTTTCTTTGCCCAGAGGTCATTGTCTTTAAACACGTTATAACCAAAGGCTTCACACATGTATTTTAATTTAAAATTTTACTGTCTTTAATTTAAAAACTAGTGTCAGATAAACATTGAAATTATCAATTTATGCTTTTCAATCAAGCCAATAGCTGAAGTCAAGGGAAGTCACAAAAGTCCTACAGAAGCTGAAATAGAGCGGATTCTTGGTGCAATCAGTGTCTACTTTTCAGGTTATGTTTGATCACGACTGGTTTTTAAGCATGAAATTTCACATTCTGCTTCCTTTGGGGCCATAGATCATGTACTTAGTGTTAAATATAAAACTATGATCCTTCAAGTGATTAAAAATTTTACTTCATAGTTTCAATTTCATGATCAATCAGATGTTAAAAATAAATTCTAGAGTTTGCCTTAAGAATACCTGAGATATCATACACATTTCAAGAAGAGCCTCATTTTACTGTCTCTTGATGGAGAATGAAATATGTGTATAGTCTATAATGAATGATCTCTAATAGAAGATTATTTAGGAAAGATGTGTGTCACATTCCAATAACCCACTGATTCTTTCATCTTTTCTAGTGCACTATCTCTTCTTCGTCAAGATCTTGATCAAGTTTTTTGAATCACAAATGTCTTAGGAGTCTTAAAATATGGATAGTGGAGTCTAAGAATTATCACAATCCTAATGCTGTTCCATGAAGCTTGGGTTCCATTACCTCTCTTTATGTTTTGGTTACGTTCTGAGACTTTACACAGTGGAATAGAGTTTTAAGGAAACACTTGCCTAATAGGCAACATCTGGTATCTTCTCATGGTATAGGACAATCATTATTTTAACTCAGGTTAATAAGTTACCAAGGTCCTTCTAGGAAAGTACTTCCAAAGTACACATTGCAATTTATTAATGATTGTGAAATCCATGTAGCAGAATGATTTTTTTAAATTAAGAATAAGCTAAAATAAAAAATTAAATATTAGATGGCATCACCCAAAATAAGTATGGTTTTGTGAATTCTGGGTCATAATGTAAAATATATTCTTAAAGTGGTCAACAGAAAAAGAAATAAACAAAAAATGGTAAAACCATCAATCTAGAACATGTACTGAAGCAATCTAAAATATGTGCTGAAAAGAACTTCTCACCATGATCAAGGGTGCACACACACACACAAACATAAAAAGATACAAAAATACTTTCAAAACTTAAAATATTCAATTGAAAGAATGAAATTAACTTTCAGTGAATAACTGGGGATTATGCTAGATGCTTTCATATATTTAGTTATCACAGTTATCCAAAATGTATTATGCTTCCAGTATTTAAGAATGAAGCAGAGAGATTCGGATAGTTTACGCAGGTCACAGACTTCCTAATTTTCCAAGTCGGGACTTAAACCCAAAGGTGGCTCCAATGCCCTTACTATACTGGTCTGACATCCAAAGCATTTATTTCTCTGCCAAGACCATTTTAGTCCCAAGTCCACCAAGGTGTCACCGCCTAATCAGTAGGTGGCTACTAGGATCACTGTCATATGATGCCTTGCCTCTCCCAGGAGATGCCTCTGTTTTAATAAAACAAAGTTTACACTTACCATCTTTTATTCCTGAGAAATCAAACAGGATTTTCAGTGATAATAATTAACAGTATAATTGTTTTTTAAAATTCAAGTAAACCAGTAAACAGTGAAGTGAATGTCTGTAAACTACTCAGAAAATTGCCTGGCACCTAATAGGTTAACAATAAAAGTTATCTTCCTATGCAATCTTCTATATGTAATAAATTCAGGTAAAAAGTAAGCACCTTTCTGCCTGTTAACTATAATTAATCACAGGAAGTAACAGGGCTTATTATCCATTTCAAATTTTGATAATATGATCTGGAGAGAAGGCAAAATTTTTTTTCTTGGCCCAATGGCTATTGTCTTTACATACTACCCATTTTAAAACCGCTTATCATGCATATTTCAAATTGGAGTTTTACTTAGTCTTTAATTAAGAAAGAGAAACATTTGAATGAAGTCAGAAGTGAAACCCCAAAGACAAGTATCACATTAAACTCAGAATTTCCCCTTCTCGAATTAATAGGGGAATTGTTCTTTGACTAAATTTTTACATTGTCTTTTATCAACAGGATAATCCATACACCTGTCCCAGGAAGAATTTGTTTCCTCAGGCAAACAGACACCTAACTGGATGGAAGAGACATCCCAGCGTGGCCTCAAGCTGCTGGACATGCTATCTCTTTGCCTAAGTATCCATTCAAATGACTCTCCTTGCAGACAAGGACTGTTTCTGACCATCTGTGTATACTCAAGACCTAGATTATACTTTTAGAGAATTTTGAAATAAACTAGCCAATTATTAACATCCCTGCCATCACAAACACTTCTTCAATCCTATCAATCCTGTCAATTCAAAATTTTTAATATAGCCAGATATAGTGAAATCAAGAGTATTTTAATTGCATCATTTTTTAAAAATCATGTGTGTGTCTACATATGTATATACATATATGCATAAACATATATATATATGCAATCTGATTTAATTCTACCTAGATTCAACTATAATCAAAGTGCAACTTTAGTTTAAATTGTGAGTCATCACTGTAGATATGGGCAAATCGGGGCAATTGCTCTGACTCTGCTATTAATGGAAAGGATGCCTGCTCTAACTAATTCAGAGAAGTATCAGGTAGGAGCAGAAAGGGGAACCACCAGGTGGTGGTGATTAGAACCTGGGGAAGGCATTTAGATACTCAACTCAATATAGGCTGTCTTCTAACCACAGAGAGACTGAGTTTAGGGCAACACCACCAAGCCCCCCACTTCTGCATTCAATCCCCCCATTTTCTTGATTTTTTTCTATTTGCAAGGTGTTCTTATATTCCTTTTAATCATATCTCCCATTTATAGAAAGGGTGCAGGTAAAGAGCAAACATACATATCCATGTTTGATACACAAGAGAAATTCTCGTGAATTAAACCAAGTTTTTAAAATCTGCTCAATTTGGTCCCCAAAATGCAGGTCTTTTCTTATTTATTCTCCATGTCTCCTGCCTCTTGGAGATATATATTTTAAAGATGAGGTAAACCTCATATTCCTTGAAAACTCTAATGAAGATATCAGGGAATATGACTGTCTTGGGAGCCGAGCAGTTTTTCCAGTTGACTTCTTGCCTATTGCTGATTTGGCACAAGGGTAATTTTAAGTATCAAATATTCTTAGTCTTTTTTCTCCAATTTATAGATATTTTGACAATGCAATTGTCACAAAATAATGTAGTCTGCTTCTTATTAATTTTTTTAAAATTATCTCGATGTGCTAATTATATATTTTATTTTTATGTTCTTTAGAGGCATAATTCTTGCTTTTGCTATATTTTTTATTGCAGCTAGGCACTCTCTCAACTTAACTAGAGGTACCTTAAGCATATAAGATTTCATGAAAGAGCCACATAATCTTACCATTTTGCCTAAGCATATTTTCAAAGATTTACTGGCTGCCTCAACTTTAACAGGGCATTTAATGGTGCCATATATTGCACTCCCTGGTTAACAAACTCCAAGGCTCTGATATTTGCATGCAGGATTTTTGAGGAATACTCTAGGAAACAACACCATTAAGGGATATTTTAAAATCAGGTCAATATTCTTCCAACACGGTAACTGTAACAATTTGTCACTTCTAGTACTTCATCCATCCATCAGCATGGTAAAAAGACTTCTTTTTAATGATTCATGCCATTTGGATATGTTTGCCATCATCTCCCCTTCCTAATGCTGTCATCTGCTGAACTTCTAGTTATTATCCTGAGTTGAAACAAATACTTTGATAATTGGTCTAAGGTCTTCCTGTCCATATCACAGTGTGCCACCAGTGTGTGTGATATGTGCTAACATGGCAAACTATGACCCTCAGTTGAATTCCTCTTCTCCATGCCATCTCATCTACCTGCTCCTGTGGTTAACTTCTTAAACCAACCTCCTATTCTCAGTAAGTTAACTAGATTATTTGTATAAAAGAGGAAACAGAAGCCATCACACAGGATGCTCTCCAACTTTCAAACACTAGACAATGAGCTCCATGTCATATGTACTTATCATGTCCTTCCTCCCTTCTGTTAGAAAAAGAGGAATGCTCTCCTAAGACAAAAACAAAATTTGCTTATGTACTATCCCTGCTATACAATCAAATTTGAACACACACACACACACAAATACACTCTTACCTTTTTCTCTCCTTCATTACAACACACCTAGCTCTATCTGCTTCTATGCTTCTACTCAGATCATGCCAACTAAACTACTCTTTGGCCAACAGCCTCAATATCACTAAAGCCAAGATATGTTTACAATTCCTAAACTTTAACTCACAAGTTCATTTAACACTTGTCCACTATTGTTTTTGGAAATACCATCTGTTCTTGAATTTTGTACTACCATACTCTACTGCTTTCCCTCCTACCTTCTCAATCTACTTTCTGTTCTCTCTCCCTTCCCTGGCCATTAAATATTGGAATGTTTCTGTGATTGGTTCTAGGTACTTTTCTCTGCTTTCCCATATACTCCCTAAAAAAAGTATAAAATATGCTGGAACTTCACTACTTACTGATAGAATTGCTAATGAAAATATTTTTGTTTCCTCTAGTCTAGACTTCGCGTCTGAGTTTTGTATAAACTCGTTTTCTTAATCACTCTCTTAGAGGATTTCACAATCCTCTTGTTTCTCATTCTATCCCCAGCCAATATTGGCTCTCTTCCAAAGTTTTCTGCATCACTGAATTTTACTACCATGCACGCTGTCATGTTTAGCTATACATTTAGGACGATCTTTACACTTACGTTATCTACCACTTTAAATTTTACAGTCTCTGCCCACTTATCCTAACCTGCTTCTTAATCTCTCCATTTTCCAAGAACAAATAATCCTGGACAAGACCCCATACATAAGATTTAGCGTGTACTATTTATCTGCCAGGAATGCTAACTTCCACTTTTTCTCCAGCCCCCATGGCCACTTTAACGATTTTTACAAATTCCATACCAATCACTAGTCCTGAGATGTTTTATCTGACTTCACCCTAAACTTTTCTAATTATATTCTGTTAAGCCTGCATGTATTTTCTGTGTAAGTATAAAACTGCATATTAGTTATTTGCTTAATAATCACTTCCAAATCACAGTGTATTAGGAGTCATTCACTGAATTTTACTAAAAATTATTTATATGTTATATATAATTTTACATATTTGGAACATACTAGACCCTCAAATACTACTGGAATAAATGGATAAATACATCTTCTGAGGCAAAATAATTATAGAGTAGTTGGGAAATTGAAAGTATTGAAATAGGACTACAGTATATATTTTGAGAAGTTTAGAGATATCAGGAGTACTCCAGGCACCAGAAAATGATGATCCTTTTAGTCATGTTAGGAGGTTTGGACTTTATCCTGATAGTACTGGAGAATTATATGGAAATTTTGAATATAGGAACTTGCTAAAAAAGAATAGCTTTCTAGAAATCTCAATCTAAAATGTAGGAAAAAAACCAACTTAATTATAATATTGCAGGTAACAGATGATTATATTGTGAAAAATGACAGTAGAAATGGAATGGACTATATAAGGACTAGACTGGAAGAACACTGAGGAAGGAGGACCCAGTATATAGACAATTGTCAATTCACGTAGCAGTGCAACATTGTAAAAATGATTGTGAAAGCTGAACCCATGTGTAGCAATTCAGTATTCAATGGGAAAAATGATGATAGTTCCTGACTTTTAAACATTGTCAAAATATTAAAAAGTCTCTTCTATTAGTTATAAATTTATAGGGAAATGGAAAAAATAGTAAAACTACCATTTACATAGTACACTATAATTTGTAACATTAGAAACATTGAGAGTTAAAGTGTATTATTTCTTTATAAAAACTTCTAAAAATAGTTTGAGCAGTTCTTGCTTTCTTCTTATTTCATAATTTACAATATCTAACATACGTCTTCCCTATTTCTTGGAGAATTCTCATACTCCTTTCTAAATTTGAGTCAGCTTCCACCATTTTGTCCTTTGTCCTTGAAATTTCTCTGAAAGTTCCTTTAATGCTAAATGTTTTATGGGCAGCACTTTCTCTGAGATATCTTCATCCTCTCAGTCTAAAATGCTTTTCTCATTTATGTGTATTAGTTCACCTTTACTAAGATCTTGTGGCTGCATAGCTAGAGTCTGACAGTGGCAGTGTCAACATACCCACTGTCAACTATTTCTTCTAATAACTTCATTTGCACTCAAATTGAATTTCACTTCCAGCATGATCATTTAAAAACATTTCTTGTTGACCAATTCTCTCTTTTGATCGTCCATTTTTGTCAAATGTCATGCAGGTTTGTTATTGAGAGTCAAGGAAGCAACACCAGTGCCTGCTTTGTTGTCTGTGTGTGAACAGAATAACAGATGTGCCATGACCAGGCACAAACAGACTTTGAAAAAAATGACATGACTGGTCACTAATCATGATATGCATGTTTATGTGATGATTTATGGACTGAAGAGTTTGCAGTGAAGTATGTACTTCGTTACTTTGATGGTTAACATAAGGTGGTACCTGGAATTTGAACTGTGTTGTTGGGGAGCTGATGTTATTTGACCACACCATGGTAAGCGAAATTCATATGTATTAGAATCATGCAAAATGGGGACTGTCTCTACCCATTGAGTGATTGAACTTGAGGAGCAGGGGAGATGGTGGAATATGGAAAGTTGCTAAAGGTATTTGCTGAAGGATGGTGTCTTTTACTTGGATGGGAAATACAAGAAGAGCAGATTTACAGGGAATTCTTATGAATTCAACTTCTGAAAATGTTATGTTTCTTGTTTCTGTCTGAAACTCAAACAGAAATGTCCGAGATCGATAGGTCTGGAGCTCAAAAGAGCAGTCTGTCTGGAAACAGGAATGTTCATGTTATCAACATACAGATGGAATATACTAGGACAAGGAAGGTAAGACTAGGAAGGACTTTAAGAAAAATTGTCCAGTGAGTCCAAAGAAAACTGTTGAATGTTTCACAAAATCCAGCTGATAAGAGCTTTGCATTAAAAAATGGAATGTAGTATCACAGGGTTCTAATGGATGAAGAAAGATGTGAACTGGAAAATATCTTTTTTGATTTAAAGACAAGGAGGTTGGTTAAAACAACAACAAACAAAACAAACTTCTCTTCTCTGTGGTTTGAGGCAGTGAGTCTTGCTAAATAATACTACTTAACAGAACAAATTGCCCCTCAAGTGTGTCTTTCCAAGCAGAAGAATAGATGAAAGTGGAAGCAAGTCTACTTGCAATCATAGACTTAAGATATACATGGTAGACAATCTAATTTAATCAGAAATTATACTAATATTTTAGTCACAGCCTATCTGAAAATTTTGTCAACTTACCAATTGATTCAGGTATTCGAGGTGATTTAAGGGATGGTACAGTCAGGAACCCCTTTGTGACAATTATTATTTTGGTGTGCTAAATCTGTTCCATAGTTGCATTGCCTAATAAGAGGCCCGGGTCAACTCTATCCTTATCTCTGGGCATGACTGTAGTCTGAGAATCACTCAGTGAATATAGGGATAAGATTTGCTAGCCAATGACTTATAACATGCTATTTAATGTTCAAAATTTCCCTTGAGGCACTCTGTACTAGATTATCTACATTGTTTGCAGAGGTACCGATTGATGGTTTGCACCTAGTTTAACTAGTTACACAGTCTAGCTTTAAGTAAGCTAGTAAGGTAAAAAAGTCTTCTTAATAGATTTGTGCCTTGGTCCCCCTGAAACTAAGATATGTGGCACATATTTCAGTAGTTAATTGTACAAAATGCGAAGTGTGTCCTCTACCACCGTCAAAGGCCCTGGAGCTATACCTGGAGACTTTTACCCCACTCCAATAATCTGTACTCTCTTGTTGACTGTACCCATTGCTATTATTAAAGCCATGCTGGAGTGCATCCTATGGAGTCTTGAAGAGCCTGTCTTTTATTCAAACTGCATAAACAATTCATAATCGTACCCTAAAAATTTAAGATAATGCTTCCTCCTAAATTGAGAAAATGTTCCTTTACATTGGTACAAGATAAAGAGATCACTCAAAATTAATACTTACTATAAATAGGAAAACAATCATTAATAAAAGCCTATTTTATCAAGATTACTTGAATATCTTCTAGTAATATACTAGATGAGGCAAACAAAAATTTTATAAGAGGTAATCCCTGACCTTTCAGGAGATAAAACTTACTATATAACACTGCCCTATTATATTCTCAGGGTTTTGATATGCACTGAAGATTTAATAATGTGAAAGACAGACACTGCCTCTTTCATATGAAATATTTAAGAGAGTAACCTAATTACTTAATTTATTATAGTAGTAGCATCATATATTTCTTCATTTTCTGCAAATACCATTACATATTAAGTATGTATATGCATATACCTGTGCTAATTTTGTAATACGTATTAAACGGTGCATTTTAATCCTTTCAAACTCCATGTACCTATAATTTTAACTCAATGTACCTATGATAAAAACAATCAGAAGTGTAAACAAAGATGTATGTACAATGATATTCAGCACAGCTTTATTCAAATAGAAGCAATTTAAGTGTAGAATAAAAGTCAACTTGTTAAGTATCTCACAGTATATTTTTATGGATAATAAAGAGCTAAAATTAAAATGTACAAGATTAATGACAGAACATTTCTATAATAAACGAGCTAGTGGAAAAGAGACCGTTGAAGAAAGGTAAATGATTTCAGACGATTTAAAATGTGTATGCCTTTCAGAACACACTTTGACATAAATCACAGCAATATCTTTTTTGATCATTTCCTAGTATAATGGAAATAAAAACAGAAATAAACAAATGGGACCTAATTATACTCAAAAGCTTTTGCACAGCAAAGGAAACCATAAGAAAAATGAAAAGACAGCTCAAAGAATGGGAGAAAATATCTGCAAATGATGTGACAGACAAGGGATTAATCTCCAAAATTTATGAACAGCTCATGCAGCTCAATATCAAAAAAACAAACCAGCCAATCAAAGAATGGGCAGAAGACCTAAATAGACATTTCTCCAAAGAAGACATACAGATGGCCAAGAGGCACATGAAAAGATGCTCAACATTGTTAATCATTAGAGAAATGCAAATAAAAACTGCAATGAGATATCGCCTCACACCAGTCAGAATGGCCATATCAAAAATTCTACAAACAAACAAACAAACAAAATTCTACAAACAATAAATGCTGGAGAGGGTGTGGAGAAAAGGGAACCCTCCTACACTGTTGGTGGGACTGTAAATTGGTACAGCCACTATGGAAAAGAGTATGGAGGTTCCTTAAGAAACTAAAAATAGAGCTACCATATGATCCAGCAATCCCACACCTGGGTGTATATCTGAAGAAAACCATGGTTGGAAAGGATACACGCACCCTAATGTTCATTGCAGCACTGTTTACAGTAGCCACGGCATGGAAGCAACCTAAATGTCCATTGACAGATGAATGGATAAAGAAGATGTGGCACATATATATAATGGAATATTACACAGCCATTAAACAGAATGAAATAACGCCATTTGCAGCAACATGGATGGACCTGGAGATTATCCTACTAAGCGAAGTGAGTCAGACAGAGAAAGACAAATATCATATAATATCACTTATATGAAGAATCTATAAAAAATGATGCAAATTAACTTATTTACAAAACCGAAACAGAATCACAGACTTAGAAAACAAACTTATGGTTACCAGAGGGGAAATGTTGTGGGGGGAGGGATAAGTTGGGAGTTTGGGATTAACATAGACACACGACCATATTAAAAACAGACAACCAACAAGGACCTACTGTAAAGCACAGGGAACTCTGCTCAGTATTCTGTAATAACCTAAATGTGAAAAGAATTTGAAAAAGAATAGACACATGTATAACTGAATCACTTGGCTGTACACTGAAACTAACACAACATTGTAAATCAACTATAGTCGAATGTAAAATAAAAATTCTAAAAAAATGAAAAACATTAAAAAATATAAAATGTGTATGCCTTTTATTTAAAAGTCTGAATAAGTATATGCAGTATTAATAATATTTATGTCTGGTCTTGGAATTACATGATTTTAATACTTTATGCAAATATCTGCATTTAAAAATGTTATCTACTGTACATATATTACCTTTACAACTGAAAAATCATATTTTAAAATGTACAGTGGAAAAGAAAATTTAAAAGCTTTTCTTTTAAAGAGAAAAAATAGCTTTCAAAATCTATGTATATGTGTTGAAGTTTAATAAGTAATTTTACATGCAATATTTTTAATAGATTTTTTTAAATTTTCTTTAAAGATCTTCAGCATTATTGGAAAGTTTAGTTACAGCAAAAGTTTTAATAGGTGATTTTTGGGATGAAAAAAGAATTGTACAATTCCAAAACTTAATACTTATATACCATATAGTTTATGTAAGATATTGATCAACTGGTCATATTTTTGAATGTGTGGAAAGGGACATTTCATGAGTCCTTATCTTTTTCAGAAGTACAGTGTATATACACACAATATTTAATCGCTTTACAGACTCATGATTCCCTTTCTCTGAAATATAGTCAGCAACCTTGTGGAGAGAGATTTCCATTAATTAAATTATTAGTCACTCTAAGTAATTTAAAAATTATGTGAGAAGTATTTACGAAAATAATCAAAATGGTGAAATTATTAGCAGTATATATACTCTGAACTTGGTCTTTATTATATAAACACTTGGGTGGCTGTTGCTTTTTTTTCCCTGTCTGCGTTCGTGTGAAGAGACAGAAAATTACTGCTGCCACGAAAATAATCCATTTTCATTGGTCCTTCCTTATTTCCCCCGTGTCTATGAAATATATTCTGAAAACCTGAAACAATGTTTTATGCAAAAGTGAAGGATGAATGTTGTTGATTTGATTGCTTAATGTGATGCCTCTACCAAGGGACCACTAGACTATCAATAAAGTTCTGCATTATAAGACTCAAAGACAAAGTACATATACAAGTTTCTTATTTCTTTTTGAGGGTAAAAAAAATTGTATTAACTTATCCTACGATCCAGTAGAGGTATGCCTCTGGAACATGTATTCTATATAGATATATTTTAATGTTGTCGCCTTTTAATGGTTCTGCAATTTTTTAGTCTAATTGTCATTAGGCATACTCCATAGTTTGTGTGTAGTGAGAATGTGTAATACTTAATCCAGTATTCTATGAACAGAATATGTTACTTTTTCCCAAACCAAAATACAAAATTTAAAGAATATGATAGGAAGGAATAGAATACAATTAAATAATAACTTTAAGAAACCAATGGAATTTTAATTACACCATTAAGAATTGTTTTGCAGGAAACTTTCTAGTTTAATCTGTTAACCAGATTGTTAAAATAAAAACAAGGACAATAGGGAAACTGAGATTTACTTATGCTCAGTACGTTGCACATAATTTCTTAAAAGCTAAAAAGCTTTTCCAGGCAGAAATGTATAGATGCATGCATATATGTATCTTTATGCATGTGAATTAATTATACAATATAGATTATCTTTAACTAAACTATATTAACTGGTAGCAAATAGAAGCTTTTTGTATTTCATGACATAGGTGGGAATATATTAGGCCTTTAATCAAGTGAATTACAAAATGCATGGTTTAAAATACTCATAGTTTTAATTTATATTTTATTATTCAATATGAAAACCTCAATGTATTTTGAAAACTTAATCGGTGTAATATATACATACACGCAAACACACACACATAAACATCATAAGTTTTTTCTGTTAATGTGATTACATGAATATATTTTTAAATATCTTTATTATAAACATAGACTCAAGAAGTACAGCAGGGCTAAAAGTAGGAAAACAAAACATACTGTGCACATGAAGCTAGCTGTAAATTTTAAAGCATCAGTGATTAAAGTATGTTTCTCAGAACATAAAACCCCTGAGATGTACTTAAAGAAATACAGTTTTAACACCAAATGCTTTGGAGACATGTTGCACAGAATATAAGTGAATAAGAATGCAGACCATCATGGTAACTATGTATCAAAGATATTTAGGAGGTATGATCAACAAAGTTTGGTGTCAGATTGATTGTGTATGGTGATTCTTAAATGGTGTCTTGAGCAAAAGAAACACACACACAAAACCTTGACTATGAATTGAGAAGAGCTGAGATAAATGCTGGAGTGGAGGGTGGGAAGGGTTGGGAGGATAGGATAAAATGCATTCTTTAGAGAACACATATTCTTGGGCATTGCTTTATATCGAATCCAAGAGGAAGTAACCACATCAGAAATTTTGACATTACTCACATCATTAAATCTCAAACATAGATTGAATACTATTAGAAAGTCAACATTTACAATATCTAGACTTCATCCAGTTTTCTCTATTTAAATATTCATGGCACCAATAATTGTTTTAACAAATCTTATTCTATTATAATAAATATAGACGAGTATATCACAATATACATATTTTTTTTTGCGGTACGCGGGCCTCTCAATGTTGTGGCCTCTCCCGTTGCGGAGCACAGGCTCCGGGCTGCCATGGCTCACGGGCCTAGCCGCTCTGCGGCATGTGGGATCTTCCCGGACCAGGGCACAAACACGTGTCCCCTGCATCGGCAGGCGGACTCTCAACCACTGCACCACCAGGGAAGACCTATCACAATATTTTATTCTTTTTTTTTTTGCATCTCACTGTCTTTTTTTTTAACATCTTTATTGGAGTATAATTGCTTCACAATGGTGTGTTAGTTTCTGCTTTGTAACAAAGTGAATCAGCTATACATATATATATATATATATATATATATATATATCCCCATATCTCCTCCCTCTTGCATCTCCCCCCCACCCTCTCTATCCCACCCCTCTAGGTGGTCACAAGGCACCAAGCTGATCTCCATGTGCTATGTGGCTGCTTCCCACACTCAGCCATAAAAAGAAACAAAATTGAGTTATTTGTAGTGAGGTGGATGGACTTAGAGTCTGTCATACAGAGTGAAGTAAGTCAGAAAGAGAAAAACAAATACTGTATGCTAACACATATATATGGAATCTAAAAAAAAAAGGTTCTGAAGAACCTAGGGGCAGGACAGGAATAAAGACGCAGGCTCAGACATAGAGAATGGACTTGAGGACACGGGGAGGGGGAAGGGTTAGCTGGGATGAAGTGAGAGAGTGGCATGGACATATATACAATATTATATTTTCTACCCCATTTGTGCCCCTCATCACATTTTTCAAAAAGACTTTATAAAAGAATTACCTTGACAATCACTGTTGACATTATAAGATTATTTTAAATAAAGACAATGGGAAAATTCAGAAGAACAAATGACTTTCATATACTATTCTTAACCAAGAGTAAAATAGCTCATTTATAGACACAATAAAGGGGAAAAAAAGGCAAATAAAACAAGTAAATAAAAAAACAGGAGACCAGGTAGCCTTTGGAAAACAAGGAAAGAAAGGTGATCAGAGATCTGTATTGTTCCCAGTGGCCACCTTTTTTGGGGCCAATCCTCCTAGGGAGTTCTAGTAATAAAAACGCTTCTTGAGATTTAGTATAGAACTTTGTATATTATAAGTACAAAATTTTAGCTACATAAACACTTCATCGAAATCAGTCAGAACCAGGAACCATACAACGTTGGTTCTCCTGTGGCAGAAACACTCGCAGCTATGTAAAAGTTGGGGGAAATAAATTGAAAACTGCTTCTCCTCCAAAGACTACATTTTCTCTGAGCACTTGCTAACCCTGGAAGAACAGAAAGAGTAAATGCATGTGTTTTAACAGTGTATGAAGGTTGTTTGCTCCTGAGTACATCTGCAAACATGCAAATAAAAGTTAAAATTAAGTAAAAATAAAACTATTTTTTAAAAAGAAAAATCACTGATTAGTAAGCATAAGTATTAATTTGAGATCCTTTTTTTCAACTTTTTCATATAAAGAATTTTTTAAAGCATCTCAAAGTTTAATTTTACCATTGACAGACAATGGCAAAGTAGCATGGAGACATCAGTGTGTATAAATGTTGAGATACATAAAAATCTCTATAGCTAGAACCAAGAAACAAGATATAGCTGAGCTTTTATTTTGATAATGAGAGCCTAATCATCATTGTTATTATGAACAGGGACATAGACTTCTCACTGTGTAGTTTAAGAAAATCATGATCTTGATGTGTAGTCATTAGCATAACCTTACTAAAGAATATAGTAAGGCTTGGATAAATTGTATTTTAGGAATATCATTTTAATTTCCTTCATTCAGGAAATGTATTATTCATGGAACATGATTTGGAGCTTCTGTGGTATTTGTAAAGCAGTTGGCGTGTATTTGAAGTAAGTTGCCAAATTTCTTACTCTAATTCTGACAAGAAAGGCTTGTAGAAATAAAGACACATATATATATCTTCTCCATATCAATCTGCTAATCGGAGATTAATTTATGCTAAGAAAGACATTTTAAAACAACTAAATGAAATTGGAAGGGAGACTGTCTATCAATTATTCAAATGGTAATGTGAATGCATTTAATTAAAATTTAAAAAATGCTTATCTGCTAGCAGCAAAAAGTTCTAAGCAGTGAGGTCTGTTAATCATAGGAGGTAGAGTAAATAATCCCCAGGAATATTTCCTTTTACCCTTTGTGTTAAACAATTTCCAATCAACAGAGACCTTCTGCAGGTTGCTTTCCACACTCAGATTATTAAGGACAGGATAAATTAGCACTAAGCATCCATTTCAAATTTGGGATACTAAGCGTTCCTTTATTGTAGACACTGGAGATTTACAGGTTCTGGATACAAATTAGGTTTTGCCAGTTAGATGCATTTGCAAAAGATTTGGAAGGTGGAAGTGAGGCAGAGGCATTCTCCTTTGGTTTTGCTTGTTTCCTGCCGGCAAGCAAGGTTCTGAAGTCATTGGGGTTTTCTGCAGCAGTGTTTTGGTGTTCAATTATTATTAGTTTTATGACCACTGAGAGGGGTTCAGGAGACAGCAGCCTCCAGATCTTGGGATCACAGCTACTGTACTGTGATCCTGAAGTCAGCAGTACCCACGGGTTGCTCTTGACTCCCCCGCTCCCCTCTTAGGCCAGCTCTCACAGAAGGAAGGTCAGGTTTACAGCACTGCTGTGGGAGCAATTTTTGAGACCCATCAAGAGCCAATTTCCCACCCCTTCCAGTGATTTTATAAAAACCTAAATTCATTTGTGTTTCAATAGCTAGAGTAGTTTTTGTTTCCTGAAAATAAATCCTGATGATTCTGACATATGTTTTAATTAGTAGGAGAAGCTAGACTATAAGTAGGCCTGCTATGCAATGAGCGCAGAGAATGCCTCTCACAGACTTTCATCAATGCACAAAGATTTTTGTGCTTTCTCTATTCCATCTACTTCTATGCAAGACACATCACATCACTGTGGCTCCATCATTATCCTTTTCTGTATTTAAATGACCTCAGATTTGTATTTTAAAGTCAAAAAACAATAATAAAACTACAGGTTGTAGATTTAACTTTGAATGAAAGAGCTAAATCAACATAATAATCATGATAGCCAAATTATTATTTTAATTTGGTGGATTTCTTTAGTTGGATTTTCCTACCTATCACAGCTGAAACAACCTGAGTCACATAATGAGTGACTGAGATAGGACAGACCATTTCAAACATCCAGATATCCTGTGAGAGCAATCATTTTAGTCGAGGGATAAAGCATGTGCACTAGAATGTATCTTAGTTTGGGCTGCTGTAACAAAGTACCATAGGCTGGGTGCCCTATAAGCTACAAAAATTTATTTTTCACAATTCTGGAGGTGGAAAGTCTGAGATGGGGGTGCCAACACCGTCAGTTTCCGGTCACAGCCCTCTTCCAGGTTGCAGATGGCTGACTTCTCCTTGCACCCTTACGTGGTAGAGAGCAGAGAGAAGAAGCAAGCTCTCTCTTGACTCTTTTTTTTAATAAATTTATTTATTTATTTTTTGCCCGCGCTGGGTCTTCGTTGCTGCATGCGGGCTTTCTCTGCAGCGAGCGGGGGCTACTCTTCATTGCAGTGCATGGGCTTCTCATGGTGGTGGCTTCTCTTGTTGCAGAGCACGGGCTCTAGGCGTGTGGGCTTCAGTGGTTGTGGCATGCAGGCTCAGTAGTTGTGGCTCGTGGGCTCAGTAGTTGCTCCACGGCAGGTGGGATCTTCCCAGACCAGGGCTTGAACCCGTGTCCCCTGCATTGAACCCGTGTCCCCTGCATTGAACCTGTGTTCCCTGCATTGGCAGGCGGATCCTTAACCACTGCGCAACCAGGGAAGCCCCTCTCTTGACTCTTGTAAGGGTACTAATCCCATATATGAGGACTCTAATCTCATGACCTCATCTAATCCTAATTAACTATCAAACACCTCATCTCCTAATACCATCGCAGTGGGTAGACTTTAAACATGGGAATTCTGGGGGGACACAAACCTTCAGTCCATAACAGAATGTGAACTACCTCAGGGAAATTTGTCTTCCTCCTCTTATTTACTTTTGTATGCTTAAGACCCAGAAGAGAATGCAGCACGTAATAGTACTAAGGTATTAGTTGAGTGAATTTTGGTGACGTTTTCTTGGAGCACTGTTACTCTCTAAAACAATTTCTAAAGATGTTGCCAGCCCAGGATAAATAGAGCAGTCATTGCTAAACAAGTGTAGAATATTCTCGGCACTGCCTGAGACCTGATGAAATCAGAATATTTAAACTTGGGTCTTAGAAAGCTGTATTTTTAAAAAATGATAGAGTCTGAATATTTATCACTGTAGTGAAACTTATACACACTAGGTCTTTCATCACTACTGTCATCTTCATTTCTAAAGAGTAAAATTCCCCAAATAGTCAATTTTCCAGTCCTTCTGACGATTTTGTAAAAAATTTGAATTCATTAGTGTTTCAAATAGCTAGAGGGAGGGAGGTGACATTCCTAATCTCTCCATTCATACCCACTTCAGGCTTGTCTTTAGCTCCTTCCTTCCATGAAATTTTTAACTTTCAAGCCATTGATGGGACAAATATATCATTGGTTCTCACCTTCCTAGGCTTATGCCTGCACAGTCTCATTTGTTTCACCTGTAGTTTCTGCCTCTGTGTTTAAAAATGACATGTTCTGCTTAGTCATGAACTATAATGTTCATAAAAGTACTTTTATCACCAACAAATTTAGTATAAACTTCAAATCCATAGTACTTTTAAGTTTCATGTATCTGCTAAAAGTCTGCCTCTCTCAATTTAGGAACACATATTCTGACATAAAGGTTAAACCGTTTTTAGTACAGATTTCTATCATTTCCAGAAAGATCCAGCTACCCTGTCTGTGATACCTAGTCAGTTCCTACTCTTGATGTCTTCTCCTTTAGGTAAGGATACAAAATAAAAATTATAATGAAAAAGTGGCACAAAAGATAATCCCTCTGTTCTGTTTTCCAGAAAAGACAATTAATTCACCAGGAAGGCTATAATTATCCTTTCTATAGTTTTTCATTTCATTTTACAGTTTCCTTTTTCTCTAGGAGATCGTGTTTATTAAGCTCAACTTATTTCCTTTAGTATTTCTTTTAATGCAAATCTACTGGACATGCATCTTCTGATTTTGGTTGTCCAAATTTCTTTATTTTACTTTCAGTTTTTAAGGATACATTTTGCTTGAATATAAAATTCTTTCAAGACTTTAAAAAGATCAGCCCATTGATATCTGGCTTTTACGTTTTTGTTAAAAACCAGCTGTTAAGTCTTATTGTTGTTTTTCTTTTAAGGCAATGTGCAATTTTTTTCCCCTTTGGATATTTTTAATATTCTCTCTGGTTTTGATCAGTTTCTCTATAATATGGCTAGGTGTGGATATATTCTTTCTAGCATTTGCTTAGCATTCTGAGTATGTGGTGCGACATTTTTCATCAGTTTTAGAAAATTTTTTATCATTATTTTGTTGAATATTTCTTCTTTCCCATCGTTTTGTCTTCTATAATTCCACGAATACAAATATGAGAACAAGTGAGCATGCCGCACATCTATCTCTCTTCTTTTCTCATTTATTTCTCTTTGTACTTTAGTTTGTCTTTTTCTAATTTCTTATGTTCATGTATCTTGATTTGATGTTCTATTTCCAATACTTTATTAAACTCATCCATTTAGTTTTAAAAAAATCAGTATATTTTAAATGCTTTTTAATATATCCAAATTCTCTTGTGAAATTCCAACTAGTATCTTCTATTTGTTCTTGGTTTTTTTTTTAAATAATCAGCATTACGTAAATTCTGTGTCCATTACTTGGGTCTCTTAGCCATCTGGATCATTCCTAACACTTTTTATATTATGTTTCTCTTTTTCTATTGACTATAAGACATTTTTTGCTTATTTGAATGTCTAGTCTAATTTTTTAATTTTAGACATTAAAATTAATGTCTAATTTTTAAATTTTTTTAATTGAAAACTGTGCACATTACAATAACAGAAGCTCCAGACAATTGTCTCTTTTCCCACAAAGGGCTATTTACTTTAATTCTATCAAGAATTGAGCTAGGTTAGTGTTTGTCTGACTCTTTAGTAGACTCAGACTATCTCTGCTTTGTTTCTGATTCTCGAGGAAGCTTCTGAAACAATGGGTAACATCCAATTTTGCCCTAATAGTATTATACCCAACTCTGCAACATTCTACGAAATTCAAGTTAAGAATATTACAAGTATATTAAGAGAAGTCCAGCAGTTTGCTGAAGACAGATTCACTCTCCAACAGGTTCTGTTTTCTAAAAACATCAGCAGTCAGAAAGAGACTTTATTCTGACTGCTTTAGAAGATTTTGACCTAGCTTGCTAGCATCCTCAGCAGCAACAGATGTCAGCACCTTTGAGTTCTGAAGACTACCTTGATTATTTTAATAATTAAATCTTGGCAAAATTGCCAAGATTACTGTTAATAAATATGCCACATTTTCATATTATTCAGGATACATACAGAATATTTATAATCATGATTGATTGTGAATAGTAAAATACATTTTCAATTTTGGTTTGTTTATGTACATCAATACATATTTGGAAGGTCAGTTTAAATTGCATATTCTGTATAATTTTCCTAATTTTCTCTGCCACTTGGGAAATGAGAAAAAGGCATCTTTTTTGTTGTTTGTTTTTTTAGATGCTGTTAGATATAAAAAATGTTTGTCATGTAGGCAATAAGAATTTTTACTTCTGTTTGTGCATATTATAATTGCAGACATCAGCCATGCTTTGTCCTCTCCCTATACTCTATCTTTTGCATACACTTTTAGCAGTGTATGGCCCAAGAAATACACTAGTTCTGGAAGAAGAGGGACTCTGTGAAAAATGGTGTTCTAGAAAAAAAAAAAATTGAGAATTTTGTTTATGAAGTTCACCAACCTTCTTCCTGGAAATAAAAATTAAATTAAAATATCTTTATATCAAAATAATGTATGTCAAAATCTGCATGTTTCTCCTTTGGCCCAATGTCAGATACTCTGGCCTAAACTGAACATATTCTACATTTTGTATTGTAAAGTTGTGCTTATGTATAAGTATGGTTATGCATACCTTCAAATTCTGTAGCTATTTTGATAAAATTTATTTCAACATATTTTTTCAAATAATCATTATTTTTAAGAGTTAACATTATTAATTGCCTCTTTGAGCATGCTTCAATTTAATAATTTGGTATTATAGCTGTAATTCATAATCATGAAACTCTACATAAAAGATATGGTTAATTTATATAACAAACTATGGTGAATGGTTAGTTTATATAATAAGCTCAATGGATTCGATATTTGAATTTTGTATTTGGAATCATTGTGTTAGGCTATTTTTTGTTTAAAATTCTACCTTATTTTCACTGTTTCTTTCCTTACTCTCACCAGGGAACACAATGCTGTATCACTATGCCCATTTCTTCTATTTTTTTTTTCTTTTCATTTCTTTCTTTAGTCATAATAAAGGAAAAGTAAAGATGTGAAAATCTGACTTTGACATATCATTAACTCCACCTTATTCCATGTATTTAAAAAAATAATAATTACATATTAAAAAGCAGTAGGTTAGCTTTTAACTTTTATCTCCATAGTTATAGGTAAAGATTGTGTATATATCTCTATTTCAAGTAGTATTTTTTAATACAAATTTCTCTAATACTTAAGTACTTTTAGCAGAATTCTAGCTATTGGGTAAATAAGAAGATTAACTTTTTCTAGATTGTAATAGAAAGAGAGTAACTGAGTTTAATAGATTAATGAATCTACTATACCTATACGTATATTTACAATAAACAATCAACAGAATCTTTAAATAATAATAGCAATGAAGTGAGATCTGATTAAGTGATCAGCTGGTAGAGAAATAAACTCTATGTTACATGTTTATAAAGACAGAAGTTGCTCAATTTTGTGGCTAAACCTATCAATGTATTTATATAGGAAATTATACAGTTTTGCTTATTCCTTAAAATACAGAATATGGTAGTGCACATTATTTTTTAAATGTTTGACCATACTACCAAAGCATGAACATATGCTCAATCAAAATCATTCAAAATCTCACTCAAAATGGACTATTAACATCCCAGTCTTCTTTTCAAAGACCAATAAATCTATCAATAATCTGCATATCTTTACAAAAATACACACAGGGTTATATGAACCTGGAGAAAACATAAATTGTAAAATAATGTACCTATAACTTTGTAAGACATTTTCCCCACTAATTGGTATCTTAGTAATCTACTAATTTATCTAGGTAGCTTATTCTTTTTATATACTACTCCAAAGTATGGATATAACCATCATTTTCATTGTTAATCTCTAGTCTCTAGACATTTAGGGTGGTTCCACTTTCTTGCTAATGTGAATGGTGTTAAGTGAGTGTCAGTATGTACACTTCTGTATTTTATAATTGTACCTACCCAGGATATATTCCAAATGATGGAATCCATATATTTATTTTAATTTATACTAAAAGATTGCCCTCTAAAGTAGATGTTCCAATATAGAACATTTACTAAGAGGCAAAACCACATTTTAGGGTATTGTCTTAAAATAATACACTAATGCTTATATAAGCTGATGAATCCAAGTAAGAAACAGGCAGTAATATTGATAACAGTAAAATAGTAATTTTGGTTCACCATAAACTTTAGTTCAAAAAACCCACAATATTTTGTAATGTACCTATGCTTCTAGTTTAATATTGTATTGTGTCTTTTGTCCAGTATCCTTTTCACGAGTGCAACGACTTTTTGATAACTTTCCATATGGATATGTTAATTTTACTTTAAAATCTCCACGGACTTATAACGAGATATTAAACCAGAGAATAACATTTCTACATCTTAAAAGTATTATAAAGACATTATGATGCCCTTCTCCTTTATTAGAAACATCCTGAAGAATAACATAGTGGCTTGAAAAACCTAAAAATCCTTGAAATTTCTGCTGCTTTAAAACAAGGCCCTGAAATGAATTCATCAACTTTTCTTAGGTGGTGTGATTAGTTGCTTTCTAAAGCAATAAAGAATGTTGTTCACTACTTCTTGTTCAGAAAACTGTCACCACTTAGCTTCCAGTTATCACCTTCTCTTGGCTTTTGCTGGCCGCTCTATATATCTTATTGATTGGTCCTACTTCATTACCCTAGTATCTTAATATTGAAGTTTCCAAGAGTTCAGTTCATGGAATTCTTCTCTTTTCTTTCTATTCACTTTTGATAGGTGATCAAATTTAGTTCTTTGGCTTTAAATATCAACCAAAATATTTATCTCTGAAGTTCTTCTCTGAAATACACCTATGTGATATATCCAATGAATATTTAACAGGTATCTCACACTAAGTATGTGCCAAAATGAACTCCTTGTCTCCCCAACCCGCATCTTCTTCTCCTGGAGCTTTCACCTTTACAGCTGATACAACCGTGTAAATCAGCTGAAAAACCATGCAGCTATTCTTGACATTTTTTTTTTTCTCTCAAATTGGTATTCCTGCTGGTTCTACCTTCAAAATATAGCCAGACCCTGGCCAGGTCCTTGTCACATTACCATCACTACTATACCCTGATTACAACTGGCAATATTTTTGCCAATTTGTTGAATATCTCTTTATTTAGTCAGTATGCTTCAAATTTTGAACCTATATCACCTATTATCACATTAGCAACTAGAGAATTTTGTTAAAATACAAGTAGTATCATGTCACTTCTACATTAAATATCATTCATTAATTTCCCATCTCAATTAGAGTAAAATCCAAGCCCTCAAAAGGACTAATGGATAGTCAATTGTTATCTCTTTAATCACATCTACTACTTTCATCACTCTTCATTCTGCCAAGTCACCATGGCCTCTTTGAGGTACCCAGAAAATGCAGGGCAGCACCTACTTATCCCCGAGAACTATTGTTGTGGTCCTTTCTCTTTCTGACAGGTCATTTCCTCCAGACAGCCACAGAGCTCACACCCCCTTCTTTGAATGAGTTTTTTCCAAAGCACCATCGATTTCCTAAGCACCATCTAACTTTGCATTTCCCTTGTGTGACTGAGCAGGATCCTATGAGGCCTTCCCAAAATAGATGCCCACCCATACCTTCTGCCTGTCTTTCGTCTGTAGAAAAGCTTTAGTCAAAGAATAAATTTTATCAGAGAGGTGAAAAATGCAGAAAGAAAGGAAAATAGTCAAGCAAGACAAGATAATAATACTTTAGCTATTAAACAAAGTCAAGGATCTTTATTTCTTCCTCAAAGACTATAGAGAATATTCGAGCCATGTCCCTTGAGCTGTTTTGCAGATACTGAAACCCCCACCAGGTGGAAGAAGTTAACTGTAGGCTGCCCACAAGCATGTACATCCCAGACCAATTGGAACCAGAAGATTCGTGATGCTGACTCCTGATTTCCTCACCACCAACCAATCAGAAGAATGTCCACAAGCTGAACATGCCCTGCTTTTTTTTTTTAAAATAAATTTATTTATTCATTTATTTATCTTTGGCTGTGTTGGGTCTTCGTTTCTGTGCGAGGGCTTTCTCTAGTTGCGGCGAGCGGGGGCCACTCTTCATTGCGGTGCGCGGGCCTCTCACTATCGCGGTCTGTCGTTGCGGAGCACAGGCTCCAAACGCGCAGGCTCAGCGGCCATGGCTCACGGGCCTAGTTGCTCCGTGACATGTGGGATCCTCCCAGACCAGGGCTCGAACCCGTGTCCCCTGCATTGGCAGGTGGATTCTCAACCACTGCGCCACCAGGGGAGCCCCCTGCCTTGCTTCTTGAACACTGTAAGACTCCTCACTACCCCCTCAAGGGTGGGACATACAGTTTTGAGGGCATTAGCCCCCTTTGCCTGGCAAAGCAATACAGCTATTCTTTTCAACTTCACCCAAAACTCTGCCTCCGCGTTTCTATTTAGCACCGGTGAACAGAGGCTGAGTTTTGGCATCACTTGGCATTCCTTATCTCTACTCCTTACACACTATACACTTATTTATGTTGTAAACTTATTACCAATATCCCCCAACTGGAATGAAACTATATTAGTGCATGAACTTTTCATCTGTTTTGTTTTCTGTTGGATACCCAGGCCAAGAACATATTATCTGTTAAAAGAATGGATGAATGGTCATTTAGTCGAGATGTTTCTCTTATGTTCCCTAAGATTTACTTAAAAAAAAATGTTCTCAATTCTTTTAGTCTTAGGATCACCTTGAACTCTTAAAAATACATACAAATAAACTATTTATTATGTATTCACCTACGTTTCAAGATTCAGTAGCATGTAATACCAAACACACTACCTGAAAATATGACCATTAGTTAATAATTTATTTTTTAAAATGTACAAAGTAAACGTTTACACAACTGCTACTGAATTTTACAAAACATAGTATGATACTTTCCAACAGTGAAATTTCATTTGCTGATTGGCTTTATGTACATATGTGGCTCTGATTTTCAAGAAAGATGCAGTGAATGCAAGAGTCATGCTCAATATAATGGGAAATTTAACTTCCTCTTAAATGAAAGCTTGTCTCACATTTTTAATAGACCTTGAAATATGTATAAATCTAGCTTTAATTTCTGAAATTTCAATAAAACTTGCATCACAAATTTAATAGAAAACTAAAATACCATGCATTTTATTCTGAGTATGTGAGTTGATTGGAGTAGATAATATCATGTCAGTCCTCTAACAGATTAGAACAAAAGTTACAGAAACACATAATCTAAAGATTTGCCATCTGAGACATTTCAAATTTAACAACGTTTCAAAAAAAATTGCCTAACTATCCTAAGGAATGAAATTAAAATCATCTCAGATAACATCAGATCACTAATCTGGTTCTAAGCCAAAAGAAATTGTGACTTGAATGGCAGAGAAAGGAAATACATGTCACAGCAACTACAGCTGCCAACTTCCTTAATTTAACCAGTTTTTCACTCCCAATTTCTCTTGCATCCTTTATTCTGTCATTGAGGGTTCTAACAATATGGTGAATTATTTGTCCCTCTACTGATGATGTTGCATGATTAATAACATCAATAGTTTCTTTACTTTAAAAACTAAGGTGACTTGGGCTTCCCTGGTGGCGCAGTGGTTAAGAATCCGCCTGCCAATGCAGGGAACATGGGTTCAAGCCCTGGTCTGGGAGGATCCCACATGCTGCGGAGCAACTAAGCCCGTGCACCACAATTACTGAGCCTGCGCTCTAGAGCCCGTGAGCCACAAATACTGAAGCCCGCCCGCCTAGAGTCCGTGCTCCCCAACAAGAGGAGCCACTGCAATAAGCCCGCTCACCTCAATGAAAGAAAGCCCACGTGTAGCAACAAAGACCCAACACAGCCAAAAATAAATAAATTTAAAAAAAAACAACTAAGGTGAGTATATTTGTCATTTTTTATGTAACAGCTTGTATAAGTTATTAGGTTAAAATGGATAATCAAGAAAATATCTCAATTTCTGCAAAGATGGAAAATAATCCATATAATTATATTCAAAATGATAAATACATTCAGAGAATGAATGAAATATGATCAGAGTGTAAGGGAATGCAATGTACTTATTTAATGCTATGTGCATATTCTTAACATTTTCATGTTATTTTAAGCCAGTTCTTATAGTTCTACATTTTACACTCTTAGATAGTAAAACTAGGCTAATTATTTTCCTTTACTTTTGAAAGTGACAGTTCACATGTGGTTTCTCTTACACTTTGGCTCCCCAAGTTGGAAATACTCTTGAAGGGAGCAGAGCTGTGGTATCATATGGCAGTTTGAATGACCTGGTGTAAAATAATGGAAGCTGGTGATGAGGAATCACCAGAGACCCTGCTACCTGAAGCCATTGCAATAATCTGGCCTTGCTTTAGTTATGGGCAGTAAAGTTTACTCTAGAGCCAAATGAAAATATTTTTACTGCTTTCTCTGGAATGTATGACAAGGTTTTTTCGATGAATTTTTCTTTAAAGTCTTGAGAACAGCTGGCCCCAGCAGTGCAATCCTGACTAGAGCAGCTTGATTCCTGGCAGCATTTACCCAGGCATATATGAATTGCTATGAGTGGTCATTATATCCAAGTTTAATTCAGTATAATAAGGTACCTGATAGTAGGCAAATCTTTAGCATTCAAAAGAAAATATACCCAATTACACTCGAACATGTATTGTGCCTTTTAAATGTTGTTTAAAAATAATACTGCATATACTTTAAAGTTTAGAAATTTGCCAATAATTACTATCAAAATAATTTATGTTCACCAAGTCACACATTTTGTAACAAAATAATCACTATTTGAGAAATTAAAAATTTTAAATATAAAAAAGTACATTAAAGGATCAAATTACTTATCCTCTCAGATACTGGATACTATTTTTAAAGAAGCAAATCAATGCCTTCAGTAGATTAAACGTGTGTTTACTTACATAACACTACTTGTTATGTTCTACTTAATGTGGAAATAAGATTTTATATGTATTAGCAAACTCACTTTAATATTTATGCACATGAAAATCTCCAAATTCTCCCTTTTTCTTCAATTTCTTGTTAAAGAAGGAAGGCGATGGGAATAAGAGAAAGGCAAATGAATTTATGGAAGAAAAAAGAAGTGGTAAGAATGAGTTATTTTCATTCTTGATTTTTTAAAATTTTGGGATAAATACACAATTAAAAAATAAAAATATGGGAAAAACTATTTTTCATATCTTATATCACAAGTTATCACAAAACAAAAATATGATTGATGTTCAAACGTTACTATAATTGGTATCCAAGCCTTACAGATAAAATTATACATGTAAATGATCTATCATACACCATGGAAATTTTAAAGTTAAAAATAATTTGTCTCCTAAATTGAGGTCAACTTATAACTGGCAACTGACTGTTCACACCCTGATTTCAAATATATGCATGCTCAACTCACAACAATTTCTGTCAAAATTTAAAATTAGAAGCTGTAAATAACACATCATGAACTCATAAAAGGGTAACACTGTTGGAAGGCTAAATTGATACCAAAAATAAAAATAAGAAAAGATGATAAAGGCCATATGTATATTACAAGCACATTCACATTTTTTTTTAATTGGGGAAAATGTCACTTTTCAGTTAATACTGCAAAAGACTCTATGTCAAGGACACTTTGATACTGCACATTTATAGAAATGACAGAATGCATTGATTGCTTCTCTCTCTCTCTCCCTCCCTCCCTCCTTCCATCCCTCTCCCTCTCTTTCTATTTCTGTCTATCTCTCTTATTTCTCTATTTCTCTTTTTATCTCTATCTCTTCTTTAGAAACTATATAAGATAAATAGAATATAAAATTAGTTACTAAAATGTTATTTTTTAAATTGAACTATTTTTCAAAAATAGATAATAAAATCTCTTAGGAAAGTTTCAGTACTGAATTAAGTACCACCACATAGTCACTGGAGATTGAAATTACTCAACTTGATCTTTCAATAATAGAAAACTCTTGAAAAAATTTTCAGAAAATGCCATTCTTCCTGTCAATGCAAAAGCTGTACCAGACAATGTTAAAGAGGTAAGGAAGATTTTATTCAAGGCTATTACAAAAAGGGAGGAAGGCCATCAACTCTGCTGAAACAAAAACTGGTAAGAATTGCTGATCACATGGTACTTCTAATTTTAAATTTTTGAGGAACCTCCATACTGTTTTCCATAGTGAGGCTGGAGTGAGAGGGAAATCATGAGCTGTGTTTGCTAATCGGCCTTACCCAAGAGAAAACTAAACTTTCTCATATCTTCATGACAGGAGGTATTTTTACGACTTGGGAGTAACGTGTTTGCTAATGTTAGGTCTCTACCTTTCTACAGAAAATAGAAGTTTGAGGCATTATCCTCCTTGATGATTACATTTTAAAGGGATAGCTCCCAGGTCCTTGAGAAAGATATTCCTGGATTGTAAAGCTGGCCATAGGCTGGGAGCAGATTTACATATCTAAAGAGCTGAGAAAGAAATTACAATTTCCGTAAGTTCTCTAAGAAAAGGGAGGTCAGAGACCTAGAAAAAGGAAGAAGCTTGCTTAAAGTGTAGTCAAGCTGAGGGTACCATTAAGGTCTTCTTGGTCATTTCAAACTGTTTTAAACTTTTTTTCAACAAACATGTCTACATTTAATTAAAATTACCTCAGTATATTTTTCATAAAGATTTAGCTGTTAACAAGATTATATATGTTTTTTGCAGTGTGAAAGAATAAATGTGGGCATTTCAACATCTATTTTAGAAACTACAGATGCAAACTTTGATGTTTAACTTTTTGTGAGAATCCTGTAAGCCCTGAATCAATTAAAGGGCACTTAGTCTAACTTAATATTCCACCAGAAAAAAATAAAATTAGAATAAAATAAGTTTAAACATCTTTCAACCCCTAATTCACTTATGCATTACTGATTTTTTAAATGCTATGTTCCACCCACATTTTCTTTAGTTCCTCCAATGTATTAAACTACTTCCTGCCTTCGAACCTTTACACAAGGCTGTCCCTAGAATGTGCCCAGATTGAAAAAATATTTTTTATGGGACCCTTTCCTACATAAACAATTGGAGCTACCCAATATCAACTGATCAGTATACTTTGGACCTCACTGTCACACCATCTGGTAAAAAAATCCCATACAGGCCAACAGAGTAATTTGCTCACCAGGCTGTGCTCCTAGAACCTGGACCAGCCACTGGCCACTGAACTAACCCCATAAGCAGGAGATCCAGAGTTCCTTGGGATATATGGGGGACCCATGACCAAGAAGATCAGAGAGTACCCCAGGGAAGAGATACATGGAACTCATGTCACTCAGTCCTTACTCAGGAGACACTACAGGCCCCGAGGGGTCCCAGGAACTTAGACTACTTTTAGGAAGGCACTCTATATCTTGGGTAGCTGCTTTTCTAAAGCTGGGGTTGTCTCCCCATGATCTTTCCAATCTAGGGAGACTATTCTCCAGTCCCCTAGCCAACTCCCATTACACCACAAGTTTCAGCTTATGTTCCACAAGAGATTTCCCTGACTCTGCTGATCAGAATCAAACTCCCTTTTTTCCCCTCTTTTATAAAATTGTTCCCTTTTCTTTCCTATTGTTAAGCGTAATTATATTTAAATAACATCTATGCAATTATTTAACATATATCTTTCCAATGTGTTGTAACCATAATGCGTTAAATTTATCTTCTGCACTCCCACACTCACCCCATTCTCCAGGACATAGCTCAGACCCTGTAACAAGTACATATTTAACACATATTCATGAATGAGTAGTCTTAAGTGTTTTCCATCTCTATGCTGAAAAATTTTACATACTGCCCGTATAAGTCTCTGTCCTACCTCTATTGTTTCACGTTGGATTGATCTTAATATATAGAATTTGTTTATTCATTTAGCCCAAACTGACTTCAAACTTCTAGCTATTTACTAATCCTTACAGTATTTTTGACTTTCTAAGGCAATATGTAGGAAACAAAAATTTATAATCATTGCTATTATAGCTACTGTAACTAATAACAGGATGAAATTTGTTCACTGTATTATACATTTTACTTGTATTATTTCTCATGTTTATAGCAATTTGGGTAACTAGAGTAATTGTTATTTTGAAGATGGGGATAATGAAGATAACAAATTATGCTATTACTTGCCAAATGTAACACACTTTGTAGGTACAGAGCCAGGTTTCTACCACATGCTGTTTACTCCAAAGGTGCATCTTTATCTTAGTACATCAGGGACTTTATTTTTTCTTTTGAGATCTTAAAATGCTATGCAAGCACTAAGAAATTTCCAGAGATCACCTTATTCCACACACATTTGTTTGATGCATATGGAGTAGCAGCCTCAATACAACAACAACAAACAATACCACATACTCAGTAGTTAGGAAATTCGTTCCAGCAGGAAAGATAAACCAGTAAATAGATCATTATGAAACACTATAAAAACAAAGAGGGAAGTATCCACAGAATGGTTTGGAAGTGTAAAGAGAAGCTATCCAATCTAATTGGAATGGAAGGTAACACAGAAACTCTGTCTTGTAAGATGAGCAAGATTTAGGCTTGTGAAGGAATGGGCAAAGAATATGCCAGGTAAAATACAAAACGGTAAGATAAAAATGCATATAAGTGAAAGAGAGATTGTAATACTGATATGCAAATATGATTACCTTTCAATTTTCTCATTCTAGGATAACCTTACCATCATGCTCATGAAATACAAAATTAATGGACGAGATAGATGTAATCTGAATCTTAATATTTAAGATAAATTTACTTAGTTGGAGGAGCAGCACAGAGGGGTGAGAACGTATAAAGCATGTAGGCAGTAGTACTGGCTAGTTAGGCAATGTGGATGTATTAAATCAACAGAATGATTTAAAGAAAGAGAAACCTGTAGAAATATTATTTACACTTACATTGTAGTAAATAGTTTGAGTTAAGGAAATTGGTTAATGGTACCACAAAATTACTAGTTTACTGGTTCTGAAAACTGATCTAAGATTGGAATAAGCAAATGGAATTAAGCACAGATTCATCAATCCATATATTAATAAATATTGAAAATTACAACATGTGGACTTAGAAATTTAGAGAGAGTAATTGGTATTGAATTCCTAAGGTAATCAAGGTATATAATAGAAATATTATATATTTCTAAATCATCTTATTTCACAGAAATTAAGGTTTGGGGCTTCCCTGGTGGCTCAGTGGTTAAGAATTCGCCTGCCAAAGCAGGGGACACAGGTTTGAGCCCTGGTCCGGGTAGATCCCACATGCCACGGAGCAAGTAAGCCCATGTGCCACAACTACTGAGCCTGCGCTCTAGAGCCCGCGAGCCACAACTACTGAAGTCGGCACACCACAACTACTGAAGCCCACGCGCCTGGAACCCGTGCTCTGCAACAAGAGAAGCCACCGCGATGGAAAGCCCGTGCACTGCAACGAAGAGTAGTCTGCAACTAGAGAAAGCCCCCGCGCAGCAACGAAGACCCAACACAGCCAAAAATAAATTAATTAACTTTAAAAAACAAAGAAATTAAGGTTATAATGTCTTTTCATATAACTGTTGACAATTCATGAAGAAACAAATTATACAATGATTATATTCCAGGAAAGAAGTGTTTTGAATCTTGTATAAAGATTAAAATAGAATACAAATGTATATGTTAGCGTAAAACAGGCTAGTGAAAGAAAAAGTTTTGGAGTTCTGTAGAAGCTAACTACCAAAAGACATTTTCCTAGTTAGCTAGTTTGGATCCAAAGTAGAAGAGTAGAGCTTGAATAAACTAGGCTCTTAAAATTTAAGGAAAAGGAAATACGGAAGAACAAAGCATTTTCTATACAAAGCAGGAGGAACCTGTACTTCAATCAAGATTAAATCAAGCATTTGCAAGGACTGAAATTGTGGAGAATTCATAATGAACCCTCTATGCTCAAGGGAAATAATGAATGCATCTTTTGAAAATACTGGCATATTCTTTATCAAGAAATCTGAATATTTATTATTCAACATATTTGGCTTTGAAAATATGTGATGCTATCTGCACCTCTAAAAAGAAAATGTCGTAGGTAGACCAGGAAGAAGTTGCCTTCAATAGTCCAGGCCTGAGAGGTGGTAGCTTCCCAATAAGAAAATTCTGTCAGGTGTCTAACGGCTCAGGGGAAATGAGAGCTGGGTGGGAGGGATGTCTGGAGATCACCAGTCTTACTTAGCTCTAAATCCACTTATTTATATGGTGTAGTTTACATTTTCTTTTCCCCATTAATCATCTAAGGTAGAGCTTACAGCATAAATTCATTCTTGCATTTATTCAACAGTTTTTGTAAAGTAGCAATAGCTGTACACCAAATGTTGAACATAAATGACAGAATGGTAAGGAATGGGAAAAAAGGAATATATTCCCAGGAATATTATTATTAAAAGGAACCTCTAAATTTTGCAGTGTGCTCATTGGATAATTCATGGGCAAGCTATTATTTTAGTGGTTTCAAGTTTAATAAGGGAAATACAGGTAGATTTTTTAAATGGGAGAAAATTACCATTTGTCATGTTTCTGTTGGTCTCATCTAAATTCACGATGTAATATTAAATATTATACTCAATAATAAAATAGAAAGAAAAATCAGTAAATGCTTCTTTTTCATAAAACTTTACTGTCCTAGCTTATGGAAATTATACCTGTAAAATTGTATTGAATTCACCATTCTTTTTTTTCTGCTCCTCTTCCAATCTATAGTGCTAATAACTTTTTCCAAGTCTTTCAAATTATTGCTTAGTTTGAAATCATTTTAATTTCTATTTGCCACTCTGAAATTGTAATGAATGATCTACGAACTGTCATTTATTCTGAGAACCAAATAGTTCATTTGGTTCACCGTTTTAATGCTTAGCTGGATTCAGTCTCATACTGGAATATATTTCAGTATAACTATTAAAAGTGACAATACATCTCCTCTATAAATCTCATTATTTCAATAAATATCACATTAAATTGAAACTCACTGAAATCTAAAAGACTAAAACTGAGATAAATTTTAAAAGAGATTAAAAACTTTAATGATTTCCAAACTTTTGCTCATTTACCTTCCAATTGTGAACTCAAATTCTTCTGCCTTAATTTTCTACATTCTACTTAATTTTGGCATTTCATTATTAGAAGTATTAAATTGCTATCTAGCAGCATCAATATACTGTGACAATTGCCTTAATGAGTACAAATGAAACAAATCTATTTATACTTGCTTTTATATTGAAATTATAAATCTTAGAATAGTTCACTGTTTATTAGTTCAAAAGATATTAAAAGCAGAAAAATCTAATAAAGGGAAAAATCAAAGATAGATTACCCTAAGAAATGATTTTCCTTCCGAACAAAATTATTTTCATATATTTTGGAGGTAAACTATTTTTTTCAATTTAAAAGCTTATCATTTAATGATAAACTAATTAATGGTTCACTCTACCAATAGACTATTTTCTGTGTGTAGCTATTAATATTCATTATATGCAAGCTCAAACAACTTCGACTAAAAACTCTTACAGGTAGTATATTATACATAAATTCCTTGCTAGAAAGTATAACTTTATTTTCTTTAATAATCTGAAGGTAAAAATAAATCAGACTATTAATTCACTCCATCTATTGATGATAACTTCCTAGTCCCAAGAAAAAGTTATCTGAACTTTAGAAATTTTTTGTTAAGCTCTGAGTGCTTGAATCTCAGTAATGTCAAAGAATGATTACAATATGACTTTACATTTCTGTGCCAGGACATTGATATAAAAAGATTTATTCAATGTGTCATTTCTGTAACATCCCTGCAAAAATTGGTATTACATATTCTCAAAATGCAGTGCTCCTCTTTCTAATTAAAGCCACTGCCCTAATGCAGGACTTGGTCTTGAGTTGTGTGTGTTGTTTTCACCTTTCCCTCATTCCTATTCCCCTTAAACACAGGCCCAGCTCTAGAGTGTCTCCTTTTTTTTTTTTTTTTTTTAATAAATTTATTTATTTATTTATGGCTGCGTTGGGTCTTCGTTGCTGTGCACGGGCCTTCTCTAGTTGGGGTGAGCGGGGGCTGCTCTTCGTTGTGGTGCACGTGCTTCTCATTGCGGTGGCTTCTCTTGTCGTGGGGCACTGGCTCTAGGGACGCGGGCTTCAGTAGGTGTGGCTCGCAGGCTCTAGAGTGCAGGCTCAGTAGTTGTGTCGCACGGGCTTATTTGCTCCACGGCATGTGGGGTCTTCCCGGACCACCACTCAAACCCGTGTCCCCTGCATTGGCAGGCGGATTCTTAACCACTGCGCCACCAGGGAAGTCCCTCTCCTCTTTATTATATTTGTCCAAGAGGACTCTTCAGATTTGGGTAAGAAGCAACAGGAAGTCTCACTCGTTGCTGGTGGGAATGAAAAATCGTACAACGACTTTGGAAAACTGTTTGGCTATTTCTTACAAATCTAGGCATACACTTACCATACAATCCAGGATTAATACTAGTAGGTGTTTATTCAAATGAGTTTAAAAATGTGTATGCAGTGACCTGCATACAAATGTTTACAGTAGCCTTATTCATAATTGCCACAACTTGGAAGCAAGCAAAACTCCCTTAATAAATGAATAGATAAATATTCATAGAGTGAAGTATTATTTAATGATAAACAGAAATGAACTATCAAATCATGGGAAAATATGAAGGAAACTTACATGCATATTACAATGTGAAAGAAGCCAGTTTGAAAAGGGTACATACTCTTGATTTCAACTATATGATAGTCTGGAAAGGCAAAACTATAGAGACAGTAAAAAACCAGCAGTTGCCAAGGCTTCAGCAGAAGGGAGAGGTGGAGCACAGGTTTTTTAGGGCAGTGAAACTAGTATAAATAATACTGTAATGGTAGATACATGACATTACATATTTGTCAAAATTTACATAACTATACAACATACAAAGTAAATCCTAATGCAAACTATGATCCTTAGTTAACAATAACATATCAGTATTCATCAATTGTTACAAACGTGCCACACAAATGCAAGATATTAACAATAGGAGAAACTCTATGAAGGGAAGAGGGTGAAGATGGGATCTCTCTGTACTTTCTACACATTTTTTTCAATCATCCTAACACCCTTTAAAATAGTTTATCAAATATGAATATATCAATTATAGTAATATTGTGTTATCTCAAAGTACAATGCCATAGGAATAGATACATCTTTATATACGATTTGCTTTTAGGGAATGGCTGGATTAGTGCTGTTAATGGGAACACACAAACTGGGATCAGTAAAACTTGGTAGAAGCCAGTTCAGGTGATTCACTTACATGCTGGAAGTTGGTACCGGCTGTGCAGTTTCCGGGAGCTCAGTTAAGGCTGCATGTCTCAATTCTCTTGTATGTTAGTCTATTCCTGTGGCACTTGGGGTTCCTCAGACTTTGGTGGCTGGTTTTCTACAGGAAGGATCTGAAAACTGACTGACCTTCTGAATGCCTTCCTTGGAGTTACTAAAATGAAATTTCTGTTTCCAGCAATTAAGGCAGTCATTGACACAACCTAAATTAAAACTCAACTTCTGGGCTTCCCTGGTGGCGCAGTGGTTGGGAGTCCGTCTGCCGATGCAGGGGACACGGTTCGTGCCCCAGTCCAGGAAGATCCCACATGCTGGGGAGCGGCTGGGCCCGTGAGCCATGGCTGCTGAGCCTGTGCCTCCTGAGCCTGTGCTCCACAACAGGAGAGGCCACAACAGTAAGAGGCCCGTGTACCGCATAAAAAAACCCAAAAAAACTCAACTTCTTAATTGGTGGAGTGAGGTGGGTGTTCAGGAAGACACACAATTGATTGGGCTATATTGGAAGGCCTGTTACCATCACAGTGTGCCCCTGGCACAATGACAATTGAGTTTATTTTCAAAATCCATTCCACCTCTTGTCAGAAGCATGAAGATGACTGCCAAGAACTATGAAGACGCCTGAGATTTTACTTTACTTGCAATCTAACAAACTAGCCTGTCACAAATTTTTTTTCTGTCACAATCTCATGGATGCTGGAAGACTCCTTGTAAGAAACAAAGGACGATTTAATACTCATACCAATAGCAGTAACTCAGGGTATCATCATTTTAGTTTTTGTATTTTTAAGCCCGAACTTCTTCAGGGTGACACGACTTAGGATAAGATGACGTTTGCACATGCTGTGGTTTGCATTACTGATCTGGTACCCAAGGCCAAGGGCTTAACACTTTTTGAGCAAACAGCAAACATCCTACAAATAGCAGACAACGCAGCCCAATTCCTTCTCTCCATCCCTGCTTCCAGTAAGTTAAGAAGCTACAGGGAATTCCTGCTATGGTTGCCTTCACCTAACTTGCTGCCTATGTACCTACAGAAACTTCTCAGTATAAGGCGACATATGTCACGCACTCTGGCACACTCAAAAGGATGTTCAGGGATGCTCAAGCCCATGGCAGACTGCCTCTCCCAATATAGCTCTATTTGTGAATTTAGTATCTGCCTGGTTTATAGATGTTTCTGAGGTGCATCCTTCGGAGAGGTTTTGAATTTGCTTCAAATCCAAAAAGGCTTTGCTTCAAAGGGTTTTTGTATTTTAACTTGCTAAATAAAATTATCGGCTTGAAGTTTGTCAGACCACCTTAATTTTGTGATTTGGGAATGTTTGTAGTCCCCAAATTTTAGTAAAGTACTGTACTCACCACTCAGCATCTAAGTTTATGATAATTAATTTTCTTGCCCTCCTTTTAGGCAGGGGGCAGTTCTGTTTTATCATACATTGACAGAATGGTTGTTTAGAATCACAGATTTACCAGAGGTAGTACTCCGATTAGATTTTTCACCTCGACTCGTAATTCTATCTCCTTTCCTTCATGTCCTGTGAGACCTGAGCACCAAATTTCAATTTCACTGATTTTGCAAATGCCCTCAGCTGCTTATCTTTCTTAGTTCTTGACTTCACTGTTTTGTCTATTTTATTTATTTATTTTGTCTGAAAATTATTTAATATTTTGCCAGCTTATCATTTAAAAATACATTTCATTTAAACCTTTTAGCTGTCAAAGAGAGGGTCAAGTCTCCCGACTCTCATAATATTGGAAATGGAAAGCCCTCCTTTTATTATTTTTATAAGATATTACAACAGAGAAAGCCTGAAGAATTTCTCATGACACAATGTGAGATTTAAGACCACAGATTTCATGGTTTGTTCACTCTCCTTGTTATAACTTACATAGGTGAACCCATGAGAATGGAACGATATCAGCTTTATTTTATCCTGCTCTGTTACTGACAGTTTAGCATGACCATACACTAATAGATTTGGTAAGCATTATAGCGTGGCACGTGGCCAACAATTTTCCTGGGCTTCTTTCACAGGATTGTCCAAAGTTCTTTCGCATAAGTGCACATGAACGGTCTGATCATTTTTCTCTCATAGTACAGGCTGCTTAGCAGTTAGAATGTGTGCCTAAGTACCTGAAGGAAACCAAGGCACTAGGATTATGGGAAAATCAAACCATTTATCTTAATACTGGAATAAATTCATTAAAATTTTCTTAAAAGTCTTTTATCTGTTACAGTTGTTTCAAGGATGAGAGAGAGAGAGAGAGAGAGAGAGAGATTAAAATAAATTAGTCTTCAAGCTCCTTGGTGATGAACATATGGATTCAGAGATGGAGTAGCTGGAGCCTGAGAACTCGGGGTTGATGGCTGACTTGTTAGGCTATCAGAATACTGAATGATTTCCTTTTGGAAAGCCTCACATGTCCAGCATTGAGTACCTCAAAGTTAAGAATGCTTGGCAATGAGTTGAGAAATATCTCAAAAGACTATTCAGTCTACACTTCTCAACACAATATTTTCCCCATACATACAGAAGATAAGCGCATTAAGCACAGGAATTTAGCAAAAGATTGGACTTCCTTGCCAACTGCATTATTATGGTGGAAAGCAACTTCTGTAACCACAGTCATAACTACAGAAAGGGGGAGGAGGATCTCTGATTGCTATGAAAACCAAGGAGGTGCCACCAGTCCACCTGAAGCTTCAGAGCAATACGTGTAAGAAAAGAGACTTCCTATCCTAAATCCTCTGGAGAAACACATGTAAGAAACAGACAATTTATCCCAAGTCCAGAGATGGTAGATAAGATTATCCAAAACAGAAGAGATGAAAAAAAATTATTTTCTGATATTCAAACGGTATTTACATGTTGCCTTTCAGCATTTTATTACCTAGTTTTGGTTTGTAGCAATATATGAGAATTGGCTGTTTTCATTTTTCTATGAAATTATACTTAATCACCATATATGAGGCCAAGAATATTAGCTCTAACTCTGTAACTGTCAAGCTGTTCACTTTTGAACAAGACAATTAACCTGACTTTCTTCAAAAGCACATTGTGTTTTAGGGTGGGATATATTGGATCCAAACCGAAAGGACTTGTTATCTTTGACTCCTGCCTTTTGAGCCGAATTAGCTTCAACAAACAATAGAAACCCTCTGATGCAGAGTTTTCTTATCTTTAAAATGTGAATAATAATACCTACCTAACAGTTGTGTTATAAGGACTTCTTATACTAATACATAAATACTTAGTAAAGTTAAACACAGTAAGAGCTCAGTAAATAGTAGCAGAGATATATTATTTTAATATTTCAATTATTATTAATATCTATCTTATAGGTTTTTTGAAAGGGCAAATGGAATATATTATTTAAAGTATATCCTATGTTTTCTAAAAATGATTAGTTTTCTTTACTTTCATTATCTCCAATCTGCCTATACTTATCAGTAAGAATATATTATCCTCTATAATTAGCAGAAAGAGTTACTATAGGATAAATTAGGAAAAAAATTTAAATAAAACATACGTGATCTGTTTTAGGATAGAATCTTAAATTATGCATGCATTAGGACCAATTTTATGGGCCCATTTTATTGAGGCACAGAAAACTTAGGTAACTTGTACATAGGTACACAATTAATATGTGAAAGATGTGGGATAGAAACTTGGAAAAACTGCTTATGGAGCTTGCACTATTAAACCAAAGTGTTATAGCTCTCTTGGCTTGCAAGCATCCAAATTGAGGATGTAAATTATAATGAAATCTCTAGTAGTCAGAACACAGTCATTAGCATGTTCATGTCAATCTGGCTTTAAAAAAAGCTTTTGCTAATTCATTTGCATATTCTTGCTTCCTCAGAATTTTGTCAGTTCCTCTCATTATTCTTGGACAAATTCTTGATGGTGAAAAACAACTTTTAAATTATTTTAATATCACACTTAAAAATATATATATTTCCCAATTCCACAAGATAAAATGTATAGCTGTTATTGCAAGATATTTCCAGGTGAGATATTTAGTCATATCATTAATTGTTCTCTAGATCAGTATTGGAAAATAATCCATGTAATATCCAATGATTAAGTTGCTTTTGGTGTAAAAGGTGCACAAAAAAGTATTTTTGTGAATACTATTTTTGAGAGTCACTATTTAATAAAATTAGTGAGCATGGCATATATAATATATGTATATTCAGCATATGCTTCATTCACTAAGTAGTATTGAGATGATCAAGGTTTAGACATACTCTGCTCAGCAAAAAATTGTGGAACCAAATTGTTTGATAGCTTACTTGATTATTAACTTCTTTGGTACTACTGACAATCATAATTTTACTGTTTGATAATTATTGTTGAATTCTTCAAAAAATTAAAACTATTTCCAGGAGGTTAGAAGAACTTCAGTAAGCCATGGTAGGCTAAGGGCAGCATACTGGCCATAAAAAAAAGGCAACAGTTATTGCATGAACTTAGTAGTGCCCTTTTATTTCCACAAAACGTCTAATGAGTCCATATATACTGTGTCACTGATTCTGATTAATTGAGAATCTAAGAATTATTAACGCAAAATGCAAGTTTTTAGAAAAATACAGGAGATTGTGAAAATATATATACTTTTAATTTGTTTTAAACTTTTTTATTCTTTCCAGTTATCCCAATAGCTAATTTGGTGTTGATATGAAATATATTGTGATCTTTACTTTTAAAGACAAGAGCTAACTATTTGCATCATTCCAGGACAGTCCTGATTAGCTTGCTTCACTAGGGCATGAAGTGTCTCTGACATTTTTATGTCATAACTGGAGAAATTCAATGCACAGTCCAAAAACAAACAGGTGAAATGTTATTCACTTGTGTTTTTTTGTTGTTGTAGCTTTTAAAAAAATATTTCTCACTGAGATGTTAGTGTACTTGTTCTCAATTTATTCTCAAAATTTCTTTTTTTTTGGTGTAAACACTGAGATATTACTTTGAAGGTCAGAAATATGGCTTCTCAGTTAGATAAGTTTGCATGTGTTTTAAGCCAGGGAACTTGCTTCTTAACTTACTCGAAAGAGGTAATAAACAAAGATTTCCATGGGATAAGCCATCATGAGAAAGTTTATGAAAGGCTGGGGGGAAGTATCTGTTTATTGGCTCTATATACACAGGCATGGTGCTGGGTTTTATTTGTTTTTTGAAGTGGTATTTTTTTAATGTAAATGAAAGGAATTTCTAAGTTGGGGATAGAACATTACTGTGAATTTACAAGATCCTTAAAATATAAAATTTTGAAGAATTATTTGAGTTTTTATTATTTTAAATAAATGTAACTAACATGTTTAATGTTATGCTATTTAACTTAAGCATTATCAATTAAAAAGTAAACACATTTTATACTCATGCATTATGTTTAAAAAACACAAAATTACTGAGTTCATTCCACAGTACACAGTCCATAAAGTACATAGATGTTATTCTGGGATTAACTTTCTTGAGTGAAATCAGTATAGTAGTGAAGGCATAAAGAATACTTCAGTGACTACAGACAGACCATTTGGTTGAATATACAAGTGAGTTAACTGACAATTTCTCTCTCTTCTTTAGGTTGCTGGGCAGCTATCAAAGGCTCAGTAAATTTCCAGCTATGAGCAACTATACTCATTGATATACGCACACTCATGAAATAGGAAGAATCACAGATAGGAAAACTGAGACCTACAGATTTAGATAGGCTTCCTTGAGTGGAAATATTAGTAAGCTACAAGCTATCTGATGTTATACAGAATAAGGAGTACTGTTTTTTTTTTAAGAAAGTTAAGGAGTTGCTTTCACTCTCATTTTGAATTTAATAAAGCAACTTGATAAATGTATTCTTAATGATATTTTAACGTAAGAAACTTTTTTAAAGTTTTGAAGCTCAGATCAAAACATCTTAATGTCAGGAAATAATGTGATTTCCTTTTATATTTAATTTCAATGGAATGCTATTTGAACATCTCTAAATTACTATTGAATTTAATGAATGCCCAGTCTACAAATCAGGGAATCTAGAAAAGTATAATGATGATTTTGGCTTCCAGAAGCTTAAAATTTAGGTGGGGAAACAATATAAATGTTAGACACAATTTTAGGAAGGGAAACCTGATTGAAATAAAAAGGTGTTTTGGGGTATGTGTTAAGACTGCAGCACGGGAGACACAGAGTCAAGAAGCACTAGACTTGTGTTCTGTTGGACTGCAAAATGGGGGAGACTTATAAAGGCAAAACCACAAGATTACAGTTGGTTACATGAGTTATCAGAATTATAATTGAAGCTGGCAAGAAGTAAGGGTGCTTGTTAAGTAAGGATTGGTTGGGGTCCAAAATGGTTGCATAGTTACTACAGGGAGACCTTGAGACCAAAAGGTTGCAGCCAGCAGATGTGGTTCGCAATACAGCTGGTGGTGCCCTACAGTTCAAAGAAAGTTCAAGTTCTCAGTGGGGTGGAGGTGTGTCTGAGACCAGGTCCATAACGGTCACCCAACTCCATTTTTGTATGCCTGAACCATGCTTACTCCATTATAATTTTAATTTTTCATCATAAATATATTTAGGAAAGAAAAGAAAGAAACAAAAAGAGCTAAAATATATGTTACTGTCCAAATGTATTATGAATTAATAAAAGGAGATAAGCTTTATAGACTTAAGTTTAGAACACAATTTTGATATCAAAATACTGCTGGAAATAACAATCCTAATTATTTTGAAGAAAAGAGTTAGGGATGATCTCAAGACAACAAACACTAAAACTTTATTTTGACTTGTTTGAATTTTATAGGTGGCAAACTAATATTACCTTTGAACTACATTTAACATGAATCAATCTTGAAGCCACTGCATCTATAAAACAAAGGCTCAAGTTTTCCAATAAAGTACCTCTAAACAATCTTGTTGCTTAGGGTGAAAAAAATTTTTAACAGAAGGAAGAAAGGAAATGAATGTTAACATTGAGTCTTTCAAACATTTGATATATTATTGCATTTGTGTGACAACCAATCCTATTCAGAGGCTCTTGTAAATTTGAACTCAGTTTAATTAATCATGATAGTGCAATTTTGTGTACATTCCAAAAATAGTAAAGCAGAAGTGCTATTCAAATTAATTGTAGATCTTCCCCAAAAGTAGAGAAATATGTATAGGAGATCAATAGATATTTTTGTATGCAGACAATAAATATTTCTGTATTAAATAATTAATTAATTATGCTAATATGTGCTTCTATTATTTACATGATATCTTGACATAAACCCTTATTCTGTCAGCCTTAGATTTTGTTTAGCAAGTGCTATGGTCTAAATGTTGTGTCCCCTCAAAATTCATATTTTGGAACCTAGCCCTCAAAGTGATGGTATGCGGCCTTTGAGGGGTCATGAGGGTGGAGCCCACATGAATGGAATTAATGCCCTTATTAAAGTGGCACAAGAAAATTCCCTTACCCCAGCAGCCTGATGAGGGCCCTCACAAGAATTTGACCATATGGCACACTGATATTGAACTTCTACCCTCCAGGACTGTGAGAAATAAATTTGTTGTTTATCAGCCACCCAATCTATGGTATCTTGCTATAGCAACCCAAACTTGCTTAGACACAAAGTGATCTACAGATTCAATGCTAACTCTGTCAAAACTCCAACGGCCTTTTTAAATAGATACAGGAAAAAAATCCTAAAATTAATGTGGAACCACAAAAGTCTCAGAATAACAAAGCAACTTTGAAAAAGAAGAACAAAGCTGGAGACATCACATTTCCTGCTTTCAAGAAGTATTATAAAACCACCATAATTAAAACAGTATGGAATTAGCATAAAGACAGTTGTACAGAACAGTGGAACAGAATGGAAATCCCAGGAATAAACCCACACATATACAGTCAAATGATCTTCCACATGCATGCCAATACATAACAGGGAAAGGACAGTCTCCTCAACAAATGGTGTTAGGAAAACTGGGTATCCACAAGCTAAAGTGTGAATTTGGACTCTGTCTTACACCATATTAAAAAAATCAACTCAAACTGGATTCAAGACCTAATTTTAAGTGGAGAAACATATATTGCTGTATTTTTCAGTGACTCATCACAGAGCAATGCCAGATAAGATGGCAAAAACAATGAAAAGGAAAGCATATGGTGATATGTGGGGGAGAAAAATATAGCTTCAAAATTGCAATTTATGACAGGGATTTAAATTTTCTTGAATGGTGTTTTAGCACATATATATATAATTATATGATTTTTATCCTAGATGTATAAATGTGATAAATTATATGAATATGCTCTAACATTTAATGATAGTTAACTTTTCAGGAATGAACTGCTGTGATGGTGTGTTATTCTTCTTATTTTTAGATTCTATTTGTTAACATTTTATTTAAAATTTTCGCCTAATTCATAATTGAGATTGGCATTTAGATTTTATTGGTGCAATTTGTGTCAGGTTTTATAATCAATATGTTACACACTTAATAAACAATATTTGAAAAATTATCCTTTTTGTTCTATGCTCTAGGATAGTTTAGTGTTAGAATTATCTGTTCTTTACAATTCTGTCGCTATAGCTTTATGAAACTGAGCTTATCAAGTGTTTTCTTGGGGGATAACTCAATGACAGGTTTCTCTGATTCTTTTGTATACATCAACATATATATTATTATTTCATTTCCAGGATGGATTGTGGCAACTACGTTTTCCTGGAAAATTATCAGTTTCGTTGCAATTTTCAATTATATTTAGATACAAGTAGCAACTCAATTTACTATGAATCTTTCTGTGGTTCGTTCTACATTTTATTTTCTGATTTTATCAATTATTCTTTCTTGCATCATTATTAGAGAATAGTACTTGTTTCATTTCTACTCTTTGTATGGTGTGTTTTTAATTTCTTTTTGAGTCAATTTTAGTTTATGTTCCATGGACACTCAACAGAAAGTGATCCTCTAATTTCAGGACTAAGAATTCACATGTCAGCAATCACCTCTAATTCACAAATTCTTATTTTAGGCTTTGTATCTTTTTTGTTTTGTTGTTCTTCTTTTGACCTTGTCATTGTCTGAGAGGAGTGAATTAAAATATTTTACCATAATTATGTTTCTGTTTATTAATCTTATTTTTTCAAATACAATGCTTTATGATTACAGGTACTAGATTATTTGATTTGTAGGTATTCATAATCTAAGGTCTCCCTGCAAATTACTTGTTAACTTTGCTGCTTTCTTTAATCCTGAATTTCACCTCATTTGATGGACTATATAAATTAGATAATAACGGTGTATCAATATTAATTTCCTGATGTTAATTGTTCTGTGATTATTTATGAGAATGTCTTCTTAGAATATATACTTTGAGATATTTAGGGATAAAGTCATAATAAAGAGTCACATTTTCTACAATTTACCCTCAATGTTTAGAAATAATCTTTACATATATACTATCATTAATTATTATTATATAGATCAACAATAGGTAGATGGATACATGGATAAAATAGTATGATAATGCAAATAAACTAAGATGTAAACAATTTGTGAACCTGGGTAAAGGATATAGATACTTTTTTGCAGTATATGTACAACTTTTCTGTAACTTTGATATTATGTTTAAATAAAACAAACCACCAGGAAGGGTTTAGCATTTGCTGCAGTTTACTTATGTTTATGAACTGAAGCTTTCTCATCATTCCTGGACACTGATGCTTTTCTTGTCTTTCCAGCCCTCTGGGTATTTATTATGCCCTGCTCCCAAAATGTAAAGTTAAAAGTTTTATTTCTAATAGTGACAGTTGAAACTAATAGCTAAATATAAGTGAAATATCGAATGTATAATTTAATAATCAAATTATGTTCTACTACACTCTCTTTACATATTCATCACTATTTCATAGTTTTATTTTATACTGGGTTGTTTTTTAATCAACCTCTTTATGACCTAAAATACCCTTAGTGAGTTTTTTACAATAAAATTATACATGTTATTATGAAGGTAAGCTATCTTAGAGAAGGATAAGATTTGCAAGGCAATGTGGTATTGTTTTCATATCTTTTTGGACACCAAAATATGATTTATTAATTAGCATTTTTCCTCACCATTTGGAACCCCAGTTTATTTTTAAATAGCCACTTCAATTATTACCTTTCTTTATTTATCTTTGCCTCATACAAGCAAATTAAGTAGATTTACTAAATACTAGAATAGACAAAACAAAGGTTTGATGGTTCATTGGGAAAAGGATCAGGGAGTATAATAAAATTCAAAAGGAGGAGGAGAAATATGTGGCCACAAATATTTGGCAAGTTTTATTTAAGAGTATTTCTTTTTTAAAAAAATTTTTTAAATTTTTACATCTTATTGGAGTATAATTGCTTAACAATGTTGTGTTAGCTTCTGCTGTATAACAAAGTGAATGAGCTGTATGTATACATATAGCTCCATATCCCCTCTCTGTTGCGTCTCCCTCCCACCCTCCCTATCCCACCCCTCTAGGTGGGCACAAAGCACCGAGCTGATCTCCCTGTGTTATGCGGCTGCTTCCCACTAGCTATCTATGTTACATTTGGTAGTGTATATATGTCAGTGCCACTCTCTCACTTCGTCCCAACTTACCCTTCCCCCTCCCCGTGTCCTCAAGTCCATTCTCTACATCTGCGTCTTTATTCTGTCCTGCCCCTAGCCAATCCTCCCAAATAAAGTGACTTAAATATATGGTAGGGGAAAGTAAAAAAAAAAAAAATTAAACTTAAAATTACCATTATAGGCATAAGATTCTAGCATGGCAATTTAGAATGTATTAATACTTGTTTGTGTACATTTAACTTAAATCCTTTGTTATTGTAATGTGCTTTTTGTGACTTGATTACAGAGGTTATAAAGGTAGATTCATATTGAGAAAAATATCATTTGATTGCATTTTGCTATCTACATGTGAGAGTAAATTCCATATAATTGTATGTTGTCCCATAAGTTATTTTTTTACATAATTAATCACTGATGGAAAATTTATATTTTTTGTACACAGTTTTACAGAAAGCAGACATATGTTTTTGATTAAACATAATGTAATTTTATGTTTCAAAAATCAGGGACTATTCATTGTTGTGAAAAGAAAATAAAAAAATTCGATTGTGAGTCTTCCAAATATTGTACTATTTCAGCATTGATTTAAAATATTCAAATTCATATGATAAAGAGTATGTTAAATTCTACACACATACAAAGTTCTGGAAAATAATTTTAAATAAAGAGTAAAGTTTTTAAAGTATATAAATCCTTCTATGAAAATAAAATTACTGAAATATTTCACTTAAAACTAACACTTTACTGACCAAAAAAAACCACAAACAAACAAGTCTTTGGTACATAAAATTGTAAAACCTTTTCTTATTTCCTTTTTTTAATGTAACTTTCCAATATATTTCCATACACTGACTATATCCAGGCAGACTTATTTAGAGAGGCTTATAAGTGGAAATTATAGTACATCTTTTCTGAACAAATAAAAGCAACCTGGACAAATTCTTTTTTCCAATCAAATGAGAAATTCAGAGAACTCCCAGAGAAAAGAGAAGCACTTTTCTTGAAACAAGCTTCCTTTAACATTCTCTTTTAAAGACCAAAGGGACACTCTTTCCAATAATACAGATAGATAAGAAAATACAAATAGAAGAATCACTCCAGGCTGTGAGAAAATATACCAGCATGGAGTTATGTTGTTTTTCATATACCTTATAAAAAGTCAAAGTCCTACTTGCTTCAATTTTTTCAAAGAGTTAGTAAAAACCAACAAAGTCTGTTCAAGTTTATCTGCTCCCCTTTACCTCTCAAAATTGTCACAAACTATAGCTTTCTAAACTCTAGATTTGAAGAACAGAACTCTGCAATATTTACTTATAAGTTTAGGAATAAAGAAATGGACAATTCATATTCTATCAAAGGGTCTTATTTTAATCTGCTGATTTTTCTATACTTTATACAAAGCTATAAATTGTTTTCAGAGATAACGAATATAAATATAAGCAATTCAATATTTATTGTGTAATTTTATGTAGTATGAAAACACATGTGTATATACAAAATATACATCATAATATATGTTCTATTTAGAAACAGAAACTCATCCTTTATATTGGGACAAGAAAATATTATAGTGAAATACAAAGTTGCCTAAGTCTGCAATAGAGATCAATGTAAAAATAATATCAATGAAGCAGAAGTTTATATATTGAAAAGAGATACAGAATAGTATCAATAATACAAAAAATCCAGTTTAAGATTTAAAGGTCAGGTTTTAGAATTTCAGGCAGAATTCAGGAGAAATTATGAACAAATGGAAGAGGAGATAAGACAGAAATCAAGAGGGACAATAGTGTTTCCACCTGCAGATAACTTATACCCTGTATTAGAAAGTACAATACATGGAACAGAGAACATAAACAAACAAAAAATCACAGCAATTACAACAAAAAAATGTATAAGTTAATCAAAAATGTACTCTACTTTTAAGAAATACCTAGGGTTGGAATGAGGAGAGAGCAGATTGTGTATTTCACAACCAGAGGCCAAGACAGGGCCTATTGGCCTCTGCAGGGAATGAGGCACCATGGCACCTGTCGCAGGGCGGTGTGACACCTTTCACTGATGCTGCCATTATGTTTAAGCTCCTTAGACTGAGATGATACCACAGGAAGCAGAAAGAGGGAGTCATAACAATCGAACTTCAGAAACAATTATTGGTAATGTTTACTGTACACAGCATCGGAGGGAGAATCTTATAAAGAGTAGTGAGAACTTTTGAATGACATGAGTCGGAGACAGATAAGAACATATGAGTTTCAGAAGAGGAATTTTTCCACAGAGAGAAATGAAATTATTCCCGCATATTTTTCTTGTACCTCTCCGTTCTATTTTTTTCTATGTTGGTCTTTTAAAACTAAACTTTTCCATTAAAAATAGCTTTTACAGCTATCAATATAACCATTCAAGGACATATTACATTTATGGTTTACATTTATGTATGCACTTAAAGTAAATCAGTATATTTGTGAACTACTTGCAAATTCAGAAATATAAATGGTGTATATATGTATACATGTGTATGTATGTATTTATATATATGGATGTGTATATATATATAGTTATAGAGATAGATATATTCTCCATACACAAAACCAGTGGGAGAAGAATATGTATCCTTGGCATTTTGGTGTATGATTGAAAAGTGAAGGAAGCCTGAGTGCTGTTTTTTTCTTTTTTTTTTTTTTGAACAAGAGTCATTTATCCTTGAAGCTCATTCTTGAAAGTTCTGTATATTGATAATCTTTTTCACTTTTCAAAGTTCTGTATATTGATAATTCTTTTTCAAACAAAATACCTTCCAATTTAGTTCTTTGAGATATATGTTTTATTTTTCATATACATTTCTAGCAGTTCCCTGAAAAATCCAATTCAGCACACCCTAAGCCTGGAGGGGTTGTCTTATTTTCATATTAGGTTTAATCTATCATTGATACATTTATATAAAAGCTCACCACGTGCCTTGCATTTTTATAGCAATTCATCTTACATTTGTAGGATATCAGATATGGAAATTAATTGAGAATATCCTGAAGGCATCTTTTTTTCCTATTGAGACAGAGAGAAGAATTTATATCCATATATTATTCTTGCAATACCGTTCTGAGTAACTTGGTTAATGAAATATAAATTATGTCTGAAAATTCTTATATTTTCATTTTTTGTGATCTAATGACTTTTGCTCTCTGTGGCAAATATGTATTTTAGAAGATAAAGAAACATCTGTCTCATTTTGATTTTATGTTTCCTGTTATGAAATGGAAGTTTCATATCATTAAATAGAATTGAATAACTGGTGAAATTCTCTTAATAAGAGGACTTGCTGAAGCTCAACTTAAATCTTCTATCATTACTATGAAATTCAAAAACAAAAGCAAAGACACAGACTTGTTTAGTGAACAGCAGCCAGTGACTTTTGAAACAAATTATTTAGAGGGAGCATTAAGCTAATAGGTAGGCTTTTTTCTTTTCCTTTTTCTTCTTCCTCTTTTATTTTTTTTAAAGAAGACTTCATTTAACAAGAAATGCATCAGAGCAAAAAAAAAAGGCTGTGTGTGGTGTGAAAAGTGTCCTGCTACAAAACATCTATAATTCTAGGAAAGATGCAACATATATCATATTAAATATATGTTGGAGCTAAAACAAATGTTGAGGAAAATCACATGAGCTAGTTACAAAGAGTAAATAAAATTCAGAGTGCTGGGTAGGATTTAATTTGGGGTTTACAAAGCCAGAGGGAAACAAGAGATAAGAGTTTGACCTGTTGATAATGGAGATTTAGAAACGAGATCCCTAAATAAAGTAGGACTCCCAAAATGATACATCTTGAGGGGAAGCCTGAGTTAAAAAAGAAATCTGGGCTTCCCTGGTGGCGCAGTGGTTGAGAGTCCGCCTGCCGATGCAGGGGACACGGGTTCGTGCCCTGATCCAGGAAGATCCCACATGGCGCGGAGCGTCTGGGCCCGTGAGCCATGGCTACTGAGCCTGCGCGTCTGGAGCCTGTGCTCCACAACGGGAGAGGCCACAACAGTGAGAGGCCCGCGTACCACAAAAAAAAAAAAGAAAAAAAAGAAATCTACTTACCTAGCAAGGGAGACAAGGAGAACCCTCTTCTGCTTCAACTCAGCATCAGATGAGGAAAACTTCTCTTAAAAATGTATAACCATTGTCTTACACTCACATAGGATTCTGACAGAAATTTCATGATCCCGTCATCAAGGAATCCACAAATTAATTAAAATGTGAGAGGCTCTGAGACGGTGGTCTTCTAGGGCAAAATGCAAAAACAAGCACAGGTGCTCTCTAAGGAAAACTTCCTCAATTAAGCTTCGTCAGGATTCCCACAGACAATGGTCAGCTTTATTCTTTGATGAAAGAATGGGGAGGCGCGAGCTCACGCTCTAGCACACAGCGTCTCCCCCATGGGCCACGGTCGCGGCTGCGTTACAGGGTCTCGTCAGCCGGAAGGGGACAGAGTTCTCGCGAGACTGTGCAGCTGCGCTGCTCACGCTCCGGATCCCAAGGTCTGTGCGCAACACCTCTGCGCAAGGCCCGCCCACTGAGCTGAGGAGTCAGGGCAGCAGCCGTTTTGTGCTAGGAGCTCAGGTCCAAAGCGGCAGCTGGAAGACCTCAGCATGCGGCACCCTATGAGCAAGTGAAATTAGACTACGCACAAAGGCAAAAAGAAGGTTAGACTTTATTACCCAGAGTGTTTTTATTTCCTGGGAATTGTTAATGAGCTTTGCTGGTGACAGTTGTTGGGTCACAATCCCGGGAGCTTCCCAGGTATAATGTGAAACCAGCCCACATGCACAGAGGGCAGGGAGAGACTGGAGAAAGAGGTGGACACTTCAGATTGTTAGATGGCAGGTTTAATCAGCAAGGGAATTTATATATGAGGCTTGTCTTGAGCAGCCGCTAGAGGCTTCGCATCGCCCACCAGAATCTGAAACGGTTATACAGAGGCCTTCGTAGGGTTTAGTCACATGTACCATCCAGATCGTCTCAACACCCTCAGCCCTTCTCAAGGCTGTGACCTTGAGCAGCTTCCAGAAAGGGAGGCAAGTAGAGTGCCCATTCCAAGGACAGGAGAGGCAGTGAGATGCCTCCAGTTGCCCCGGTCCAGCTTGAGGGTCAACCAGTGGTCATGTCCTCTCAGCGATTTCCCGCAATATTAATGCACTTTTCTACACATGTTACAGATTTATGAAAGTAAAAATAAATATCTTCCAATATGATATATAGAGAGATTTGTTACTAAAGGAAAGTTGATCTAAAACTAGGCACCATTTTTGTCCTGATTCTTTATTTCAATGCTTTAATCTTAATCTGCTCTATATTATTTTGGGTCTTACATCTCTCATTACTAACTTGCTTAACGTGTGTAACAAAACATTAGCTTCCTTGAGGACTATCTAGAGATCTTATTGCGCTGTTTAGGTATTTTCAAGTAATACCAACTAATTAATCGCTCTCAGCATCTGATATGACTTTTTTGGGGGGCCCTGGCACTTAGATTTAATTGGTAGATACAAGATGAAAACATAAGGTAGAATATATATAATCCAACTGGCATTGCCTGGGTTGATTCAATTAACTTTTCCAGCTAGGTGAGAACACCTTTTATTCCTCAGCACTTTATTTACGTAATCCTAAACCTGGCAACCTACTCAAAATGGAGATTTTTCTTAGAAAATGTGGGATCTATGTCCAGCTATCTCATGTCCAACATATATATATGACTGGGGTCACTGAATCAAAACCCCTTACAGTTGACTAATGCTTAATCCAAGGCCATCTAGAAAAATCAGATAAAATACAGGATGGTGTGTTTATTTTGAGGCAGTCAGCCAGATGTAGACTTATGATTTGTATACATTTCTACATTATACCTGTAAATGCAGCTGCCAGTCAAGAAAGGAACTGCTGCTCAGCTTCGGGATCATATTGAGTCCTAATAACTAACTTGCACCCCAAACACTAGCTTCGTATTTGCTTCTGCAGACCCCACCTTGGTACAATTTCTACATATACTTTAAACTTCCTTAAGGTAACATTCAGTAAGAATATCCATTTTAGGATACAAATGCATATGATGCAGAATGAAAGTATAACACTAAATCAAAATATTGCTGGTGGATTACACATGTTCTAAAGATTGGCAAACACGTAATGAAAATTTAAATGGTCAAGTAAGGTCTCACGGAGTCTCTGAGGCTTAAGTTGAAGTTTAAGCAGGGCAAGTTGTGTATGGAAAGATAAGAAAATGTGGACAAGTAGAACAATCACAAATATTGGCACATAAATGAAAAATGCCATGAAGTATGAGCACAGAATAGTGAGGATACAAATTACTTAGGAGTCATCTCAATGCTTTTAATATCTCATGCTGTGAGATATATATATATTCAAATGTTTGATATGCAGATAGAAGCTAAGGCATCTCTCATCAATAATGTTGAGTCTATAACCCCTCTTTCATATTTTCTTTACCTCATCACTTTTATAATGGTAATTTCGTACTTTAAATTGGCATTTATTTTGGTCACCTAAAGAGTTTTAACATTTAAGTCATTTGTTTCTGTTAAGTTTGAGAATATTAACAGGAATCACATAAATGTTTTTTAAACCTTAGTGATTCTATCTTTAAAATATCCTTTCTACATTATAAAACAAAATATTTCCTGTGAATAAGTTGATTTTGTATGGTTTTTTCATCCATCATGACAATGATATAAAATAGTGAGAATGGAGCTTTATCAATATGTTAAGGCTACCAAAACTTTGTGATAAGTATATTTTCAATGAAGTAGAGCATGTCAACTGTAAATATCAACCCATGCCCTATTTTCTCTGATTATTTGTTTATAAGCTCAACTTACCTATTTACATTGAACTAGTTTGCGTTCATGGACAATCACAGGACCACACTTGAGGATGTGTGGTCTAATTGGGACTTGTGCAGACTGATTTGTCTATTAGTCCCTCCTAAAGGAGTGACACTGTTTATGCATGAAATACATGTGCTTTGTATTGCTGGTGAGGCAACTCTGTTATTTTTAAGAGTTTGGTCTTATTTTTGTTTTATTTGCTGATTATTGGTAACTAATCTTCAAAATTAATAACAGACACCTACTAATTTGAGTAATTTTCCTGATAAAACATATCTGTATTATTTTGTTTTTCACTTGCATAAAGTGTAAAATAATATGTTGAGGTAATTACAATATTCATGTATGTGGATGTATGTGGAAATGAGTAATTACACATGTCGGAAAGATGGGAAAGAAGAGTCTAGATAATTGTTATAGTGTCCTTTGAAGATGTCCTTATGAAATTATTTCTTTCTCCTTTGGGATAAGGATTAAAATAATTCTTGGAAGTTCACCAGATGCCTTCCTGATAATAAGGTTCTGTCATTATGACAGATAGTTATCATTTTGGTAAATTATTTCTCCCTTCTAGCATGTTTAGATGTCTTCCGTGGATGCACCTGTCTTATGTGTCTTCTAAAGAAAATGAAAATGACACGACTTCAGGGGTCTGTTGGTTGAAATGTTTTCTCCAATTATCTGTGTCAGCACAGAGAGAAATAATGTTAATTCTGACCTAAAGATATGGTTCAAGAATCTTTGCTTCACACACTTTCACGATTCTCACTGATCTTTTTATAGTGAAGGCCACTTAGCAAAGATTTCCTCTGGTAAGCTCATATCTTTTTTTTTTTCAAGTTTTCAAATTTTTGCTACATTTTCTCTGGTAGTGATATTGCAAATAGCAGGTAACTGGCATTGTTCTCTTGTGCTCATTATCACTGTAGATTTTGAAAAACAATCTTAGCAGAAGTACAGGATTCCAAGTTAACCGTCAATTATATTCTTACGGAACAGAAACAGCATCTGGTTTTCTAAACTCCTGATTACAGCCTTAAACCTGAGCTAAATGTTTTAAAATACATTGCAATTTCATAATCTTGAACAAAATATTAACTGTAGATACAATATCAATTTGCAATTTCTTATACAGGAAGCTTTTTGTGGGGAGAAGAAAATTTTTATTTATAGGGAATCATTGTTACATGAAAAATGCATAGAAATACTAACTTTGGAATGACAACTTACATATGCTTTAAGACTTCTCAGATATAGTAGAACTTACAAATGTCATTTATTGTGCATCTGTGAACACGAAGCCATGTGTTGAACTTGATTTTTCAAGTAAATTAAAACATTACAAAGCCTAGAGGGCAATTACTAAATCTTTGTCAAAAGTCATAAAAACTAGCACACTCTCTAATGCCCAAAATAAATAAAAATGTGCATAAAAATATAGGTCTAAGATATTTCATAGTATCATTTACAAAATTAATATCTGGAAACAGACATAATATCCAATAGGAAATGATTACATATGAATTTTAGCACATCTATATGATACAACTGTAGACTTTGGTTAACATTATCTTTATTTTGCATAAGTACATTTGTTGGCATCAAATATCAACATGATACATTATGTATAAAAAGTTACAAAATAACATGTAAAGAAAAATGTTCTTCAGCATTTATTTATTCACAATCTGGAGAATTATATGCAAAATATATTTTCAGAAGTAGCATTATTATTGATTCTAATCTGCCTTTTGATTATGTCTGTTTATGAATTTACAGTGGTTAAAATAAGATGCAGTAATAATGATGATGATAGTAATCATTATTACTATTATATTAATGATAAACACCCAGTTTCAGTTCTCTTCATTTCTCCAGTGTTTCCCAATCATTTTTATGAAATATGCATAGATTAAAAAAATACTAATTTTATAGCAGCCTTAGCTAAACTGTAAAGAAATTTGAACATCAATATAGGGCTAGGTGAAAATTTCTCTTCTCATAATTCTGTCAGATTGATTAATTAAATATATATTTTAGGCAAGATATTAAATATTGAGTTTGTAAAATACCTCAAAATAAAATGCTTTCAAATATTATAATGATAAAGCTGAGCTTACTTCTATAAACATAATTTTTTAATATTGAGTTTTATGTTTACAATGGTCACATCCAGCTAGTGACTGAGGTTTTTAAAAGATTGTTCACATTCTGAGAGTCTAAACTGGTGGCAGCAAATGGCAGAAGAGTATTTCTCAGGTTTTCTCTAATTGATCGAAACTGTTCTTATCTTTATTAACTAGGATTTTGCCATCTCAACTTTTTAAAATTGTATTTTAAGGGTGAAATTTTTCCATAGTTTATCAGTTCTTTCTTTTCTTTAATTGAACAATATAATGATGAAGTTAACTATGATCATGCAAATTAAAATATGAATACAAGTAATTTCCACCAAAATGGGATAATTATAATGAAGCTTTTTCTTAAGTCTACATAGGTTCGGTTCTACTATCTCTAATAACTCACTTTTAGAAATGTAACACCATCCAAACAGCAACACTGGAGCATTTTTACACACACTCAAAGTTGACTGTTGCTCTAAATCCATAAAATGTGTCAGAACATGTTCCTATATTTTAACACAGTGGTTGTAATTATCAATTACACTTACTCAGTTATTCAAAATTTTCAGTTACACAAATCATTTTTGGAGACAAAAATATTTCTTCAAAAACCTGCAAAATTAGAGTCACTCTTACAATATTTTGAAGTATTTTGATTATAAACTCTTGATAAAGCTCTTCCTCTGGATAGCAGGTTCATAAACATTATGAGATTCTATGTAAATTTTGGATTTTATATGGGTATAGACTTTTTCAGGAGTATGTTAATGTCATTCTTCAAAATAAAAAAATACAAAAATTAGTAAAAAGGCAAGGATGTTTCTTCTGACCACTCCTTTTCAACAAAGTAGTAGGAGACCTAGCAACTACAATAAGAAAAAAGTATACAGATTGGGAAAAAAGAAATAAAACAGTCTTTGTTCACAGATGATGTGATTGTCTATATTGAAAATAAGAAAGGATTGACAAAAAAAAAAAAGATCGTCTCTTCAACAAGTGGTGCTGGAACAGTTGAACAACAACACTCAAAAAGATGAATCTAGATACAAACTTTATAGCCTTCACAAAAGTTAGTTCAAAGTGGATCATAAACCTAAATGTAAAGAACAAAACTTTTTTTTTTTTTTTTTTTTGCGGTACGCGGGCCTCTCACTGCTGTGGCCTCTCCCGTTGAGGAGTACAGGCTCCAGACGTGCAGGCCTAGCGGTCATGGCTCACAGGCTCAGCCGCTCCGCGGCATGTGGGATCCTCCCGGACCGGGGTACAAACCCACGTCCCCTGCATTGGCAGGCGGACTCTCAACCACTGCGCCACCAGGGAAGCCCAAGCACAAAATTTTTTAACTCCTAGAAGATAACGTAGGAGAAAACTTAGAAGACTTTTGTTATGGTAATATCTTTTTTAGATACAACACCAAAGACACAATCCATGAAAGAAATAATTGATAAGCTGGACTTCATTAAAATTATAAATGTCTGCTCTGTGAAAGATACTGTGAGCAAAATGAGAAAGCAATTCACACACTGGGAGAAAATATTTACAAAAGACACATCTGATAAAGGACCATTACCCAAAATATACAAAGAACACTGAAAAGTCAACAGTAAGAAAATAACCCAATTCAAAATGGTCCCAAAATCTGAACAGACACCTACCAAAAAGTGATATACCAATGACAAGCATTTGGAAATATTCTCCACATCATCAGAGATGTGTGCAAACTAAACCCACAGTGACCTACTACTACACACTTATTAGAATGGCCAAAATCTGGACACTGACAACACCAAATGCTGGAGAGGAGATGGAACAACAGGAACTCTCCTAGATTGCTGGTGGAAATACAAAATAGTACAGTTACTTTGGAACACAGTTTGGTAGTTTCTTACAAAACTATTAAACATTTTTTACTGTATGATCCAGCAATCATAATCCTTGGTATTTCTGTGACTTGGAAACTTATGACCATACAAAAATCTTCACATGGGTGTTTAAAACAGTCTTATTCATAATTGCCAAAACTTGGAAACAACCAACATGGCCTTCAGTAGTTGAATGGATAAATATACACCCAGATGATGGAATATTATTCAGTGCTAAAAATAAGTGAGCTATCAAGCCACGAAAAGACATGGAAGAACCTTAAATGCATATTAGTATTACTATGTGAAGGAAGCCAATTGAAAAGGCTAAATACTATATGATTCCACTGACATAACATTATCAAAAAACTAAAATTATGAAGACAATAAAAATATCAGTGGTTGAAAATGTTTAGGGGGAAAGGAGAGATTAACTGGAAGAATACAGAAGATTATTAGATCAATTAAAGTCTTCTGTATGATATTATAATAGTGGATACATGTACATTATATAGTTGTCAAAACCCATAGAGTGTACACCAAAAGTAATGAACCCCAACCCCTACATAGTAGGTGCCTAACACATTTTTTAAAAAGTTATCGCATTTAGGGGCTTCCCTGGTGGCGCAGTGGTTGAGAGTCCACCTGCCGATGCAGGGGACACGGGTTCGTGCCCCAGTCCGGGAAGATCCCACACGCTGCGGAGCGGCTGGGCCCGTGAGCCATGGCCTCTGAGCCTGCGCGTCCAGAGCCTGTGCTCCGCAACGGGAGAGGCCACAGCAGTGAGAGGCCCGCGTACCGCAAAAAAAAAAAAAGAAAAGTTATCGCATTTAAACTGTAGCAGGTATGGCAAGGTTGTCATAGAAGGTGATCTCATTCAGCACACATCCCTAGGAAGTTAATAATTATTAACATCATTCTCTATTTGATCTCTGGTCTGGAGTGAGCTTAGCATCAGTTACTACTCTTGCTCTCCCAATGGTCTCCTTCAGTACTAGAAGACAGTGATGGTGGAAATCTTCATAGATTCCTTTTTAAAAATGTGTCCCAAGAGACCAGTGAATATATTTACAATTTGAATACAAACAACATAAACATATGGCTTTAAAATTCCAATTAAAAAAAAGTCTTGGAATTTTATATCTATACATAAAAACAATTCATCTAACTTTAATATTCCACATCTGACGATCATAGACTCTTAAAGCTGCATGGATTTCCGAATAATTATTGCTAATTACCTCATTTGTATAGATACAAAGCCAATACGATTAAGTGAATTCCTCAAGGTCACATAGCTCATTAGAAGGTAATCTTTGACCCAGATCTCTTGGCTCTTTTTTTTTTTTTTTAAATTGGCGTATAGTTGCTTTACAATGTTGTGTTAGTTTCTGCTGTGCAATGAAGTGAATCAGCTGTATGTATACATATGTCCCCTCCCTCTTGGACCTCCCTCCCACTCCCCCCCCATCCCACCCATCTAGGTCATCACAGAGCCGCTGATGAATAATCTTTTAACATCAAATCTTTTTTGTAGTACCAAGTGATGCGTTGTTCTTATTTCATTTTCTATAATTGAATTGCACCCAAACACTTCTAACTTATCATAAATAAACTAGATTTGTCTAACAAATTATGTATCAATATATAAAAATTACAGTACAGCACAATAGTGGGTATCTATTAAGTACAATGTGATTGCATGCATTTCAATTGTATTATATTTGTCCCTATGCCATTCTATCACTCTGTTACAAAGAGACTGAAACCTCTAAAGTTAAGGATAATTTAACAAGAAACTAAATATCTTTATTACATCTATCATACTCTAAAGTCTACTAGGTTAGACAGTGATTCTTTAGAACTGAACTGGTAGAAGAATACAGTTATTGGAAACCATCATATAGGCTCTGCTTTTCTCATGTTGAACCTAAGTAAGACTTATTTTTCTCAGTTTAATGCAATGTTACAGCCTAGAGTTTCAGTTAACTAATTACCTAACTAACTAACTAAATCTCAGTGTATCAAGTGTGATGAGTAAGTTTACCTTAAACTGATTCATTGTAGGAAGAACTTCTTCTGATGGCTCAGGAAGGCAAGTTAAAATGGATAAATAAAAACTAAATTGCTTCCACAGGTATATTAGCTTGACAGTGCTGCCACAACAAAATGCCACAGTCTCGGTGGTTTAAAAAATAGAAATTTATTTTCTCACAGTTCTGGAGGCTAAAAACTGAGGTCAAGGTGACAGCACCTTTGATTTCCCTTGAGATCCCCCTCCTTGGCTTGTAGAATGGCCTCCCTCTTGCTGTGTCCTCACACGGCCTTTTCTCTGTGATCCAGCACCCTGGTGTCTCTTTCTGTATGTCCTAATTTTCTTCTTATAAGGACACAAGTCATATTGAATTAGACCCACCCTAATGGTCTCATTTTAGCTTAGTTACCTTTTTAAAAGTCCTATCTCCATATACAGTCTCATTCTAAGTTACTGGAGCTTGGGGTTTCACCATATGAATTTTGGGTACACAATTCAGTTCATAATAACCAGTAAGACTGTTCTTTATAATATGTATGAGAAAAAAATATATATTGGATAGTAAAGATAAAATGTACAATGTTAGCTAATTTTATCCAGGTTATTTTAAATCTAAGTTATCTTTATTTTTTAATTTTTTTATGTTAAAAAACCAGCAGATATGTATGGGAATAAGAAAGCTAGTCCAGAAATAAAAAGCTTGAACATTGACCCATTTTCTAAAACTTTTAACCTGAAAATGCTGGTGTATCATTAATTACATTCAGCTCCGTGGCAGAAATGTAAAGGCTGTAGAAAATGATAAGGGCTTTGGAATTTCCACCACTACCTGTGATATAAATTAAACTGTTAAGCAAAAAAAAATTTCAACATTATATTTTTTCAAACAACAAAAAAAGAAGTGATGAATATTTGTCTTACCCCTGATATTGTCAGAGAACAAATAAATGACCCAGAAACTGGAAAAAGAGAAATTGCTGAATAACTTTTATCATGTTTCTTTTCACACATTTTTCAATATGGCATTGCAGTGATACATTTGTTGCCTGTTACATTGCTTGACATAACCTGGATCATAATGCATAAGGATGTTCGTATTTCAAAAGCACTTTGTCATTTCTGATAATATATTGGAAAATAAGTATAATTTTTAAAGGATGGTCGCTTTTTGATATGTTCCAGCAGTAATCCTGTATTTATTTAATCAATAGCCTGAACATTATTAAAATGAGTTCATACTTGAATGCTTCATGTTTCTCCCACTGTTGTGATTATTCATAAATATAAAATATAGACACAATTTTTAGTTTCAGCTAAAAAATAGTTGCTCATTTTCTAATAAATATGAAAATATGTTACCATTTAATATTTTAAAATCAATATAATTTTTATTAAATAGAAAAATGTATCATTTTCAGATTTTACTATATGTTTATTAGCCTGTAACTTAAATTTCAGTAAAATCACTTCTCTATATCTTTCTAAATGTTTATTGGGTTATCATTTTTAAATGCTGCATTAATCATTAGATTCTGTAGGAAAATCATAGTAAAATTGTCTTTATAAAAACCTATTCCTCTAAACATTTTAATGGAGGTATATGACCACCAATTCTCATAAAAGTGAAGTGAAAAATTACTAGTAACCTGTATTAATAAAACATATTTTGGTGAAATTATCTACTCAGTTATAAAGAATCTACAAGAGTAATAATTATTTTGGGGGAAACAACTGTGGTCTCCACTGTCTTGGTTGATTGTTCTATTATGTTTTAAGGAAAAGTTCCAATATTTTGTAGCAATTTAGTTTTGTCATTTTGGAAGGGCAACTCTATGTACAACTTTGAATTTTTTTTAAAAATGCTGGATATTAGAGTTTTCACACTATATTTTATCCTGTTATAATTTGGGAATACGTTTCTTTTTTCTCTAATTATTCATTTCTATCTATAGTTTGCTTTAAAGTAATGAGATGATCTTGTTAAATAAACATAAAAACTGATCTCATAATGTTAAGCCCATATTCCACACACAGAAAGTGCATGGTAACAGGCTAGGCACTATTGGGACTTTATGTTGCTACTATCTGAATCTTAAGTCTAATGCAGATTTGTGATTAATGCTAAACATTTTGTCCTCCTCATCAATAACTCATTATATAACGAGAATACTAAAGTCATACACATGAATAGTTAAAATCTTTTTGTTAACAGTATTATTTTAGAAGAAAAATGCTTATCACATTATATTCAAATAAAGGCAACCATCTGTATATAAATGAAATCTTACTTTTTTCTCTCCTCTGTCTTGTGCTCAGTACCTGTTGTCTCCTTACTTCTTCAGATTTTATTTTTAGTTATTTCCCCAATTTCAATTTGTTTTTCCTCACAGACTCTCTTTTCCTCAGAGAAAATATGTTATCTTATGTTTCCCCTGCATGTCTCTGGCAGCTTTTCTTGCTGTCTCATTTGGGGAAGCTAGTTTCTCCTCTGGGCTCCCACTTCCTCATTACACTTTGCCAAGATGTTCTTTACTCTCTCTTTCCTTCTTTCTCAGGAGAGACTGCTCTTTAACCTATTTTCCTTTGTTTAACTCTTAACAACTGTGAACCAAATGTTTTTAGCCACGTTAAAATACACAAATAAGAATATCACCTTTGGGATCATAGGGGTTGAAGTTCAGTAGTCCACTCCAACATGTAACCTAGTACTTGTTGTCACCTTGGAGAATTCTCCATCAGTTTGAGATGATGAAATGCTCCCTTGTCCTTCCCACCACATTCTAGTATCTCCTTGGGAGAAACCACAAGCATAATCTTGCATTTGTTTCTGTGTGTATGTGTGTGTGTGTATGTGAAAATTTACATGTATCTCAAGGATAAAAATTAAATCTCAGAGGCAATACAGTCCAACACACAAATAGAGAAGGTATTCACATCATTAAGCAAAGGTGTCACTTTTGATCCTGTCACTTGAGAACACTAACAAGGTTTATAAGGGAGCAAAGAAATAGTTTCTGTTAGAATGTTCTTTAAATGGGGTTCTTTTAATTGCAAGCAATGGTTCCAACCTTAGTCATTTTCAACAAAATCATATGGTGAGTTCACATCTATGCAAAAATAAAAACCCATCTTGGAAGTTTGTCAGAAACCAAACAGCTTTACAGAACTAGAAAGCAGGAAGTATAAAAACCTGCCTCATAAAGCGTAATTTGGTCCAATACTGAAACTCTCATTCTCCAAGATCCATCTGACTTCTGCACAGGTCAAGGAGGTGAGTTGAATGAACATACAAAAAGATTCACCTCCTCTGCATCTTGATTGTGACACAATCTTTGTAGTCCCTACAGTAGCACAGTATCACCTTCGATTGACTGTTTTAATCAACAGAGGCAGGAATGATGGCTTCTAGTTGGCTTTTACTGCCAATAGTTTTCACTCAGTGGATCAGGGAACTCTGTCAGTTTCTGGGTATATTTATTTCAATTATGCATTACAAAATTGAGAAATAACCACAGATTTCATACAGGGTCCCACGGTAAGCTGAACCCAAATCAAACTTCTTCGATTGCCTGACGTCTATAAGCCTCTGCTCTAACTGATAGAGTACAGTGACATTTGTGAACTCAGTCTAGAACCAGCATCAGATATCCCCAAATATTCTGATTATTTTCCCTTCCCCAGTACACAACCATCCTGGGAAATTATGTCAGATCCTTCAGGGAAAGGCTGAGAAAAGATATATAAATTTTTGTCAGTGTAGCAGGGTACTTCCTCAAGAGGACTAGACTTCCTCTTCATTCAAGAATCTCTGTGCTGTGAATTGCCTTAAATCTGGGAAGATTTCGAGGGACTGTGACTTTCATTGTGTTGATTTAGTTATACTTCTGTTCAGCAGCTCTAGAGCTTTTCCACTTACATAAATCAAGAAAACTCAGTAAGATGCCCATCTGTTTCAATTCCAGTGACATCGTGATCTGTTAGCTAATGTCGACTTCTGTAGTTCAAATTATTATGGCTACTGCTTGTACATACTTACCATTAAAGTAATCACAATCACCTTATCTTTAACAATTAAGTAGTGCCTTTTGACCCTTGCCATCTTGGTGCTGATCCTAAACTGAATTCAAGGAGTCAGATAATTCAATGACAGCGTTTTTCACTATGATTTCTGGCCTACAGACAAGAATTAATACAGAGTTTTGAGAATGTAGGGACTTCCCTTACAAATATATTTACCAAAGCCTTCATAAAGCAATAGTCTCTGGACCTTTCCAAGAGACATAGTTTGGAGGTGTTACATGATAAATCCACTTTAACATTCACATGTCTCTAATCCTCTGGATAACACCCTTTATTGTATACTAAGGAATTTCCAGCACTTTAATTTCATTTAATATAGGTTGCCTTTGAGTCTAGGTTTCACTCAAAAAACCAAACTGTTAAAGCCATTCCCATTCACCGTAGCTAACATATTAAACCTAGAATGCCTTTAGTGTATCCCTGTCAATGACTACAGCCTGATAGAACATTGTATTTCTTTCATCCGAGCACAATACTCTTAGGATCCATTCCAAAACATTTGTTCCACACTTCCACTGATGTAATTTGACATAATCTTGCCATTTTTGGAGTGTATTGAGCTTTCTCGTGGGTCACACTTTACCTTTCCCTCTGGGACGTGGTGGTACCTGAGTCTGTTCTGGGTCTGGAGGCAGTAAGAAGCCATAGGAATGGATCCTGAAGATGGTCAGAAGTCTCTTACCAGAAAATTGCCTCAGGGAAGGCAATTAAAGATTCTTCAGGCAAAGAGAGACTACATTCCCCAAAGAATCAGAAGGAATTTGGGAATTCAGTATCTCCAGGTTTATGAGATTCTGCCCATATGCCGCCATTCCAATTCCAGGGTCCCATTATTTCCCAATAGATGTCCTATCTTTATAATAATAAACCTTGTGAAGTTATAAATTTCATTTGTGCTGTAATTCAGCCACTCACAGGATTAGATTCTGGGTTTGGTTTTCAGAAATAGCAACTCTGGGGCTATAGGAAATAATGATTATTTAGTAGGATCATAAAAGCTTTCTTGTTCTTTACTCAAGCCTTTAATCTTGAAGTTTGAAGCACTGAGCTTATGATTTTCTTTCTCCAAGTTCTTAAGTGCACTTAGCAACAACTAATTAATTGTATTATATGCATTTTTTTAATTACAGTATTTTATGGCAGTGACTATTTGCTTACCCAAAGCCTTACTTTAAATAATTTAGATACTTCAATAATTTGTGTATAAATTAAGAAGTTACATATCACTACTATTTCTTTCCTCTAACTTTAACTGTTGCATAATCACCTTGCTTCACAATTGGCACATTACTTGAGCACAATATCTACATATTTTATGTCATTTTGAACTTTAAAAATTCAAGATGAATAAACAAATGGCAAAAGCTAATTTCTAATTATTCTGTGCCTGGCAGAGAAAACCTCATTGGTAGGGAGTATATTCTCCCAAAATGACCAAAAATAAACAGAATTATGAGCTCTCAATTCTATTTTCCCTGTATTTCACATTTAGATCTTTTGATTAATTAAGATTTCAAGGTTTGAAAATAAACTGCTCACAAATTATTATCTGATACCTAAGCATGAAGGAATTGGCACCTGACAACCTAGCTCTACCTAATCAGTGGAAATTGATAGAATTATAAATCCTGAACTCTTTTCCCATGATGATCATGGTGATTAGAGGGCTTCCAAAACAAGCAACACAGTGAGAGGAGTTTCACAAATATTTCTGGACAGTAGAGTGAACTCAGGCAACTCATAGATACCTAGATGGTAATGAGTCAGTGATAATTGATTATGCTTTTCTACTTCCACAGATGAAAAAACTCAGTTTTATTTCCTTCTTCAGAGTATTAATTACTAGTTAAAGGCTATGATGACTTCGTGACAATTGTCCTTCATTGTTTTATACAAACACACAAAAACACACACATGGCTAGAGAGGAGTCTGTAGTTTAACTGACATAAAAATAACCTGTTTCAATAATCTGAAATCAGGCAAGTTATGGTTTATTTGTTTATTTATTTTAGGCCACACCGTGCAGCTTGTGGGATCTTAGTTCTCCGACCAGCGATTGAACCCGGGCCTTCGGCAGTGAGAGCGTGGCATCCTAACCACTGGACCACCAGGGAGTTCCCCAAGTTATGGTTTAGAAGACACCAAATGAAATGCTTAAAGCACTCTGAGTATATTTTCTTTAATAATATTTTTATAATATATCTAATTGTGCTTTGTGTTACCTCATACCCCATTTGAGAATTACATTGGAAGTTAAGCCTTGGTCAGTTTCTGCAGTTTAATTAATTAGTTATTAAACTCAGTCACTGCTGCTTTCCCCAATGTATCACCAGATTTTTGAAGACTGTCCAAATGGCTAAATGCGTAGTAAATCCTACATTCAAACACAGTTCACGTAATTATACTACATTATCAACTATGTTCTTCCCAAACCAAAAAAATTTCAGCTTATTCTCATTACGTTTCTGAGCTTTAAAGACCATATTATCTAATGCTTTTGAGGGTCCAATTCTAACATTTTAGTTAATATAATTTTGACAAAAGGAACTGTAACAATCTTTAGTTCCTTTCTGCAGCCGTAAGAAAATTGTGAAAATGGACATTATTTTAATATTTAAGCTTTGCCTTCTGTTGTTTTAGTAATACAGCATAGGTTGCAGTTATTTTCAATGAGCCCCTTTTTTGCTAGAATGAAAAGTGCAGCATATTTCCTAAACTGCAACAATGTAAAAAGACTGCAAAAACAAAATATAAAAATACTACAAAGTGAGTGGTTTCTGTCACCTAACTCTCCTATCTGCAAGCTGTGACTATAGATTGTGTTATTTAACTGTATAACCAGTAGACATCTAACCCTTTGCTGCCATGTTCAAAAAAATGCAGTTCGATGTGCAGAGGTACCCCCTCGAGGCATAAATTCATCTGTCTGTCATTTGAATTATGTTTACCTTCAAGCCTCAAAATCAAATGATCCAAGATGCCACTGTTATTGATATTTCCTCTTTTAAAATATTTCTTTTGGTTTTTTGTTGAAGATAACACATTTCTAAATACTTTAAAAATAGTCATGGTTGCAAAAAGTCCTCTGAGAATTTCCTCAATGTGGGCAACCGCCAGCACTTGTCAGTCAAAACTAGGACACAATTGCATTGATTCTTGTTTGTTTTCAATTTTTATGCAAGCAACTGGACATTACAGAATTCTTTACATACAAAGGAGTCCACTCCTGTTAGAAACCAGGATTCTGTCACTCAAGGGATGGGGTGAAAGGGAAAGCTTTCAGATGTGTTGGTTACCCTTCACTGAATTATATAATAAGTGGTTCCAGAATGTGAGAGTGAGTAATAACAGCCTGAATGGAAGCCAGTGGTAGGTAACAGAGTTGTCTGTGACATTATCAGTGAATGGTAGTTGATATATTGAATAATGTCATGAATAAAAAGTTGCTGTAGACTTTCTGTTATTTTTTTCCAAGTCTCTCAAACAAGCTATATACAGTTACTTTAGAAATTTTTCTCATTGCATTGTTTAAAAATCAGTTTTTGAGAAAAAAATATTTGAAGCAACCTGTTTCATTTTTATCAAATCCATAAATGAAGGTGAAGGAATATTTCAAATGAATACAAATATTGTCTTACGTTACTAAATATATGTCATTAATAGAAATTTGAAACATGAACAGACAATAATCTTTTATTGTATTTATTGGTGTAAACGAAAAAAATGGCAAAATTCACTTTTAAAATAAGAATTGATGTTAATATATACTTAAATCATAAATGAATGTTATAAAATTAATTCATTTATATAGTTGAACTAAATATGTCATGAATTGAAAATAAAATTGTGAAGATTTTCAAAGAAATTTCATTATCATAGAAATCAAAAGCACTAAAATATACTATTAGATAATATAAGTAAAATTGGTGTATTCTCTTAATTTTAGCCTAGAAAGAGGTTTCTGTGGGAACATTGCCATTTAAAGGATAGCAGAGAAGATCCTGAACAGAGACCTGCGCATAAGCTGCATAGAAGGAGTAATAAAACCTGGAGAGTAAGTTGTCATGTATAATGAAATATGGAGCTGTCACCTTAATATGTAATGGGGAGAAGCCTGCTGATAGTAGCAGTTTTAGTGTCTTGCAATGCAATATAATTAGAAGACATTCTGTTTTATTTGCTATATATTATTCCTTTATTTCCATCTTTCTTTCTGTTTTCATTATATGCTAGCCTCTAATTGAGAAAGCTCTGTTGTTTGCAGGCTGAGTAAGAACTTGGTAAATAGGAAGTAAGGTTACTATCTGAGAAATTGTAAGAGGAGATGAAATCTCGTCACTCCAACCCCTGCCAATAAAGCTGTTTATATAAGTCTAGATTGGGTTCCTCATGTTACTCTGCAAAACTTCATCCATTTAATTGTCTACTTTAGAACTACTGAGATATGGCAGTTAAAATTAAATTAAAATGCTTGAATAAGGTTTATATTATTGTCAAAGAGGGGCATGCATATAAACATTGAAAACATACTGCATTTCACTATAACTGAATTGTAAGATAAGTTACTACCATTAACAGTAAATCATGAAATCCAAAAGCATGCTGATAAATAAAATGGTAATTATATTCATGTTTGGCCTCATAAATTGATCTATTTAACCTCTTTTTTTATTTCCTGAAAACACATAGTAGTAAAGTTTCAACTGAGCAAAATTAGAGATTTGCCAAGGATATAGAATTGAATAAAACATTATCCCTATTCTTAATAGAGCAGTGTTTAATACAAGAAGCAGATATGCTCAAAAAGATAGATTCTTTTTAACAACTTTTATAAGAGAATAGCAGGGCTATAAACTAAAGTGTGATAAGCAAGAGGTAGTGATCAGTTCTGGGGTAGTGATCAGTTCTGGGGCAGGTCTTGGGCCATGGTATTCAGAGGAAGTGTTATTTAAAGGAGACATTTATTATGAGTCTTGCACAATAAGTATAAGCAATGTGGGGAGGGGAGATGGGAGAAAGAGTCTGAATTTGGGACCCTCTAATACTTGGCTGCCAAAAGCTGCTTTCAGAATTTTAACTAATTTTGTAGTTTTCATCAGTACTGAATAGCTAATCATAGTTACTATATATTTTTACTCACACTGAATTCTGATGGCATGAGAACCTCATCATATGAGAGAAGTCAAGTTATAAACCAATAAGCCCAAAGAAGATTTATAACAGCCTTTTAATTGTTTTGCAATAAAATCTGATTCACTTAAGCTAAAAATAGTTAAAAATTGTTCTGTTGTTTTAGATGTATATGGTCATATATCTATTAATATAATTTAGAGATAAAGCTATTCATAATTGATCAAAACCAGAATTATATTCAAACAATTGCAGTCAAATAATTCTGTCCAAAATCTGTGGTAGTTAGTGAGTATTTACTTTAGTGATAGATTCAGAGCTAGAAAAGATAAAAGAAGTCCCTGCTATCATGGGACTTACAGTGATATTGGAAAAATTACAGAAATTAAGTCTATTATAATAAAAATTATTAAAATATATTTTATAAATGCTACCAAGGATAACCACATGTTGTTTAGAGAGTATATAATATGGAGGCCTAGCAGAACCTGGGGAGATACAAATGGATACTCAGGGAAATCTTGATGGATAAGACTTATGAGGAAAAACTGGGATAAAAGAGTTCCATTATGGCATGGTGTTTTTGTGAAGATCTTCAGGTAGAAAGAAGTTTAATACTATTTGAGGATCTAATTGGGTCTATTCTTTAGGAAGATTATAGAGAATCCAAAAACTCAGTCAGAAATAATATTTACCCAAGACTTAAGAGTGAAAGCGTTATCTTAAATTACTCAATATTATCTATCTTTCCCAGTGTACCTAAAATTCCCTTACTACAGCTCAAATATTGGGATCCAGTAATGAACTTCAAACCACGGCTTTTTAAACTTTAGCACCTCGGAGTTAAAGAAACCCATTTTTACATAGATAAACTATATTTTATTTTATTTTGAATGATAAATGTATTAGTTATTTATTAACTTATCCAATAAAAATATCACATAAAGTTTGTATCTAAAGTCAAATTTCACATAGTGATTTTTGTCATGAGTAAATATAATGAAATGACCTCTTTTTCTTCATTAAATTTTAAAATTTCAATTTTAAAATGGGGAGATAGCTCATTTTATAGGTTGAATTTAACTGTAATTATAAAGTAGTATTTTTATGACTTTTCCTCCTTAGTTGCCATTTTTATTGATTTCTATGCCATAGAATTGGTGGCTTGTAATAGATGTAGCTTTACAAACCATCAATGCAAATTATACAGTTAATATTTTGAAACAATGTATTTTTAATATAAATTGAGTTCTGAGTATTCTTTACTTTCTGAGTTCTGTTTATGCATTTGAATTTTGACAGTTATTCTTTTCTGAAATTATGATGCAACAGATTAAGTCTTAGCATTTGCAAACTGTATTCATTTCTTTTTCAATCATTAATGCTGTAAGATAAGCAGAGAAATATGTTGCAGATGAAGGAGCAAGGTAAAAACCCACAAGACCAAGTAAATGAAGAGGAAATAGGCAACCTACCAGAAAAAGATTAAGAGTAATGATAGTAAAGATGAGCCAAAATCTCAGAAATAGAATGGAGCACAGATTGAGAAAATAGAAGAAATATTTAACAAGTACCTAGAAGAACTAAAGAACAAACAGTGATGAACAACACAATAACTGAAATTAGAAAAACACTAGAAGGAATCAATAGCAGAATAACTGAGGCAGAAGAAGAGATAAGTGAACTGGAAGGTATAATGATGGAAATAACTGCCACAGAGCAGAATAAAGAAAAAAGAATGAAAAGTAATGAGGACATTGGGATTGACGTATATACAATAATATGTATAACATAGATAACTAATAGGAACCTGCTGTATGTATAAATAAATAAAGAAACAAAGAAAGAAAAAAGTAATGAAGACAGTTTCAGAGATCTCTGGGACAACATTAAATATATCAACATTCGAATTATAGGGGTCCCAAAAGAAGAAGAGAAAGAGAAAGGATCTGAGAAAATATTTGAAGAGATTATAATTGAAAACTTCCATAACACGGGAAAGGAGCTAGCCACCCAAGTCCAGGAAGTGCAGAGAGTCCCATACAGGATAAACCCAAAGAGAAACACGTCAAGACACATATTAATCAAACTAACAAAAATTAAGTACAAAGGAAAAATATTAAAAGTAGGAAGGGAAAAACAACAAATAACATACAAGGGAATCTGCATAAGGTTATCAGCCGATTTTTGAGCAGAAACTCTGCAGGCCAGAAGGGAGTGGCAGGATATATTTAAAGTGATGAAAGTGAAAAACCTACTCTACCCAGAAGAGATTACTCTACCCATCAAGGATCTCATTCAGATTCGATGGAGAAATTAAAACCTTTACAGACAAGCAAAAGCTAAGAGAATTCAGCACCACCAAACCACCTTTAAAACAAATGCTAAAGGAACTTCTCTAGGTGGAAAACACAAGAGAAGAAAAAAGACCTACAAAAATAAACCCCCCAAAATTAAGAAAATGGTAATAGGAACATACATATTGATAATTACGTTAACTGTAAATGGATTAAATCCTCCAACTAAAAGGCACAGGCTGGCTGAATGGAAACAAAAACAAGACCCATATATATGCTGTCTACAAGAGACCCACTTCAGACCCAGGGACACATACAGAATGAAAGTGAGGGGATGGAAAAAGATATTCCATGCAAATGGAAATCAAAAGGAAGCTGGAGTAGCAATTCTCATATCAGACAAAATAGACTTTAAAATAAAGAGACAAGGAAGGACACTGTATAATGATCAAGGGATCAATCCAAGAAGAAGATATAACAATTGTAAATATTTATGCACCCAACATAGGAACGCTTCTAAACATAAGGCAAATGCTAACAGCCATAAAAGGGGAAAGTGACAGTAATACTATAATAGTGGGGGACATTAACACCCCTCTTACACCAAAGGAGAGATCATCCAGACAGGAAACTAATAAGGAAACACAAACCTTAAATGACACATTAGACTAGATAGACTTAATTGATATTTATAGGACATTCTATCCTAAGCAGCAGAATACACTTTCTTCTCAAGTGCACACAGAACATTCTCCAGGATAGATCTCATCTTGGGTCACAAATCAATCCTTGGAAAATTTAAGAAAATTGAAATCATATCAAGTATCTTTTCCGACCACAATGCTATGAGATTAGAAATAAATTATAGAAAAAAATACTGTAAAAAACACAAACACATGGAAGCTAAACAACATGCTACTAAATAACAAAGAGATCACTGAAGAAATCAAAGAGGAAATTAAAAACACCTAGATACAAATGACAATGAAAACACGATGACCCAAAACTTATGGAATGCAGCAAAAGCAGTTCTAAGCAGAAAGTTTATAGTAATACAATCCTACCTCAAGAAACAAGGAAAATCTCAAATAAAAACCTAATCTTACACCTAAAGCCACTAGAGAAAGAAGAAGAAGAACAACAAAAAAAACCAAAGTTAGTAGAAGGAAAGAATTCATAAAGATCAGAGCATAAATAAATGACATAGAAATGAAGAAAACAATAGCAAAGATCAATGAAACTAAAAGCTGGTTCTTTGAGAAGATAAACAAAACTGATAAACCTTTAGCCAGACTCATCAAGAAAAAGAGGGAGAGGACTGAAATCAATAAAATTAGAAATGAGAAAGGAGAAGTTACAACAGACATCGCAGAAATACCAAGGACCATAAGAGAGTACTACAAGCAATGCTATGTCAATAAAATGGACAACCTGGAAGAAATGGACAAATTCGTAGAAAGGTATAACCTTCCAAGACTGAACCAGGAAGAAATAGAAACTATGAACGCACCAATCGCAAGTAATGAAATTGAAACTGTGATTAAAAATCGTCCAACAAACAAAAGTCCAGCACCACATGGCTTCACAGGCAAATTCTATTAAACATTTAGAGAAGAGCTAACACCATTCCTTATCAAACTCTTCCAAAAAATTGCAGAGGAAGGAACTTTCCCAAACTCATTCTATGGGACCACCATCACCCTGATAACAAAACCAAACAAAGGTATCACAAAAAGGAAAATTATAGGCGCATATCACTGATGAACATAGACACAAAAATCCTCAACAAAATACTAGCAAACCGAATCCAACAATACATTTAAAGGATCATACACCATAATCAAGTAGGATTTACCCTAGGGCTGCAAGGATTCTTCGATATACGCAAATAAATCAATGTGATACACCACTTCAACAAGCTGAAGATAAAAACCACATGATCATCTCAATAGATGTGGAAAAATCTTTTGACAAAATTCAATACCCATTTATGATAAAAATTCTCCAGAAATTGGGTATAGAGGGAAGCTACCTCAACATAGTAAAGGCCATATATGACAAACCCACAGCAAACATCATTCTCAATGGTGAAAAACTGAAAACATTTCTTCTAAGATCAGGAACAAGACAAGGATGTCCACTCTCGTGGACATCTGCCACTTAATATTGTTTGGTATTGTTGTATGTAAAGTGAGATTTAACGTGTTAGATAAATCAAAATTGTACTTCCAACATTTGTTGCAAATTACTGCATAATAAAAGTATAAAACATAATCATCCAGGATATTTAAAAATAGTAAATAGTAAAATATTTTAAAATATCCTGTGTTCATAACGTATATTTATAGAGTACCACCTTTCAATCTGTAATAGTTTTGGTTAAAAACAGTAATTTCTGTGAACTGAAATGAATAGTAAATTTGAGAATTAGTTGTAGTATTTTATATTTCTAATTTCTTTTGGACATCACTGGTCCTCATAACAAGTGAAGAATGCTGTGTTTCAAACAAATAAGTATATTTAACAAAATTTATTTAAGCAACACAAATTCATTTGCCAAGTTTTCTCCTTGGTGTTTAACCCATAAACGGTAATAAGATAGCATATTAATCATCTGCTCTTTATGAGTGTGATTGATGAATTTACCTGATAATGGTAATTATATTTTTATATGTCAGGAATGTGTGTGTACGCATGTTTCTTTATGTGTTAATGGATGTACGTAAGACTATTTTATAAGCTGTTTCAAAATCAAATGAGCATCAATAGCCCTTTCTAGGGAACATAAACTGCAACCTATTCCACAGCTAATCATATGCTCATATTGAAAACACTCTGCTCTATCTAGAACAATGATCTACTGCAAAATAGAGTTAAACACAGTGATTACTTATTTTTTTTAATTTAAGACTTTGTTTTTTAGAGCAGTTTTAGGTTCACAGAAAACTTAAGAGATTTCCCATATACCTCATGCTCCCACACATGCATAGCCTCCCCCATTATTGACATCTCCTACCAGAATGGTACATTTCTTATAATTGATGCACCTACATTGACTCATTATAATCACCTAAAGTCCATAGTTTACACTGAGGTTCACTCTTGGTGTTGTACATTCTATGGATTTGGACAAATGTATGACATGTTTCCATCATTACAGTATGATGCAGAGTATTTCCACTGACCTAAGAATTCTCTATGCTCCAACCAAACCTGGAGCTACCCATAAAATATAGATTTAAATTAAGTAATATTATGTGCATTTAAGCAAATTGTTAGTAATAATAACAAAAAATATATTTTGACAGTCTGTGAAATTTAGATTTTCTTAAAGAAGTTAATAAAATGTATCTAATAATTTCTTTCCTATGGGAAAACCAGAAGTCTAACAAATAAGAACTAGTAAGAGTTTAGCGATAGGCCCAGTGTTCCTTGATTTTGAGGCATGCTGGTAAAGAAGTATTTTATAACATCTTATCTATAACAGACCAAGACTCTCTTAAACAAAGTTCTCCCAAAATACTATCAAATGATGAAATATAGGTAAAATGAAGAATTAAAACATCATCAAGTGTGTCAAATGAAATTAGTAACAAATACAATCATTTGTGGAAATTATTCTATTTTCTTTGATCATTCAAATTTTAAATGATAAAATGCTTAATTTCAAATTAGTATGGAATTGCCCTATTGTTGAATTTTGGCTCCTATTTAGTTAATATGGTAGTTGCAGAAACAAACGTTAGGCCAAGAAGTAGGGTTTTTAACTTGGAATCATCTTAAATAAAGTTTTACTTTGTCTATATAACTAGATATTTAATCAGTTGCTTCCCCTATATTTATTTTAAATTCCTTTATGTTCTTTTGTTGGAAAAGATGTAGTTTATTAAGGGAATAAGTTATACCAGAATCTCTCCTAATAAGAGATGAATCCAATCAAAGGTTATAATTAACATTTCAGATCCTTTCATTTTAGCCCAATTTACAGATTCTTTTATTTTAGCCCATTTACAGAATAAACCCAATTCGTTTTTTGAAGAAATTCACCTAATGTTAAATTGGGGTGTGAATTTTAGAATTGACAAATTAATCTGTCTGCATTTACTCCTTGGAAGCTCCAAATGCATGGTAAGCAATACCTTAGATTAGTTTTTATTAGCTCATAAATAGGGAGAACAATATAATTTCACCTGACACTAGTGGAAGAGAACACTATTATTTTTAAGTGAGAATATAAGAATCAATGATATTGGTGATACATATAAAACACATTTTATTAGAAATTCATTTTGGAATTCAGCATTATTATGAAAAAGTATATGCACTGAATAAGGTATGTTCTTATGGTTTTATTAGGCAAACAATATATTTTCATCAGAATATTTACATTTTTCTCATGATAGTGGAATGACCCATGTATACTGGTCTTCATCCACAATTTGGAGGCCAGTGAAAAGAAAACAGAATAACTGAGAAATAATACAAAGAAATGTTTGCCTAGTTGTGCATTGTAATCACACATAAATCTTTTCTAAGAAAAAGAAGACAGTATTTTGAAGTTTCCTATATTTATTTTTTCTTGGTTGAAGAGTATGCTTTATTTTTTATTTCTTTACATCTTTATTGGAGTATAATTGCTTTACAATGGTGTGTTAGTTTCTGCTTTATAACAAATTGAATCAGCTATACATATACATATATCACCATATCCCCTCACTCTTGTGTCTCCCTCACAGCCTCCCTATCCCACCCATCTAGGGGGTCACAGAGCACCAAGCTGATCTCACTGAGCTATGTGGCTGCTTCCCACTAGCTATCTATTTTACATTTGGTAGTATATATATGTCCATGACACTGTCTCACTTCGTCCCAGCTTATACTTCTCCCACCCTGTGTCCTCAAGTCCATTCTCTACGTCTCCAAATTTATTCTTGTCCTGACTCAAGGTTTTTTAGAACCATTATTTATTTATTTTTTTAGATTCCATATATATCTGTTAGCATACAGTATTTCTTTTTCTCTTTCTGACTTACTTCACTCTGTGTGACAGTCTCTAGGCCCATCCACCTCACTACAAATAACTCAGTTTCATTTCTTTTTCTTTCTTTGTTTCTTTTTTTTGTGTGTGTGGTACACGGGCCTCTCACTGTTGGGGCCTCTCCCATTGTGGAGCACAGGCTCCGGACACGCAGGCTCAGTGGCCATGGCTCACAGGCCCAGCCGCTCCACAGCATGTGGGATCTTCCCGGACCAGGGCACGAACCCGTGTCCCCTGCATCTGCAGGCGGACTCTCAACCACTGCACCACCAGGGAAGCCCAGTTTCTTTTTAAGGCTAATATTCCATTGTATATATGTGCCACATCCTCTTTATCCATTCACCTGTCGATGGACACATAGGTTGCTTCCATGTCTTGGCTATTGTAAATAGTGCTGCAATGAATATTGTGGTACGTGACCCTTTTTCAATTATGGTTTTCTCAGGGTATATGCCCAGTAGTGGGATTGCTGGGTCGTATGATAATTCTATTGTTAGATTTTTAAGGACCTTCCCTACTGTTCCCCATAGTGGCTGTATCAATTTACATTCCCACCAACAGTGTAAGAGCGTTCCTTTTTCTCCACACCCTCTCCAGCATTTACTATTTGTAGATTTTTTGATGATGGACATTCTGACTGGTGTGAAGTGATAACTCATTGTAGTTTGTATTTGCATTTCTCTAATGATTAGCGATGGATGTCGAACAACCTTTCACGTGTTTGTTGGCAATATGTATATCTTCTTTGCAGAAATGTCTATTTAGGTCTTCCACCCATTTATGGATTGGGTTGTTTGTTTTTTTGTTATTAAGCTGCATGAGCTGCTTGTAAATTTTGGGGATTAATCCTTTGTCAGTTGCTTCATTTGCAAATATTTTCTCCCCTTCTGAAGGTTGTCTTTTCATCTTGTTTATGGTTTCCTTGGCTGTGCAAAAGCTTGTAAGTTTCAATAGGTCCCATTTTTGTTTTTATTTCCCTTACCCTAGGAGGTGGATCAAAAAGAACCATGCTGTGGTTTATGTCATAGAGTGTTCTGCCTAAGCTTTCCTTTAAGAGTTTTATAGTGTCTGGCCTTGCATTTACGTCTTTAATCCATTTTGACATTACTTTTTTGTATGGTGTTAGGGAGTGTTCTAATTTCATTCTTTTACATGTAGCTGGCCAGTTTTCCCAGAACCATTTATTGAAGAGGCTGTCTTTTCTCCATTGTATATTCTTGCCTCCTTTATCGAAAATAAGATGACCATATGTGCGTGGGTTTATCTCTGGGCTTTCTATCCTGTTCCATTGATCTGTATTTCTGGTTTTGTGCCAGTACCATACTGCCTTGATTACTGTAGCTTTGTAGTATACTCTAAAGTCTGAGAGCATGATTCATCCAGCTCCATTTTCCTTTCTCAAGATTGCTTTGGCTATTCAGGGTCTTTTGTGTTTCCATACAAATTGTGCAATTTTTTGTTATACTTCTGTGAAAAATGCCATTGGTAGTTTAATATGGACTGCATTGAATCTGTAGATTGCTTTGGGTTGTATAGTCATTTTCACAATGTTGATTCTTCCAATCCAAGAACATGGTATATCTCTCCATCTGTTTGTATCATCTTTAATTTCTTTCATCAGTGTCTTATAGTTTTCTGCATACAGGTCTTTTGCCTCCATAGGTAGGTTTATTCCTAGGTATTTTATTCTTTTTGTTGCAGTGGTAAATGGGAGTGTTTCCTTAATTTCTCTTTCAGATTTTTCAACATTAGTGTATAGGAATGCAAGTGATTTCTATGTATTAATTTTGTATCCTGCTACTTTACCAAATTCATTGTTTAGCTCTAGTAGTTTTCCGGTAGTGTCTTTAGGACTCGCTATGTGTAGTATCATATCATCTGAAAACAGTGACAGCTTTACTTCTCCTTTTCTGATTTGGATTCCTTTTATTTCTTTTTCTTCTCTAATTCCTGTGGCTAAAACTTCCAAAACTATGTTAAATAATAGTGGTGAGAGTGGACAAGCTTGTCTTGCTCCTGATCTTAGAGGAAATGGTTTTAGTTTTTCACCATTGAGAACGATGTTGGCTGTAGGTTGGTCATATATGGCCTTTATTATGTTGAGGTAAGTTCCCTCTATGCCTCCTTTCAGGAGGGTTTTTATCAGAACGGGTGTTGAATTTTCTCAAAAGCTTTTTCTGCATCTATTGAGATGATCATATGGTTTTTCTTCTTCAATTTTTTGATATGGTTTATCACACTGATTAATTTGCATATACTGAAGAATCCTCACATTCCTAGGATAAGCCCCACTTGATCATGGTGTATGATCCTTTTAATGTGCTGTTGGATTCTGTTTGCTAGTATTTTGTTGAGGATTTTTGCATGTATGTTCATATTGGCCTGTAGTTTTCTTTCTTTGTGACCTCTTTGCTTTTGGTATCAGGGTGATGGTGGCCTTGTAGAATGAGCTTGAGAGTGTTCTTCCCTCTGCTATAATTTGGAAGAGTTTGAGAAGATTAGGTGTTAGCTCTTCTCTAAATGTTTGATAGAATTTGCCTGTGAAGCCATCTTGTCCTAGTCTTTTGTTTCTTGGAAGATTTTTAATCTCAGTCTCAATTTCAGTGCTTGTGATTGGTCTGTTTATATTTTCTGTTTCTTCCTGGTTCAGTATCAGAAGGTTGTGCGCTTCTAAGAATTGTCCATTTTTTTGGCATATAGTTTTCCAGTTTTTTGGCATATAGTTGCTTGTAGTAACTTCCAGGTTGTCCATTTTTTTGGCATAGAGTTGCTTGTAGTAATCTCTCATGATACTTTTATTTCTGCAGTGTCAGTAGTTACTTCCCCTTTTTCATTTCTAATTCTATTGTTTTGAGTATTCTCCCTTTTTTTCTTGATGAGTCTGGTTAATGGTTTATCAATTTTGTTTATCTTCTCAAAGAACCAGCTTTTAGTTTTATTGGTCTTTGCTGCTGTTTTATTCATTTCTTTCTCATTTATTTCTGATCTTATCTTTATGATTTCTTACCTTCTGCTAACTTTGGGGTTTTTTGTTGTTGTTGTTTTTCTTCTTTCTCTAATTGCTTTAGGTGTAAGGTTAGGTTGTTTATTTGAGAAGTTTCTTCTTTCTTGACGTAGGATTGTATTGCTATAAACTTCCCTCTTAGAACTGCTTTTGCTGCATCCCATAGGTTTTGGGTCGTGATGTTCTCATTGTCATTTGTTTCTAGGTATTTTTTGAATTCCTCTTTGATTTCTTCAGTGATCTCTTGGTTATGTAGTAGTGTATTGTTTAGCCTCCGTGTGTTTGTATCTTTTACAGATTTTTTCCTGTAATTGATATCTAGTCTCATAGTGCTGTGGTTGGAAAAGATACTTGATACGATTTCAATTTTCTTAAATTTACCGAGGCTTGATTTGTGACCCAAGAATTTATCTATCCTGGAGAATGTTCCATGAACACTTGAGAAGAAAGTGTATTCTGTTGTTTTTCGATGGAATGTCCTATAAGTATCAGTTAAGTCTATCTTGTTTAATGTATCATTTAAAGCTTGTGTTTCCTTATTTATTTTCATTTTGGATGATCTGTCTTTTGGTGAAAGTGGGGTGTTGAAGTCCCCTACAATGATTGTGTTATTGTCAATTTTCCCTTTTATGACTGGTAGCATTTGCCTTATGTATTGAGGTGCTCCTATGTTGGGTGCATAAATATTTACAGTTGTTATATCTTCTTCTTGGATTGATCCCTTGATCATTATGTAGTGTCCTTCTTTGTCTCTTGTAATAGTCTTTATTTTAAAGTATATTTTGTCTGATATGAGAATTCCTACTCCAGCTTTCTTTTGATTTCCATTTCCATGGTATATCTTTTTCCATCCCCTCACTTTCAGTGTGTATGTGTCCCTAGGTCCAAAGTGGGTCTCTTTAGACAGCTTATATATGGGTCTAGTTTTTGTATCCATTCAGCCAGTCTATGTATTTTGGTTGGAGCACCTGATCCATTTATATTTAACATAGTTATCAATATCTATGTTCCTATTACCATTTTCTTAATTGTTTTGGGTTTGTTATTGTAGATCTCTTCCTTCTCTTGTGTTTCCTGCTTAGAGAAGTTCCTTTAGCATTTGTTGTAAAGCTGGTTTGGTGGTGCTGAATTCTCTTACCTTTTGCTTGTTGATAAGGTTTTAATTTCTCCATCAAATGTGAATGAGATCCTTGCTGGGTAGAGTAATCTTGGTTGTAGGTTTTTCCCTTTCATCACTTTAAATATGTCCTGCCACTCCCTTCCGGCTTGCAGAGTTTCTTCTGAAAGATCAGCTGTTAACCTTATGAGGATTCCCTTGTATGTTATTTTTCCCTTGCTGCTTTTAATATTTTTTCGTTGTATTTAATTTTTGATAGTTTGATTAATATGTGTCTTGGTGTGTTTCTCCTTGGATTTATCCTGTATAGGACTCTCTGCCCTTCCTGGACTTGACTGACTATTTCTTTTCCCATATTAGGGAAGTTTTCAACTATAATCTCTTCAAATATTTTCTCAGTCCCTTTCTTTTTCTCTTCTTTTCTGAGACCCCTATAATTCGAATGTTGGTGCTTTTAATGTTGTCCCAGAGGTCTCTGAGACTGTCCTCAATTCTTTTCATTCTTTTTTCTTTATTCTGCTCTGCGGTAGTTATTTCCACTTTTTTATCTAACAGGTCACTTATCTGTTCTTCTGTCTCAGTTATTCTGCCATTGATTCCTTCTAGAAAATTTTTAATTTCATTTATTGTGTTGTTCATCATTGTTTGTTTGCTCTTTAGTTTTTCTCCATCCTTGTTAAACATTTCTTTTATTTTCTCCATTCTATTTCCAAGATTCTGGATCATCTTTACTATCATTACTCTGAATTCTATTTCGTCTTCATTTGTTTGATCTGTTGGCTTTTTACCTTGCTCCTTCATCTGCTGTGTGTTTCTCTGTCTTCTCATTTTGCTTATTTTACTGTGTTTGGGATTTTTTTTGAGCAGTCTGTAGGATCATAGTTCCTGTTGTTTTTTGTGTCTGCCCCCAGTAGCTAAGGTTGGTTCAGTGGGCTGTCCAGGCTTCCTGGTGGAGGGGACTGGTGCCTCTGTTCTGGTGGATGAGGTTGGATCTTGTCTTTCTGGTGGGCAAGACTGCATCCAGTGGTGCATTTTGGGGTGTCTCTGACCTTATTATGATTTTAGGCAGCCTCTCTGCTAATGGATGGGGTTATGTTCCTGTCTTACTAGTTGTTTGGCATAGGGTATCCAGCATTGTAGCTTGCTGGTCGTTGAGTGGAGCTGGGTCTTAGCGGTGAGACGGAGATCTCTGGGAGAGCTTTCACCATTTGATATTATGTGGTGCCGGGAGGTCTCAGGTGGACCAATGTCCTGAACTCGGCTCTCCCACCTCAGAGGCACAGGCCTGACACACGGCCAGAACACGAAGACCCTGTCAGCCACATGGCTCAGAAGAAAAGGGAGGAAAAAAGAAAGAAAGAAGCAAAAAAGAAAAGAAAGTTATTATAATGAAAATGAAAAATAAGAAATCATTTAAAAGTAATATAAAAAAAGAAGAAACAAAGAACAGAGCAACCAAATCAAAAAAACAAATTCACCAATGATAAGAAGAGCTTAAAACTATACTAAAAAGAAAAAAAAAAAACATACAGAGAGAACCCTAGGACAAATGGTAAAAGCAAAACTATACAGACAAAATTACACAAAGAAGCATACACATACACACTCACAACACGAGAAAAAGAAAATATATATCTATACATAAAAAAACAAAGGAAGAGAGCAAACAAATCAATAAAGAAAATTCTACCAATGATAATAAGGTCTAAATACTAAACTAAGATAAACATAAGACCAGAAACAAGTTAGATGCAGAAAGCAAACCCCAAGTCTACAGTTGCTCCCAAAGTCTACCTCCTCAATTTGGGATAATTCATTGTCTATTCAGGTATTCCACAAATGCAGGGTACATCAAATTGATTGTGGAGATTTAATCCGCTGCTCCTCAGGCTGCTGGGAGAGATTTCCCTTTCTCTTTGTTTGCACAGCTCCCAGGGTTCAGCTTTGGATTTGGCCCCTCCTCTGTATGTAGGTCACCTGAGGGCACCTGTTCTTCGCTCAGATAGGACGGGGTTAAAGGAGCAACTGATTAGGGGGCTCTGGCTCACTCTGACTGGGGGGAGGGAGGGGTACGGAATGTGGAGTGAACCTGCGTTGGCAGAGGCTGGCATGACGTTGCAGCAGCCTGAGGTGCACTGTGTGTTCTCTCCCGGGGAAGTTGTCCCTGGATCACGGGACCCTGGCAGTGGCAGGCTGCACAGGCTCCCGGGAGGGGAGGTGTGGATAGTGACCTGTGCTTGCACACAGGCTTCTTGGTGGCTGTAGCAGCAGCCTTAGCATTTCATGCTTGTCTCTGGGGTCCCCGCTGATAGCTGCAGCTTGCGCCCTTCTCTGGAGCTCGTTTAGGTGCTGCTCTGGATCCCCTCTCCTCACGCACCCTGAAACTATGGTCCCTTGTCTCTTCGGCAGGTCCAGACTTTTTCCTGGACTCCCTCCCAGCTAGCCGTGGTACACTAACCCCTCCAGGCTGTGTTCAGGCCAGTCCTCTCCCTGGTATCCGACTGAAGCCCGAGCCTCAGCTCCCAGCCCCAGCCCGCCCCGGCGGGTGAGAAGACAAGCCTCTCGGGCTGGTGAGTGCTGGTCGGCACCGATCCTCTGTGCGGTAATCTCTCCTTTGCCCTCTACACCCCTGTTGCTGCACTCTCCTCTGTGGCTCTGAAGCTTCCCCCCTCCGCCACCCGCAGTCTGCCTGCAAAGGGGTTTCCTAGTGTGTGGAAACCTTTCCTCCTTCACAGCTCCCTCCCACTGGGGCAGGTCCCGTCCCTATCCTTTTGTCTCTGTTTTTTTCTTTTTTCTTTTGCCCTACCCACGTACGTGGGGAGTTTCTTGCCTTTTGGGAAGTCTGAGGTCTTCTGCCAGTATTCAGTAGGTGTTCTTTAGGAGTTTTTCCAGATGTAGATGTATTTCTAATGTATTTGTGGGGAGGAAGGTGAACTCCATGTCTTACTCCTCTGCCATCTTGAAGGTCTCCCAAATTTTCTATATTTAAACTAATTTTTTTTCAGTTGAATGTGTGTTATAATAAGGTATTATTATAGACACCTTTAGTCTCTGTTTCAATGGGTTTTTTTTAATCTTCTCCTCAAAATATCATTTCTATCATAAAAAAGACTCTAGTTAATTTCCTTCCTTCTCCCAAATCTTATCTCATGATTGGGGACTTGGAAAAATATGTATATAAATATAAATAAACCTTTATGTTTCAATGGATTTGTGTACATTAAAACTCACCTGCTTACATTAAAAATGTAAGAAAAATACTATAAATAGATAGTAAAGAACTCTTCACAAAATAATAGACACTAAAAATAGATTTTTAGATGCTAATTTTGATACACTAAATGTTTCTACCTAATGAGTTTATTAATATTCCAAAATGATAGTTTTTATTAAAATGTATTTATGTACATTTCAGAACTTAATATAATTATTTAGCTTTTCAAAATATTTTAAAATTTAAATTAAAAAAATTACATTGTTCTAAGGCTTAATTATAGTTTACTCAATTAAGTATCTCATTTCTTTGTTAAAGTGGAAATTAAAAATATATAGTCAGCAACACTGATTTTCTGCATTAGAAGCTGGTAATGAACTCCTTATGTAGACAATTCTTCCTATTTTCTTTTGCATTCTACCTCAGTTCTGAACAAGATATATAATATTGATCAATTTTAAACTTTCACTTCATTAGAGGTATATATCTCCCATATCATTTAGAGACATATATTCATGGTGTGTGTGTGTAGATGCATGTGTGTGAGTGTAAGCATGTATATATGTGCATTTATATAAACATATATGTATGCATGTATATACACACATACATTGAAAAATACTTTCAAAGGTATTTTTAATGGTTTTTGAAATCTGTTCAAATTTAAAATCCTTGTATGCTGTCTTACTTTTCTATTACAGAATAACAAATCACTGCAAACACAGCACTTAAAACAACACACATTTATCTCACTATCTCTGAAGGTAAGGAAACAGGGCATGGGTTAGCTGGGTCCTTTGCTTAAAGTCTTTGCAGAAGTACATCAAAGTGTTGGCTGGGGCTGTGATCTCATTTAATGTTTTTGTTCCTCAAGTTCATTTAGTTTTTGGCAAAATCATTTATCTACAGTTGTAGGAATGAAGTATCCATTTTCTTTCTAATAGCCTACTGAGAGCTCCTAGGTCTAGCTACTTGACTGTCTCACCACATGGCAGCTTACTTCTTTAAAGACAGGAGAATAACCTCTCTCCTGTCTGGTATAATGGACAGGTGTCTTTGTGATATAATAATGGGGGTGACTATACCATCATTTTTGCCATAAATGGTAATAAGCAAAGGAACTTCTATTCCATTCTATTCACATGTTGTCTTCATATTCAAGAAGAGAAAATTATGCAAAGCATGTACCCCAGAGGAGAGGAATCCCAGAGGCCACCTTAGAAGTCTGCCTATGTATGTGGCCAGAGATGTCTTTTTGCATAGAAGCTGAGGAAAATGGCTAAATTAATGAGATAATCTTTAAAAAAATTCCTTGAAAAAAATTCTAACCATTTTATAGACACTATTTTGTACTATATTTGGCTATACTATTGTACATTAGTCTATTAATCATCTACACAAAAGAAAATGAGTGATTATTGGTAGTTTGGGCTACTTGAAGTTACCCTATTTTTCATGGATTCTACAGTGCAGATCAAGTGAATTCAAGAGAATAGATGAATACGGTTATTTTCCCTTGCTTTTTGTAAAACTGAAAATGCTTTCCAAAATTCTTGTGGCAGATTCTGACTGTGTCTTTTTCTAAGCCTTCTGTAATGGAGTAGATTTAAAATTCTTTTGTGGCATCAAATCCCAGCTGCCTGAAACCACCTGCCTTTATAGAAGAAAAGAGCTTAGGTGAATGAGAGGATACCTGAAAGGAATGTTTTGTTATGAAAATACCAATAATTTTAATGTGAAATGATCCAAAGCTATCAACCCAATGGTATCATATAGAACATATGAAAAATTTTTAAAAGACAACTGGAAAGTGCTTATTAATATGTAGATACTGTTAATTCGTGCTATTCCAAGTGTAAAGCATCACATATTTCAATTTTGTATCACACTTTTTAAGGGGATGGCTATTAAAGTTTCATTATGACAAAAACTGACTAAAACTATGCTACTATCAAAATAAGCCCAGTTATGAAGTATGTGTAATATAATTAAAATAGGATAATAGGTTAAAACCATCAGCCCTAATAACCAAAATAATTATTTCTGCTATTTCTAGTTAGAGTGTCTTTTTTTTTCAGAACTAATGTCCTGATTCACTAAGAAATGACCAGAGAACCACCAAACTATTTGAGGGATTAATGCTATGAAATACAGAGCAGATTCAACAGGTTAGTAAAAGGTAAAAGCTGCATGAGAGCTTATAGATTTTAAAAACTAAATTAATTTAGTAATCCAAAAATCCACTTGTTCTCCTTGTCCATTTATTTATGTGCCATGAAGATAGGCAAAGCAAGAGACAAAGGAACAGTTTGAGAAAATATCATGTGTTTGCATACATATGTTTGGAATTCAGGAGAGTTAGGACAGTACACACTTATAATTTCCACTAAAGTAGCAGAAGTTTATTTTGAGTGTCTCTGCATATTTTGATATATCATATCCCTCATAAACAAAGTATTGTTTGAGTTTATTATTCTATCCCTCAGACAGAGCTGTGTTACACATGATCAAAAAGTATCTCATTAAAGAGTGACAGTGCTTTGCATTAGTTGTACTCAAAGCCTCCTTGGGCATTATACCAAAGAAAAAGCAAATGACAGTTGGTGTCAACCCTAAACAGCTTAGGGCAAACTATTTTCTCAAAACCTATGTAATTTAATTGAAATGCAATATTTCATGAATATTAGAAAACTAGGCTTTATTAAAAATGGCAAGGAAAAGTGAATGCATGACAGTTTACAGTAACAAGCAATACAAATTTATTCATTCGGTACATCACTGAATTATTTAAAACTCAGCCTAAGCACAAGGTCATGGAATAGTTTTGGCAAGTAGGCATTTTACATGATGCATTTCCATAATTCCCCTGCATCTATAAAGTTGATCACAACTTTGGCATGGAGACCTTTTCCTTATAGTCCCAGAGCCAGAAAAAGTCTCTGATTCAAAATTAGAGTCAAAGCAAACTATTAACACTTGACATAAAAAGAACATGTATATATGTATGAAGAGAAGAAAGTTCTGAATTTTACATTAGTTTTATGTTATTTTATGTTAGAATGTTAACTAGTAACCCTAAGATGTGTAAACAAAGTAAAAGAAAACTGAAATCCCTACAACTTTTAATTTTAATTTTATTCCAACATAAAAGTGATGTGTAGAATAATATTAAATTCTCAGATCAGACAAAATTTCATACAAAAGGCTTTAAACAAAGCCTGTTAGTTAAGTAACTGAAGTAATAATTACAACTCTGCATGTCTGTTGCAGTGTTTTTGACTCAGAACATTTCCTTTTGATTCTTTCTTGGTGTCTCCTCTCTGTTCACATACCCATCTGTTCTTACATGGTGTCCACTTTTATCATTAGAGCCCTTAGATATCAATAAAAGTTATTTTGAATCCCTGGTCTGATAATTCTAACATTTCTGTCATAGCTATATCTGGTTCTGATGCTTGCTCTGTCTCTTCAAAATGTACTTTTTTTGCTCTTTTAGTGTGCCTTGTAAATTCTTGTTGAAAGCTGAATGTGACATATTGGGTAAAAGGAACGAAGGTACATGGGACTTTAGCATGAGGTTTGCGCTTATCCAGCTAGAGGTATTTTTATCGTTTGTGATAGTGTAGCTGTCAGAGGCTAAAATTTTCTCTTGTGTCCTTATTTTTGTCTCCCTTGTGGTATTTGGGTTTCCCTAGAGAATTCTTCTCATATAAGGTCTGAAATGTGCAGTTCTTTCCGTTGTATCCCACTGTTGTTATACAGGAGCATTGTTGATGTGGTGGTAGGTGTGGGGAGGGAAAGCATATTATAATCCTATGATTAGATCTCTTCTTTTAGTGAGCCTGTGCCCTTGGGCTGTGACCTTCAGAAGTACTTCTCAGACCCACTGTGCCCCTCCTTCTGTGAGACAGGAAGGCTAGGTGGGGCTGGAGTTATGTATTGCCCTTTCTCCAGGTTGTTTAGGCTCTGGAAAAACCCCAGTTGCTTGGGTCCTGATAAAATAATTTCTTTTGAGGGCAGGTCCTGTTAAGAAAAAGAACAAAATGCTCTGGATGTACTTCAAAATGGCTACTTTCCTCCTCCCCGTGCTGGAAGCAAGAGGGCATTTTCCTCTGATTTTTACTGTAAGAACCTGGTAGGGCTCCTAGAGATAAAACGCACAAAAGTCTGAGGAACCCTTCTAAGACTGAGTGCCCCATGGAGTTTGTACCTCTCAAATTTATAAACACTGGACCGCCAACAATTCATACATTACAGATTAGGATTCTTGCCCCTTACTGGTTTCCATGGAGATTTCTGTTCCTGGGATTCTGCTCTGGTAAATTGTCATTCCCTGTATCTGCCTGTTGTCTCTCCACTTTGGTGGTAGGGGTGGGTGGATTGCACTGACCTCCATTCTCTGATGAATCATAGAAATGTTGATTTTCAGGTTTTCAACTTTTCTCTTGTGTGGAAGGGAGTGATGACCTTTAAGTTCTTTACACGCTGGACTGGAAACGACCAGAAATGTTTTTTTAACTTATTTTCCCACCTCTCAGCTGAGACAGCAATGCTAGAAGGGATGGGATTTGGCTAGCTGTTCTTCTACTAATTCAGATATTCAATGTATCAGATATTGTTCTGATAAAGTAGTTCCCTGGGAGTGTTGGCATTTGTTATGGAGAATGTTCTAGCCAAGAAGGTGGAGAAGTGATGCGCACCGTGGGCATCTAGCGTTCTGCCTGAGACCACAACCTGTCCACATCCGTGTGCCTTATGTCAGCAAGGAGTGGCCTACTGCATTTGCACACTTGCCATGGCCACGAGAAAGAAGCCTCGCATTTAGTCTCTTGTACTTACGCCTTTTGTCCTGTGTTCCTGGTGGTGCAGCCAGAGTCTGGGGAGAGCCCAACTGTGAGAGAGGGGAGGCCTCAGGATTCGGGGTTCCCTCTCCTTGGCAGTATCCTCCCAGTCCCCTCACAATTTGAAATGTAAATCGAGCAACCCTCTTGTTACTCTTCCCACATTTTACATCTACCATTTTTATCATTTTTTTTTTAAATGAAAAAGAAACCCTTTTAAAGAAAATCATTGGGCTCTGGGGGGCTCATTTTTTTTTTTACTTAGAAAAAAAATCTTTTAAATATTTGAGATGAAGTACTGTAAAATGACTTCAGTTGCTGGGATTTTTTTTGTTTTAAGATGGTTTCAGATATAGGAAATTTTTAGAAATTCCATGTTCATGCGTGATGGCTAATAGCTTCAGGTGGCATGGAGATGGGTTTTACTGATTTTGGAAGAGTCAGGATGCCTCTTGGATGGCAGTGGAGGGGATGGAACATCCTTTCTGACTGTGGTCAGTCACACTCTCCCTCCCACTGTGGTGCCGAGGAAGGCGCTTAGGGGGTGGCCTGGTCTGTGCCACATTGCTGAACTGGTAGAATGTTGTGCTCACCCTGTAGACAAGAACACTGGCTGGTGATGGTTATGATGATGATGATGTTGATGTGAATGTAGATAGACGTGGAAACACATTCACAATGTCTTCATTTGAGCCGTGTCCTTCCACTGCCCCCTCTCCTCTCTACACAAGGATGCTGGTTGGAGGGGCAAACACATTTCCTTGGAAAACAGTGTGTGTGGCTATTTGGCTTCCTGTTTGATTTAAGGATGGGCCCCTTTGGGCTCACCAAGAACTGTTTACTTTCCATGTGTGTATTTGTACAAAGCCTAGGTTCTGAGAGCTGTATGGTGACTTCACCACACCTCAGTGTCAGCTCTGCCAGTCAGTACACATCCTTGTTCCTCAAGGTGGGCCGAGGTCTTGGGCCTTCTTTGGGATACCTGGTATTGGAAGGACCCAGGCCATCTCAAATGAGGCTCCCATAACCCTTCCCACTCAGGTCCACTCAGAACTTTCCCTTTGGGCTCCCTAGAAGTTCCTGCTGTCCTACATCTGGATGGTCTCTTGGCCTCATGGTGAAACACCTCTTTTCTACCCCTAGTCCAGTGTGGGAAGGTCACATTGCTCAAGGCCAGCAACATGCTTTCCAGGATTCCAAACAGGAAACTCCCTAATAGGTAAAGTCCTTAATATAAAAACAATAATTCAACTTACCTGACTGTGGGGGCCAGTGCCTAAGAGGGAAAGGAAAAGTCTAACCCAAACACAGTACATCATAGCAGAAAGCTGGAAAATGTGTTGAATTACACAGGGTAGTTGTAAAACACTAGGAGGTGTTTCCAAATGATTACTTTTGCCCTCCCCTTGCTGGAAATGTGAGGGGAGTTTCCCCAGAACTTCAACATGAGAATCTGGTGGACTTCTTGGTGGTAAAATCCAAGAAAGTGTTGGGGAGACCCTGAGATTGGGACCGAGAGTTTCTTATTCTAAAGCTAGTCCACACTCAGCCTCCAGCAGTCATTAAATCACCATGTAAGTGGTCCTATCAGTTTATGGCTCCAGCCACTTATGATTCAGGTAAGATCATCTCAGCTGTGGTTCTCAGTATTCACTTGTCTTTCCAGATTTTGTAGTGGGATTTTGCCTTGTGATCTCAAACCTCTGATGGATCTAAGAAAAATCTGACTTTTAGTTGGCTCAGTTTTTATTTTGTTATAAGGATGGGAGTAATAACTTCCAGGTTCTTTATATTTTAAAGCTGAAACCACATGTATACATTTATAGGTCATTTATATTAAATTCCTGAGCACTTCCCATTTATGTCCTTTAACAATGTCTCCTGGCTTTTTCATATTTTGTTATTGATTTTTAAATTCTCTTTCACAGCAACTAAATTAGCTGTCATGAAGTACATAAGTAGTTTCAAATTTGGCTTTTGGTGTTGAAGTGTATCTATGTGTGTGTGTGTGTGTGTGTGTGTGTGTGTGTGCGCATCAGTATTCCCAGAGGCTTCAGTTATGATAGTCAAAACATGTAAAAGATTCTGTCCCTGAGTTTCCTTTTCCGTCACTTGGCAATCATCTCTGGGTAGCTCCATCTACAGAACCTTCACCAGGGAGAAATATGAGAACCATGAAAGTTTTAAATTTTATGAAGTCAAACTCCTCAACCTCATTTTTCATCAGTTTTAGTTGGTGCTATCTTAGGAAGGCCTATGTGTATTACATAATGATAATAGTAGTAATAATAATTTTATTTTTATTATTACTACCATTAATAGCTTTATTGAGATATAATGATACATTTTGTATATTTAAAATATAAAATTTGTTAAGTATTGGCCTGTGAAACCACCATCAAGATAATAAACATATCCAACAACTCCAAATGTTTCTCATGGCTCTTTATAATCCTTTCTCTTACCCCTAATTGCCCCACCGACCCCCTGGAAACCATTGATCTGCTTTCTGTCACTATTGATTAGCTTGTATTTTCTGGAATTTTATGTAAGAGAAATCACATTAATTTTTTCATTTTTTTTCACTCAGTATAATTATTTTAAGATTTATCCATGCTCACCCATATATCAATAGTTAATTCTACTTTTGCTGTTGTTTTTGCAGAGTACCATTTTATTTTAATACTGCAATATTCATTCACCTATTGGTAGACAATTGTGTTGTTTCCAGTTTGGGACTATCACATATAAAGCTGTTATGAGCATTTGTTTACAAATCTGACTGTGAACATTAGCTTTTATTTCTCTTAGATAAATAAAGAATAATAGAATAGCTAGGTCATGCGGTAGGGGGATATTTACTTATTTAAGAAACTGCTAAACTGTTTTTTAAAGTGGTCATTCCCTTTCAAAGTTCAACCTACAGTTTGTCATAGTCCCAGTTACTCCATATCATCGTTGGCACTGGATATTATCAATCTTTTAAATGTGGACACTTTAATAGGATTTTAATGCTTTTCAATGTGAATTTAATTTGCATTTTATAATGATTAACACTGTTAAGTATCTGTAGATGTGCTTATTTGCCAAATGTCTATCTTCTATGGTGATTTGTGTGTACATAGCTTTTGCAAATCTTTTTTTTTTAATAAATTTATTTACTTTATTTATTTATTTTTGGCTGTGTTGGGTCTTCGTTGCTGCGGATGGGCTTTCTCTAGTTTCAACGAGAGGAGGGGGCTGCTCTTCATTGCGGTGTGCTGGCTTTTTATTGCAGTGGCTTCTCTTGTTGCAGAGCACGGGCTCAAGACACGCAGGCTTCAGTAGTTGCAGAACGTGGGCTCAGCAGTCGTGGCACGTGAGCTTCAGTAGTTGTGGCTCGCGGGTTCTAGAGCACAGGCTCAGTAGTTGTGGAGCACAGGCTTAGTTACTCCATGGCACGTGGGATCTTGCCAGACCAGGGCTCGAGCCCACGTCCCCTGCATTGGCAGGCGGATTCTTAACCACTGTGCCACCAGGGAAGTCCCTGCAAATCTTTTTAATTGGGTTGTTGTGTCATTATTATTGAGAGTTCTTTATATATGCTGGATACATGTTTTATTTATCAAATATTTGATCTGTAAATATTTTTACTTCTCACTTGATATTTCATTCTCTCAATAGTGTCCATCAAGGAGCAGAAGTTCATATTTGTTATGATGTTCAATTTATCATATTTTTCTTTGATAGAGCATGCTTTGGTATTATAGCTGAGAAATTTTTGGTTATTCTAACTTTACAGAGATCTTCTTATTATATCATATTCTAGAAATTTTATAAAGTTAGATTTAACATTTTGTTTATAATCAATTTGATTTGATTGATCAAATCACTTCATAAATTCTCTACCTTAGATACCCAGCGTCCAAACACTCTTATGTTGATTTTTTGTCTGTTCTGGTGAATCTATGGGATTTTAATTAGTTTACAGACAATTATCTTGAATGATAGTACTATACACTTTAGCCTAATTAACAGATTTGTTAATTGTGTTTTTATGTTTACAAACATTAGATGAAATTCTGGTTTTAATCTGACTACATAGATGTGTTTTCAGGAGTAAAGTATCCCTTGTTTTTAGTTAGTTTTGGTAATACAGTGAAAATTCTTTATTTTCATTAATATGAACATAGAAGTTAACTATTAATATAATATGATATTTTCATTTCTGATTTTTTAATAATCACTATCCAACTAATGTTATATAGATGAGCACTCATCTTAATTCTTCTTTGGCAAAAGATATTTCATAAGAATTGCAGGGAAACTGCCAAAATGATCCCATATGTTTGCAGCACCAAAATGGATTAATCTCAGAACTTCTGGAAGCCACAGCCTAGGATTTCAACTGCCTGTGTATAGCTATTGCCAGAGAATGAGATTTCCTTCTCTTCCATCTTCTAAATTTTTCATTGTCAACTCCTATTTTGGGAACATATTGGAAAGGGATTTTGGGAAATGCATTTTCAAGCTTCTCTCATACGATATAGGAAAGAAGGTAAAGGTTACAGACATGATGTTGAATTGCCAACATTTTATGTAGCATGGCTGTACCCTTTGTCAACTCCATAGAAACATCTATCTATATTAAAACTATTGAACATCAACAACCCTGTCATTCCTCTACCTAACACTATCAGCTCATTCCTACCGCAAATGACAATATGCTTACTGTCTCTCTAAAATTATGGGCATGTAGTTCCATAAGTCTCTTTACCCATATCTGGACAGTGTTTTACTTTACTAAACTCAGTATCAATATCCTTTTGATATCTAATCTAAATACTAAAACCCAAAGTTAAATATTGCAGACAAATGTTAAGTAAAAGTACAGGATGAAGGGGGGGGAATCATTTAATATATACAAACATATACTTGTTTTTGTTTTGTTTTGTTTTTCGTTAAGCTGCTTATAGGGGACTTTCTGTGAGATCATAGGAAATATTGAAAAAAAAGGAGCAATGAAGCAGGGTTCATAGGAATCTTAACTTCTCGTTTAAGCAACTACTTGTTCCTTCAGGACCATTGAGAATCCAACCTCCTATCAAAGAGAGTCCTGCTACATGCCATAAATCTAGTGTACACTCGGGATTATAGCCATACTATGATAGGTAGTTCAGCTTCGTGGGTCTTATAAAGCATTCAGTCTCCATAAGGGCTTGGTGGTAAATTGATTTCTGTTTTTAAAAAAGGGAATATTTTACTCAAGAAAAGAACAAGAATCTTCTCTAATGCTCTCAGGTTCTGTGCTGTGATACTCCTTTCAGTAATTAGCAGAGGTTTCATAAAACTTTCCTATCTGCCAGAGAAACTTGAAATTGGATCAGATACACTGGATCATTTGGTCAAAAAGCAGAATAGCTCATGCTGTCTTCTGAAACTGATAAGAATTTTTTTTTTTTCCTGCATCCCATTCAAAACTGAAAGCCTAACAGTTCACTTGGTAAATTGGTTAAATCTGGGGAAGGACATCTCAGGCAGAGGAAATAGCACATGCATATTTGGTTTTGTCACTTCTACTATCAAAAGGGACCAATGAACAACTATAACTCTTTTTCTTTTTTGTGTTACAGGGTACACGGTATAACAACTGGTTCTTAATTTTGGAGCAAACACCTCAACATGCTCAAGATAATGTATTAAGAAAACTCTTCTTTTAGTCTAAGGCCCTGTGTGACTATGTTGACAGACCTTCCCATAGTCCTGTATCGGATATTTAATATAGACAAAAGATAAACCTTTATTTTGATAATTAAATGAGATTTTGGATTTGTTTGCTAATTCAGCAAAACCTAGAACATCCTGAGTGATATAAATGCAGTAATCACATTGAGAGCTTTCTATGTTTTATATTTTACTAAGATGAATGTGCTCATTCATCTACTAAAATTTTATGCAGAACCTAGGTTCTCTTTTAGGGGACTGTGTTTGGAGCAGTAAAAAAAAGAGAGCCAGAGACAATAACAGGGGCAGAGATAGAAACAGAAACAGAGAGATACTTGCCTTCCAGAGATGGAAAACAAATATCAAACCAAGTGAAGAAAGCGAAATTATATAAGTTTTCAACGGTGATAAGAACTGAGGAGAAAAACTAAAGCAAGCAAGCAAAATAAGGAATGTTGTGATAGAATGTTACCATGTCAGATAGATGATCTCACCATGTAACATTTGAGAAAGACTTGAAATTAGCCAAGAGGAGATTCTGTTTTTCACCATTCCAGTTAGTAGATACAGCATGTCCAAAATCTCCAAAACAAGAGAGTGCCTGATTGGTTTAAAGAAGAGAAGAAAGCATGGATCAACTGGGGATGATTTTTCTCTGCTTTGAATGTTTTACCGCGATCTTCTTCTGTCTGGTTAACTAACCATTATTCAAATTAGACAAACTCTTCTGAAAACTTCGCTGTTCATTCACTTGTTCAGCAAATATTCATTTATGTTCTGTATCAAACTTCACTGATTCCCCCCAAAACTGCAGAGAAAACTGCTTAAAATAATGCAAAAAAGCATGACAAAATCTTGTTTCTATAGGGACATGGGGAACTATTTCAAAATAATAGAATATATTTGATTATTTGCCAAAAACTGGCAGGGTGGTAGAAGATGAGGCTGGAAATGTTTTTTTTTAGGGATTTTATATGTCATCTCATTTTTATTCATTGCTGGCTACATATAAAAATATCCTTTGCTACACTTTTGGTAGATGGAAAAGTATTTCAAATTTGCCTCATTCACTACATCTTTATCTCTGTGAAATTGTGAGTACATAGTAGATGATAAACTCAAGCATTCAACTCCTTGTGCCCCATTTTAATTTTCTAATATAGTCCTCAAATCTTAAAATTATAATATAAAAATACTTTCTGTGGGCAATCATATTTTTCAAGAAATTTTTCATCAAATTGTGCGTTCATTTCCCCAGAAATAAAACTCTGTGTTCTTTCTTTTTTCCTATTTCCTTCCTTCTCTCCTCTTCCTTCCTTCCTTTCTTTTTTCCTACTTTGTTATTTTTCAGGAGAGGATATGCACCTTATATGTAATCCTAGAAAACTGGATTTTTCTATCTGTTGGTTAGCATATTTTTTAAAAATTCCATATAAAATACACACTGAAACTAGACTATTTTTATTTTTTTTAATTACATACCCTGAATAAATAAAAGGTTTGCTCCAACTGGGAAAAATAATCTCTGGTATTAATTTCAGCATTGACAGATAAACATCCAAAGGAGTTAATTTCTCAATTAATTCCATAATACAATCTAAAACCCAGGAATATAAAAGGTAGGTTTTACTTATTGACAGATAATTTTTACTGATGAGAAGAGTTTGAAATATAATGAAATTATGAAAGAAAGAAATGATCATCGTGAAATAAAGTGAACAAATAAACAAAGTGAGTTTGTGACTAATACTGCAAACAGGTTGGCTTTTATTTTGTGTTTATACAGTCCTTTGAGCCTAGCCCTATATGACTGATCCTAAAGTCTCACTAAAAGCATCCATAAGATTCAGTTCTTCAGTCATCTGGAAAATCAGCTCTATTGTGTTTCTTTGAATAAATTTTTGTATTGGCTGAATTCACAGACCATTACATTCTAAAGAGAGGGTTTCATTTAATAATAAAATAAATCCATAAAACCAGGGTTATATGGTTATATTTCTCAACATCATTCTTATGTATATATCATGATTTATACTTATGAATAAATTGTGACAACAAAAACATATTACTTTTAAATATTTATGAGGAAAACAAACTCCCTAAGTTCTAATTCAAGAAACATTCAATTTAAAACATAGCTGTGCTATCAAAAATGATGACTCTCTGAAAAGATTTGCTTATAATTTAGGATCAACCTTTTTACTGGTGTCTCTATTATAGGATTACCATGCATAACAAATGTTCAGTATAGTTATTTTAGGAAGTATAATATTTGTTATTTGTAAGTTGGAATTGCTACTGTAATATATGTGTATATTTTTTCATATGTATATACATATATACACATAAATATATATATTTTTTAATTTTATAATGTTTGTGCATTATACATTCTGAAAAACTAGTATGTAAACTATTCATTGTAGACTAAATCTCATTTATTTCCCAACAATATCAGTGTATTATTGAGGTTGCCATTTGTAATATACAACTGTCTAGGTATACTTACATGTGTTTTGAAGAAATATACTTAGCCACAATATTTTTAAAAAGCAATATAAATTGATAAGAATACACATATTTCTTTGTGAAGACATTGAAAACTTTGCATAATAGTGAGTATTCACTTGCCTAAAATATAACATACTATGGTCAAGGTGTTCAGAGCATGTCACCCCCATAATATGCCAATTTGACATATTGATTATTTTGATTTGAAGACACTGGAAAAATTGCAAATGTAGACCCTCCTTTTCTTCCTGAAAGTAAAAGATAAAACTCCCATATGAAAGTTGTCTCACCTGTACTAAGAGAAAGGAAGATATTGTCATTACCAGAGATGGGGTATTGGGGATGAGAAATCTGTTCAAAAACACCTTGTTAAACTAACCTTTATCTTCCTAGTTACTTCTCCACAATTTACTAACCTTACCTCAAGCACTTTTGTTCTGCCATTTCTCTAAAATTTATTGTCCTTTATTGAAGATGCTATATAAGCTGAAATTCTAAGCCACCATTTTGAGTCACTTTTTGTTTAGGTTTCTTCTGTGGTGTGGGCTGCATGCGTTGATGAAATGTTTTTCTCTGTTAATCTGTCTTTCTGTTATACGGGTATTAGCCAAAAACTCAGAAGGATAGAGGGAAACCCTTATAGGAGGGGAAACCGACAGAGGTGGGCAGTGCACTAGAGCCAAGTTTGCTTTAAGGTAAGTTACAGAACCTGGTTTGGGCTTTGGTGTTCTCTGCTTTACAGGTTTCTGGGAATAAAGAGCAAATCCCCAAATCAAGGGAAGGTCAAATAGGAGACAAACCCCTTATAACTGAGATCCCACAGATGCACCCTCTCCAGAAGTAAACAAGTCCCCCCTCCAATCTTAAGTGACTACAAAGAAAGTGTTACTACATAGTCATGGAGTAAAATTAATTATCCTTGTGAAGTTATCATCATGAACATGCCCTCATATGGATTTGCAACACAAATGCATATTATCTATGTTATGCAAAAACAAGACAACACCAAGCCATGAATTTAATTGAAATGGTCTTGGGCTAATTGTCTCTCAGTGCCTGAAAGATGCAAACACCTATCTGTTCTGGAGGAGTAATTTATTATCCAAGGCTTGAAATAATTTTCACAGACACTCTTCCACTGAAAGTTGCTCACAGAAAACTCTTTGTATGTGTGTGTTTATTTCCATATACAGGAAAGCAGTGTATATTATCTAAAATGGAAAAATCAGGAAATAGTAAAATAACAAGCATAGGGAACACATTGAATGAGCTAAATTCAATTTAGTGCATCTCAGGGGAAAAAAAAACTATATATTTTCTTTTTCTGTCTCTTTCTATGTACTTGTAGATTATTTCTTCTTCACTACTCTGGAAAGAGGTTTTCAGAGGCCTCACAATTTTTGCGTAAAGTAACATCACTTTTATCCACAAGAACGGTCTACTCTCTTGACAAATGTCCATTCCAGTATCATAGTCATATAACTCTATACTCTTGTTCACTTTAACTCTACTGCCTCTTCCAAGCCATATCAAACCTGTGAATCTTTAGTAAAGTGAAGGGAAGCAACAATTGCCTTTCCGTCTCATGACTGTACCTCCTCACCATCCTTGAATTCTGTCCACTTCTCTGCAATCCACCTTCGGTATCTACTCCAGACTATCGTCATCTCCTTTGAGAAACTAGAAACCATTTTTCTTACCTTGGATTTAACTCCCTTGCACTCATTCTCTATGATACATCCATGGGAATCTTATTATCTACAGACTTTTATATTTTCTTTAGGTAGTAGGAGGTAATCTTATGGACAAAAGTGAAGGAGAAAGTGGCAGGGCAGGAATGAAAAGAACCAAGAAGGTTTAAAATGAACAAAGGAGGTTAAAAAAAAGTAGGAGAGAGTGGAAATGAGTAAAGGACATGTCAACCACCACCAACTTGAAACCTATCCAGAACAGATTTGCATTGAGACAAATCCAGATTTACTCAGTTATAGCAAGATGAAACACACCCAAGGAAAGAACAAGGAACATTTTAATAAGGAGAAGCTGGGAGGGGCTTAAGGAAGGATTTAAAAAGAGGGGACCATTTCTGAATTTGAATCAATGTTATTTTGATGATTGGGTATCTCAATAATCTTTATCCAAGGGCAGGGATATTAAAGCACGGCAAGTTTTGTCATTGATATAGAAGTGGGGATCAGTTAAAAATGAGGGTGGTATGCATTGGAAGGGGAGAGTCTTTTGGTGATTGTGCTTGTGCCTGTACCTTGTTCCTTCAAAGGAACAAGAGAAAGAAGGATTGACTGGAAGCACTGATCACCTAATCTATCTGGAGATCATAAATTTACAGTGTCACAATTCTGCCTGTTTTTATCATAGAGGAAAAACATTGAAAAACATTTGATTAATCTTAAATGGGTGTTTTTGTCAAGTGAGATCACTGAAATGAATGGATCAAAGTAAATTAGAATACTGACAAGATTTAGGTAGATTGATATACTATGAAATATTCATCAAACATGGAAGAAAATGAAGATAGGAGGAATCTGATTAGCAGAACATAAGAGAGATTTGAGTTGTTTGGGAATTTGACAATAAGTATAGCAGCAAAAATGATGCTCTTCAGGAATGGAATAGCAGCATTAATATTTTACAAATGGCAGCACTCTGGGTGCTGACTAGGTCCACGCTGTAGCCATGCTAAGGGGGGTGAATTGAGGAAGGTGAATAACACTAGAGATGTCTAGTTACATTCAAGTTACCCAGCTTGATGCCAGTACAGACAAAAAAAGATATAAGCCCAGTACTCACTGATTTGGTGAATGAGAAAGAGTGAAGGGGATCTCAGTACAACTATGAAAGTCAAGAGAAAACAAACCAAAAAAAGATTGAGACTTTATCTTTTTTTAAATTTTATTATTTTTTAACATATTTATTGGAGTATAATTGCTTTACAATGTTGTGTTAGTTTCTGCTGTATAACAAACTGAATCAGCTATATGTACAGATATACCTATATCCCCTCCCTCTGTGTTACCCTCCCACCCTCCCTATCCCGCCCCTCCAGGTGGTCACAAAGCATGGAGCTGATCTCCCTGTGCTATGTGGCTGCTTCCCACTAGCTATCTATTTTACATTCGGTAGTGTATATATGTCAATGCTACTCTCTCACTTTGTCCCAGCTTCCCCTTCCCCACACCCACCCTGTGTCCTCAAGTCCATTCTCTACATCTGTGTCTTTATTCCTGTCCTGCCACTAGGCTCATCAGAACCATTTTTCTTTTTTTTTTTTAGATTCCATATATATGTATTAGCATACAGTATTTTTCTCTTTCTGACTTACTTCACTCTGTATGACAGACTCTAGGTCAATCCACTTCACTACAAATAACTCAGTTTCATTTCTTTGTATGACTGAGTAATATACCATTGTATATATATGCCAAATCTTCTTTAACCATTCATCTGTTGATGGACACTTAGGTTGTTTCCATATCCTGACTATTGTAAATAGTCCTGCAATGAATATTGTGGTACATGACTCTTTTTGAATTATGGTTTTCTCAGGATATATGCCCAGTAGTGGGATTGCTGGGTCATATGATAGTTCTATTTTTAGTTTTTTAAGGAACCTCCATACTGTTCTCCATAGTGGCTGTATCAATTTACATTCCCACCAACAGTGAAAGAGGGTTCCGTTTTCTCCACACCCTCTCCAGGATTTATTGTTTGTAGATATTTTGATGATGGCCATTCTGACCGGTGTGAGGTGATACCTCATTGTAGTTTTGATTTGCATTTCTCTAATGATTAGTGATGTTGAGCACTTGTGTTTGTTGGCAGTCTGTATATCTTCTTTGAAGAAATATCTAGGTCTTTTGCCCATTTTTAGATTGGGTTGTTTGTTTTTTTGATATTGAGCTGTATGAGCTGTTTGTATATTTTGGAGATTAATCCTTTGTCAGTTGCTTGAAACTGAAAAGCTTTTGCACAGAAAAAGAAACTATAAACAAGATGAAAATACAAACCTCAGAATGGGAGAGACTTTATCTTGTTAAAGAAGTCTAAAGAAAGATGACAAAGAATGATATTATGTGATTCTGAACCAGATAAAAATAACATTAGTGGGGCAACTGGTAAAAGTTAAATAAAATCTGTATATTATATAAATAGCACTTTGTCAAGGTTACTTTTGTGATATGTATTATAGAACTGTGATTATTTAAGACAATGTCCTTTTAAAAAAGCACACTATTATATAGACAATTATTCAGATATAAAGGAGCAACTCATTTACAACTTACTCTCACACATATGTGTGTATATGGGTGTGTATACACACACACTCAAGTTTTGTAAGTAGAACATGAATGAAATTTGCAAGGATTTTCTTTTTAATATTTTTCAGATGGAGTATAAGTTTAAGGTATTTCAAAATAAAGAGGTAAAGAAAACCTGAAGAGAACATGGTGCATAGCATGCTGGCATGAGCCTCAAATTCACAGATTCCTTTACATAAATGTGAAATCATGATTTAGGAAGAGCACCATGGCAGCAGGGGTCAAAGAGGATGCTTACATTTCTTTCTGACTCCTAATCCTTTGGGATGTGGAAAATGAGCAAGCTCCATTTGAGAGAGCTTAAGATGAAGTACTATATTCAGGAAAATGGTAAACTAAAATTATTATTTTATTTTTATTATTATTGGAATGGAGACTAGTTTCTCAAACAAACATAAAGGTAAGCTTATATATGAACAAATTGATTTTTTTCAGTTAGTATTGAAATTAAAGATACATTATGTAGTTATTGTTTCTGTGTGAGACTAAGTGGCTCCTACTGGGACTGGGCATAGATCCTGGACCTCATTAGGGAAATATACCAACTGACTGAGCCAAACACCCAGACCCAGTCAGCCTACACTTCACAAACTGAGTGATTAACAATGTGTAACTAGGAAAGGGAAATTGATAAATTAGTGAAATAAGTTCCAGTTTGGAAAACATAACCCAGTGAAAGTAAAATAAATAATATACTCAAGTTTCAACTAAAAAACTAATATTCTTTTCTAATTAATTTAGTTTTTCATCCAGGTTTTATTAATTCAATTCCATAATGACTGTTACATATCATGAAAATGAAACAAAATGTATATTAAACATGGTTTTCTTGCTTTCTTTATTCTGCATTGTCTGTTTTTGAGGACAACATCTAAATTTAATCTTATTATATAAAAAGCAGTGAAACAGAAATTTAGAAATAGTGCAAACTCCTTATTTGTCTGAATATAGGAAACATAATAATTAATAAAAAATATTTTAACTGTTTAAACTTATTTTTAATTGAAATTATGTGGAGTTAAATGATGCATTTATGTGGAGTTAGAACACCTGACCATCTTCTAACATTCAAGAAAGCATTTCTATGGCATAAATCAAATTATTAATTTTGAAATTACTTCTGAAAATGCTTTGTTTATAAGTAATAAACCCAAATTATTCTTACAGTATTCTATGCTTTGTCCTGTGGCTTCTCCTGAGAACTTGGAATTATTCAGTATCTTCATGAATGTTAACACATTATCACGTGGTGTCTTAGACAAAGTTATTAGGTGACTGTTAAAACTGTCTTAGATTTCAAGCATATTGTTGTACCTTCAAAGACATAATATATAAAAGATGTGTTCGATGACTCTGAAAATGTATCAGTCAGGTTCCAACTGGAGACAGATGACATATACAAATTAAGATAATCTGAAAAAGTTTTATTTATATAAGGATACATTATAAAAGTGTGAGGGAGATGTAGTGGAATCTTAAATGTCAATGCAGATTCCAGCAGTAACAGTAATGGAAAAATTAAGGAAGGGTGGGGTTATACAGCAAAGAAGTGACTTTGAGGTTCTTCATCTGTAGTCAAGGAATACAGCCAACCTGTGTTGACCTTATTCAGAGAGAGCCTGAGGATAATTTTCCTGATCTATCTTTCTATCATCCTTCAGATTTCCTACTACAGCTCACAGTTGGTGCAAGTCAACCAGAAGCCAGAGGGCATGGGAGTTATGTAGACGTAGCCCACATGTGTCATTGCCCTGGGTCAGAAGCAGAGCTGGCAAGTGGGAAAGTGGATGTGGAGGAGCAAGTAAGAAATAGCTATATTTAGAAGACTTTGAATTTGTTGCAACAAACATTGAGGAACAACCAAGTAAGAATAATTTTCTCTTTGGAGCTGAGTTTGAAATTTATTTGGGGGTAAAAACAAATAAAACGTGTGCACACAAGGAACAGGTCAAAAGGAAAAGTTCAGTTGCCTGTTTTTATTTAGATCTTAATCATAACTCTCTTAGTCCATTGGAGCTGCTCTAATGAAATACAATAGATTTGGTGGCTTATAAACAGCAGAAATTTATTGCTCACAGTTATTAACACTGGGAAGTCCAAGATCAAGACATTGGTAGATTTGGTGTCTGACGACAGCCCGATTCCTGATTAATAGATGGCTGTCTTTTGGCTGTGTCCTCACATGGCAGAAACAGGGAAGGAACTCTCTACAGGCTCTTTTATAAGGGCACTAATCCCATTCATGGGGGTGCTGCTGTCATGACCTAATCACCTTCCCAAGAACGTACCTCCAAATAACATCACAATGGGGATAGTTCTTGACCTATGAATTTTGGGAAACAAAAATATTCAGTCTATAGATATAACTAAATGACAAATTAATTCAAAAAGAGAAAAAGTGTAATAGACAAATACAAGTTTCAACTGTCTGAGCTGGAGCATGGGGGTCTGTGTGAAATCTTTCACAGAAAGTTTCTTATATTTCCCTAGGTACACACATTGTGTATTTGCATATACAAGGTATGTGTGTAAGTACAGACTATGTGTAATCCACACTGTGTATCACACATAATGTATATTTACATTGATTGTCACACAATACTCAAGAAACAGGATTTCTGAACAATACCTTACAGAGAACCACAGTAATTAATCCTCTTAGATGAGGCAATTATTTCAAGTACTCCAGTTAGTGCAGGTTATATTTGTTACCCTGTGGCTGTAACTATAGATGTTAGCAGTTTGATTTAAGACAGAGACAGTCATTCTTACCTGTAACTACATTCTAGAATTCATAAATCTATAAGTTAAAAAGCACAAGAAAGTATTCTCATTGCATATTTTGCTATGATTGATACTATATTAGTTACAGATGCCTCAGTGTGGATAACCAAGAAATAAATGATTCTAAAACATTAGATATTTTTTTAAGTGATGTATAATGAACACAACAATATATTAGTTTCGGGTGCACAATATAGGGAAGGGATTCAACATGAATATACATTACAAATTGATCATCATGATAAGTTTAGTAACCTACTGTCACCATACAAAGTTATTGCAATATTATCAACTATATTCCCTACAGTGTACATTACATCCCCATAACTTATTTGTTTTATAACAGGAAGTTTGTACCTCTTAATCCCCTTCACTTATTTTGCCCAATGCCCTCCCCCACCCCCATCCTCTCTGGCAACCATCAGTTTGTTTTCTGTATCTTGAGTCTATTTCTCTTTTGTTTTGTTGGGGTTTTTTGTTTTTTTTTTAGGTTCCATAAATATGTGAAATTGTATGGTATTTGTCTTTCTTTGTCTGACTTATTTCACTTAGCATAATATCCTCTAGGTCCCTCCTTGTTGCTGCAGATGACAAGATTTCTTCTTTTTAAGGCTGAGTAATATTCCACTGTGTAGATATACTTTACCTTTTTATCCACTCATCTGTCCATGAACACTTAAGTTGTGTCCATATAGTGGCTATTGTAAATAATGCTACAGTGAACATAGGGGTACATATATCTTTTTAAATTAGTGTTGTTATTTCCATCAGAAATACACCCAGAAGTGGAATTGCTGGATCATATAGTAGTTCTACTTTTAGTTTTTTGAGGAAACTCCACACGGTTTTCCATAGCAGCTGCACCAGTGTACATCCCCACCAACAGTGTACGAGGGTTCCCTTTTCCCCACATCCTGGGCAACACTTGTTATTTGTTGTCTTTTTGATAATAGCCATTCTGACAGATGTGAGATAATGTTTCTTTGTGGTTTTGAGCTGCATTTCCCTGATGATCAGTGATACTGAGCATCTTTACATGTGTCTGTTGGCCATCTGTGTATCTTCCTTAGAAAAATGTCTATTCAGGTCCTCTGCTCATATTTTAATCAGATTTTTTTATAATGAGTTGTGTGAGTTCTTTATATGTTTTGGATATTAACCATTATTGGATATATCATCTGCAAAGATCTTCTCTCATTTATTAGGCTGACTTTTTGTTTTGTTGATGGTTTCCTTCCCCGTGGAAAAGCTTTTTTGATAGTCAACTTAATCTTCTACTCACAGTTTTTAAACATTGAACGCATGATATTTCAAATGATTATTTTAAAGTCATTGGCGTGACATCATTAATTCCATTATTTGATTACTGTTAGTCTTGCATCAATAATTTTGAGGAAAAATTTATTTTCTTGTGTTTTTAAAAAAGCACATTATAATCAGATTTAAAATCAATTAAAAAGTGCCAATGTAATGCGATTATGGAAATAAAAATCCCACAGTCTAATTATATAAGAGAATTCAGGCAGAAATACAGTTAAAGAGAGTGTTTGTATATAATGTGAAAAGGTTGGCTAAAAAACTAATAGTGTGGATTCTACAATCATGATTTTCATAAAACCTCTCAGGTAAGGAAGCTATGTGATTACGTTTTATACATTATGAACTTAAAGTACTCTAAGAGATAGTGGGGAATGCTGGTGTGTGAAAAATAAGCATTTATTGAATATCCAGAAATTATATTTATTACTGTACATACTTTATATTACCTAAACTAAAACTCAATCTTATATGATAGCTACTACGTTCATTATTCTAATCGTGGCCCTAGTTTTGATTCAAAATATATATTTGCAGTATTTGGTTACCCAGGGGAGGAGCACTGCACTTAATTAAAGTTTAGGTATTTAGTTCATATAAAGAATTGGACACACCAAAAACCAAACTCATGTATCTGTTTTTAAATAGATTATACTATAGAAAGAGAGAATTATTGATCAGTCATCTTCTAATGAAATTCAAGTATGCTCTCCTCTGTGTTCTAATCAACACACAAGAGGATAAAAGGGCATATGTGAGAGATATCCAGAAATGAGTAGCAGCCAAAACGGAAAAATTTACAGCAACTTTCAGGAGAGAATTGAAAATGTATATATTCAATACTTCAGGGAATGCTTTTCTTTCTGTAATTTGAGTTTCTATAATTTGAGACATTTATAGATGTCTATTAATTGATATAACTATCCAGAACTCCAAGGAGAAATAATAAACAAAAACTGTTGAGTATATTACAAAATTATATCTAAGAAATATTTTCATTTTTTTGTGCTTTAAAGAACCAAGATGATAAGTAAATACACACTATAATATAATTTGAACACTATCTAATTCCTCATTGGCTCAAGTCTATCATAGAATATAGAGTCTAATGCCACCGATATTAAGTATTTTTTAAAGAAAGGATGCTAAAAGAAATAAATATTTATGACTAACAGACTTCTCAAAGAAGAGTTTATAAATGCAAGTTCATAGAAGTAGAAATGATGTCTGAATGTAAGAAACAGAGCATTAGAAGTCGTTCCGTGTTTAGGGAGTGAGAAAACATTACATATGTATCATGAGTTTATAAAAATCATTAAAATCATTTGCCTGAAACAAATCTTAATAGACTTTATTAATTGGCTTTGGTTGGTTAGTTTGTTGTAATTTCATGAGGTGGAAAATCTCCTTTAGAAATTTGGTGATTTGCCTAACTTTTCAGGTTTTTATTATCTATTCACACAGTTTGAAGAGAAGATTCTTTGACAATATACCTATTTACATTGCCTCTGCTAATTATCTTTATTATTATTACTACTGTTATTATTATTTTTTATGTTTCCTGATTCATTTTGTTACTATTACATAGCTCTCTTTATTTTCTTATTTCCACCATATCTTGCTTCTGTTAATTTTGTTTTATATATATTTATTGGAGAATAATTGCTTTACAATTGTATGTTAGTTTCTGCTTTATAAAAAAGCGAATCAGCTATACATAAACATATATCCCCATATCCCCTCCCTCTTGAGCCTCCCTCCCATCCTCCATATCCCACCCATCTAGGTCATCACAAAGCATCAAGCTGATCTCCCTGTGCTATGCAGCAGCTTCCCACTAACCATCCATTTTACATTTGGTAGTGTATATATGTCAATGTTACTCTCTCACTTTGTCCCAGCTTCCCCTTCCCCCCACCCACCCTGTGTCCTGAAATCCATTCTCTACCTCTGAGTCTTTATTCCTGTCCTGCCACTAGGTTCATCAGAACCATTTTTTTGTTTGGATTCCATATATATGTGTTAGCATACGGTATTTGTTTTATCTCTTTCTGAGTTACTTCACTCTGTATGACAGACTCTAGGTAAATGCACTTCACTACAAATAACTCAGTTTCATTTCTTTTTATGGCTGAGTAAATCCCATTGTATATATGTGCCACATCTTCTTTATTCATTCATCTGTTGATGGACACTTAGGTTGTTTCCATGTCCTGGCTATTGTAAATAGTGCTGCAATGAACATTGTGGTACATGTCTCTTTTTGTATTATGGTTTTCTCAAGATATATGCCCAGAAGTGGGATTGCTGGGTCATATGGTAGTTCTATTTTTAGTTTTTTAAGGAATCTCCATACTGTTCTCCATATTGGCGGTATAAATTTATATTCCCATTAACAGTGCAAGAGGGTTCCCTTTTCTCCACACCCGCTCCAGCAGTTATTGTTTGTAGATATTTTGATGATGGCCATTCTGACTGGTATGAGGTGATGCCTCATTGCAGGCAGGGTTTTAAAGCAGTTATTGTAAATATGTTCAAATACCCATAGAAAGGAAAATCTTAATAAGTTAAAAAAAAGAAAAAAAGAAATATTTAAAACAACAAGACTGGGGGCTTGAGAGTCCGCCTGCCGATGCAGGGGACACGGGTTCGTGCCCCGGTCCGGGAAGATCCCACATGCTGCAGAGTGGCTAGGCCCATGAGCCATGGCCGCTGAGCCTGCGCGTCTGGAGCCTGTGCTCCGCAAGGGGAGAGGCCTCAACAGTGAGAGACCCGCGTACCCCCCCAAAAATAAACAAAAACAAACAAAAAAAACCCCAAAACTGAAGCTTTAAGAAATTAAAATTTATTGAATGTGACTAACAAGATATTGAAGGTGACAGAAGAAAGGTTCAGTGACCTTGGAAACAGATCAATAGAAAGTATCCAATATAAAACACAGAGAAAAAACAGATTGAAAAAAATGAATAAGTTGGATGTCAGTAACCAGTAGGTCTAATATATGTGTAATTAGAGTCCCAGGAGAGGAGAGAGAAAATATGAGAAAGAGAAAAATTGTGTATATTTTTTGAAGAAATACTGACAAAGATCCCCAAAACATGAAGGAAAACACAAATATACAGATTTATGTAGCTCAGAAATCCTAAAGTAGGCTAAATTAAAGTAAAATCACACCTAGACATTTTATAATTAAATTGCCTAAAAGGAGAGATAAAAATAAATATCTTGAAAGCAGCCAAAGAAAAAGTGACACATTAAATATAGAAGAATAATGATTAAAATAATTGGAATTCTCAAGAATCAGAAAAAATAAATGCTGGCACACAATGCCCCCATGTCTTTAATGTATGTATAGGAGGAACAAACAAGCAAACAAAAACAAAAATGCTATATCCAGCCAAAATGCCTTCAAAAATAAAAGTAAACTGAAAAATATTTTCAGAAAATTAAAGATAAAATAACTTGTCACCAAAAGACCTGCACCACAAAATCTGCTATGGGAAATATTCAGATAGAGGCACATGATTTCAGATGGAACTGGTCAAAGGACAGACTCAAGACACTAGATAGATAAATACACTAGGTAAATGAGGAAGACTAACTTTGTGTTTCTTCTCTTATTACTTTAATATTCTACTGATAATTTAATGCAAAAATATAACATTTTATGGTTAGGTTTATAACATATGTAGAAGTAAAATATATAGCCATAGCACAACAAATTTGAAGTGAATGAAGTACTATTGTTACAATGTGCTTACATTTTGCATAAAGCATTAAAATATCAACTCCATACTCTGATAAATTAAAGAAACATAGAATAATCCCAAGAGCAATAATGAAATAGATATAGAATGGTATAGCAGAAAGGAATTTAAGTGAAATGTTAAAAAAAACAGTCTATCAACCTAAGAGAAGGAAGGAAAGGAGATACACAGAAACAGAAAAATAAGTGAATGCATAAATACAGATAGATAAATGATAGATAGATAGATGATAGATAGATAGTTGGAGAATGGTAAATATAAGTCAAAGTACATTGTGATTACATCAGATATAAATAGAATTAACAATTCAATTAAGACGTACATATTGTCAGTCCAAATTTTAAAATAATAATAATTTAAGCCAGACATAATTACTCCTCTCACTAAGAGATATGTACTATAAATATAAAGACACAAATGGTTTGAAAGTAAAATGACATAAAAATAAATTCCATGCACACATTAAACATAAGAAAGCTAGTGTGTCTACATTAATAAAATAAACTTCAAGACAAACCGTATTACAAGAAATAAAGAGTGACATTTAATATAAGTTTAGAAAAGAAAACCTTCTGAAGACTATTTTTCAATTGAGCCTTATCAACAATTATCACTCCCATATTTGGAGTATCTAGTATTATCCCATGCTAGAAAATGTTTCCTGGCCTAGGATTTGTATGGATTCAATATTTTAAAGTATCTGATGTTCAAACTGTCATTATTCAAAATACCTTTTGAGCCTGAGCTGTGTAGTTTTCAGCTGCCATTTATTTGTCTGTCAAGGTCACAAGAGATAAGAGGTAATATTAATGCTACATGTCAGATACTAGAGAATTCTTGTTCTGATCTGCACAAGCTCTTGTGGAACAATGGGAAATCAGAGAAAGAACAAGAGGTCATCTGTAGCCAAACCTGGTCAGGAAGATAGAGAATCTTTCATCTTTCTTTTGTTCCCTCAATCCTACTCTCTTCTTTCAGTTGGAAGTATTATTGTGAATACATTCAGCAGAAAATAAATGGAGATATCAAAAATTAAATTTTTTCAGACTTGTTCCCTGAATTTCAGGATAAATATTAGTATCTGAGCTAGGACATATCAGAAGACATCTGGGACAATGTAGTCATCTTCTTCATACTTGGTAATATGAACTCATTAGAGTGACTGAAATAAAAGAAAAAATAATGAGGTATTCTCTAAAATGCAAAGGAAACTAGAGTAACACATAATGAGTGTTGACTGTTCAAATACAAGCTTAAATATTTGCCAGGAGATGAGGAAATCATGTCAACAAGATTTACAATTACTGTCAAATTTTCAAACTGAAAGGTTGAAAAGATTTAAGGATTGAATTTTCTTGTTTTACCAGAAGAAATGCAGCTGTATACCTTTAAACATTAGCATTTGTCTAATATAGAGATTAGTTTCTTTCTATTGCTATATTAAAAAATTAATGATTTTAAGCTCCTAACTTACATACAAAAAGTTTGATTTTTTAAATAATATTCCAAACAATTTAAAATACGCCAGCTAAAAAATAGCTAATGATAATTAAGTTTTGAATTAGTTTTGAAAATCAAATTCCAAATTCAGCTGTTAATGAAATGATCATTTTATCTTTAAGGAAATTAGCTATAGTCCTGACAGTGTGTCACATACATAGTTGAAACTATCAATATAACATTACTTTGAACTGAATAGAACTGATAAAACATTGTAATAGATTGCTTATTTCAAAGAATTACCTAACTTACCGAATTTTTGAAATTTTATAGTCAGATTGAATTACTTTACTTTCATTAAGCAACACATCGTTTAACTGAGTTTTCTTTCTTGACTAAAGTTCATTATGGTCAAACATATTAAAGGTGTTGTAGGAAGCTACTGCATGAAGTACGTGTCTCAGTGCCCACCATCTACTGAGGTCAGGGTAGAAAAGACTAAAGTGAAGACACTGATGGGCAAATTAAGAGAGCACTTAATTGACCAGAATTCCCCTAGTTGGAGCATGCACCAGCCTCCACTTGCCATAGGGTGGAATTGCCATTTCAGCCTGAGTGTTAATATAAGCTACATCCCCATTTTTCCCCGTGAGGAACCTTGAGTGATGTTTTGTGGAATACCTAAATATAGTACAATAAGGAATGTGCTGTGGAGTATCCAAATACAAGGTTCATGTCTGCAAAGAGGGATACAGACAAGAATCTGAGTCCTCTGTCATGATTATTCACCTTGTGGCCTTTGGATAAGGCATGTCCTTCATTTTCAGTGTCCTAAGTACTTTTATGTGTTGACAGGATTAGGCATGATGAACATAAGGTGACTGGCAGAAGACATTCAAAAGAGCAGCGATTAATTCATTGTTATTATCATATTCAACTTACAAGGTAGTGGGGGGATGAGATGTATCTCATGGGGAAAAACAAGAAATAGAAATATCTGTGTTTTAACAAGTTAAATGTTGGGCTATTCCTTTTCAACCCTATCAGACCCACTCCCACATGTAATGAATCTCTTATTGTGCAATGATAACCAGAGAAATCATAACCTAATTTCAAAGACAGCTACAAAAATAATATAATGCTCTAAATTATTATTAAGTGAAACATAAAAATGAATTTAAATTAAAAATAATATGTACATCAATAATCAGATTCTTGGTCATATCTTTGGTAGAAGGCACAATGAAAAAGCCCAAAACCTTACATTGTATTGAATAGACAATTGCAACTTATACATGTAGTTCAATAACAAGCGTGGCATTGCCAATGGTGATGTGTTTTTGGAAATATTTAACAATGATGATTTATTATGTTAAAAATATTTTCTCTATTTGCACAGTTGTCACATTATTGGAAAATTACATGAATAAAAGGTGCTTCCAACAACACTGTTTATGCAAAAAAGTTTTGTTCTAGGTTGAGATAATTATAAGTAAGTTTTTATCTTATGTAAATATATAAATGTGTATATCAGATCATTTTAGTATGTGCATGCTGCAGCCCTGGCCCATGTACATTAAATGCCAGTGGTTCCTCATCCTCATTGACACCAAAAAGCTCCTACACATTTCCAAACGCTTAATTGGATAGAATTTCCCTCACTAAGATAGTCCCTTTTGATAATTTAGCAAAGAACACTTTCTTTTTATTGTTTGAGTTTCCTAAATAGAGGGGTATTGAAATGAAGCTGGACTTTTGGAAACATCACACCATGGGATTCAGATTTTGCAATGTGTTCCTTCTTTTCCTCTCTTTCTTTTTTCTCTCTTTTCATTGTCTGTTTTTTTCCCTTGCTTTGAACAATATTTATAATACATTTACTAGATATAAAACACTATCCTTGTGATAGAACAGTGAATGAGTAAATCAAACTCGTTGTTGTCATAAAGCTTTTTTAGATGGGGAGACTAGAAATGAATACGAGTAACTCCAAGGGTGTGTGTGTGTGTGTGTGTGTGTGTGTTAAAATAGCAAATCTGAGCACTTGAATAAGAGAGTAGGATCTGAGGGTAAAATGGGAACTAGAAGAAAAAAAAAATAAAAGAAGTTTGAGGTGAGAGAGGCTGATAAGGCTGGTAACTATCTTACATGGGAAAGTTATGAATGACATCTCTGAGAAAGCACTATTTGAAAAATACTTATGTGAGACAGTGAGATCTTCTGGTGAAGACAATCTCAAGAGCGAAGTTCCTATGTAAGGTGCATGCAGGGCACTGTAGGAGTTTAGACCTTATTCTAACTTCAGTGAAAAGCTATAGGAGAGTCTTGTACTTTTAAAAGGATCACTCCAGAGAAGGAGTTGTATAGAACTCCCTGAAATGAGAGATTGTGCAACGGAGGCTGTATTTTGAAGGTAGAACTGACAGTATTTGATGATGAGTTGGAGCAGTAGAAGGAGGAAAATCAAAGATTCTCATGTTTGGGAATGAGCCCCTGGATGAATAATGGTGCAATTTACTGTGAAACAAAAGACAGGGAGGAGTAAGCTGGCACTGGAACATGGCAGAATTGGAACAAGTCATTTGGAGACATTATATTTGAATGTCCTAATAGATATCCAAATAAAAATCAAGAAGGAGGCAAGAGCAAGTCGAATAGTTGAATTTCGAACTCAGGAGAGAGTCATCACTAGAGAAATAAATGTATTTGTCATCAGCAACTTACCTGTGTCATGTGGAACATAAGTGAACATAAGAGTGGAAATTAGTGAAGGACTTTGCATGCAAAAAATAAAGTTATTTTAGGAAATAGAGAATTATTAAGGAATCAAATTTTCAAACCATGCAAAATTAATATATATTTTTACGAATTTGTTAAACAAATATTTATCACTGTATATACAGTATTAATTTCTGTCATTGAAATTATATATTTCCACAAAATTATGGGGAAAATAACATGCACAAAGGAGATAAAATCTCCTCTCTGTTGATAGGATTGTAAGCAAAGCTTCTTGTTGTCATTTGTTCTTTCCCTTAAAAGACATGCATTATTTTTTAATTAGCAAATATATTATCTGTAAAATTGTGCACTATAGGGATTAATGTGCTAGCAGTGTACAGGCTAAATTAGCATCAACTAGGGGCAATGTGAGGCACTAGAGCTAGACATCATTTGTAAGACATTTGCATCACTGGATCTTGCAGTAGAATGAAAAAAGCTCCCAGTTATGGAGGAAGGTTTTTTTCTTTTGGATGTCAAATTTAAATTAATTATATCTTAGAGAAAGTCACCACATAATCTTGAAGTTTTGATGGTGAATAAATACAATACTGGCCCTTGGTACCTCTGTGCTTTACCTTACATGTTGGCAAACTAAAGAAAACCTTGATTAAACATATTTATCTACCCCTTTTGCACGTGCAAATGTGTGATTAAAAGTGACTGAAAAAAATATATAACCATGTGGACTGGTATCAATGTAATTCTGAATAACAGTGTTCAAAAGAGCCCATAAAAATACCAGGCAGAGATAAAATTTTTACTTGTTCAATCACACCCCAGCCACCCCAACTATGGGACTCTTTCATACCTGCTTCTCTATCGTCAAACCTCCTATATAGTCACACCTACTCAGCTCAGTTGGTGACCCGATTTCCTCCTTCACCGTCAAAGTAGATGCAATAACAAAGGAATCTACACACTCCCACTGCCACACATTCCTACTTACCAGTATCTGATGATATTGTATTCTTACATGTTATCATACTTGAAATACCATGATTCTGCCTAAATTCAATAATTTCTGTTTTTCACACACTTTCTCCCCTTTACCCTTTGTACTTCAGTACATAGCCCCAGGAATATTTTGGGGCTCTCTTCTATATCAGCAATTATTTTCTGTCTATGGGCAGTTTCCGTCATTATAAAAACATAATGTTACTGTCACATCTTTAAAAAACATTATTGTTTTTGAACGACTGGCTGTCATAGCTGTTTCCATTTGTGTAAAAGTCTAAGAAATAACTGTCTACGTTAAGCATCTCCAAATTCTCACATTTTCTTCTCTTTAAATCCAATCCAACTAAGATTTTGCTCCTAGAATTCAACGTTAAGTATCCCCAATGATTTCTACATTGTCAAATTTCATATCAGTGTTTCTTCTTAATTTAATTAATTTATTAGCTTTTGACATAGTTTAACATACTCAACCTTGATGCACTACTTCCCTTGGATATCAAGACACCACTCTCTCCTATTTTTTTTTCTCCCTCACTGGTAGGTCCTACTCAGTCACCTTTACCAGTTTCTACTCTTACTGTACCCTCTTGACACTACTGCAATCCAGAACTCTGTCCTTGGTCCACTTATCCTGTGTACTTGCTTTGAATACATGTATTTGCTGCCAACTGCCACACTCTTATTTCCTACTTAGATATTTTTTCTGAATTCCAGGCCTATATATGTAACTGCCTTTTTAACATCCCCATATCTCATTGTCATCTCAAATCCAGCATGTCACAACTAATGCACCCCCTCTAAAATATCTGCTCCTCCTGCATTCTTTTCCATCTCAGTAATCAAGGGTAGGGGTACTCTTGATTATACTTCTAGTTGCTTTCACCAAAAATATTTAGACAATTGATTCCTTTTTTTCCTCTCATGCTCCATATCCAATATCTCTATAATATATCTGGAGTAATCAGTACTCACCACTTCCATTGCTATCATTAAGATCTGAACCATTTCATCTCTGGACTCTAGTCTCTATAGACTATTAGGTAGTCTTTACTTTCCTTTTCTTTTTTTTTTTTTTTTTGACCATCATCCTTCCCTCCTCCTTTTTTCTCTTCACAAATAAGCTATTAGAAAAGTTGATTTGAAATGTAAATCAGTCCTGTAATGGCTTCTTATTTTATTCAGAGTAAAAACACAAATCCTTACAAGGACCCCTAAGATCAACCAGGACTAGTTTTCCATTACTTCCCTGACCTCGTCTGCCACTCCCTCTCTCTCAAGCAATCTTAAAGCTGTTATTACCTCCATGCTCTTCAGCAAATGCTTCAGGCATACACCTAGCTTCACACTTTGCTACTGTTCCTTCTGCTTGGAATTCTCCACTGCACATATCAAATGGTCACCCTCCTTACCTGCTCCAGATTATTACTGAAATATCATTTTCTCAAGGATACTCTTCTTAGGCATGCCCTGATTAACTATTTAAAATTACCACCACACTTTCCCCCAGAACTCATAAATCTATTCTATTCTGCTTTAAAAAAAAAAAGTTTTTCTCCAGCATTTAATAATGTTCTAAGAGTAGAGTCAAGCCTCATTATTAGAGAATTTTGTATTTGAGATTTCATCTACTCTCTAAAATTTATTGTAACCTCAAAGTTCATATCCAAGGCATTTTCATGGTCATTCTTGGACATGTGCAGAGTGGCAAGAAATTTGGGTCACCTGATGTGCACCTTCCCAGCTGAAGTCAATAATGCTATACTCCGACTGTTGGTTTCAGCTTTCATACAGTAAACAAGTGTCCTTTTCATGGTATTTTTAGTGCCACATTTTTCACATTTTTGTGTGTTTTTGGTGATGACTTTACTGCTTTAAATTGCCCTCAAACATAGTGCAGATGTGCTTTCTAGTGTCAAGTGTTAGTGTGCTGCGATGTGCCTTATGGAGAAAATTTGTGTTAGACAATGTTAGTTTTCAGGCTTGAATGATGTTGTTAGCCATGGGTTTAGTGTAAATGAATCAACAATATATATTAAACAAGGTGTCTTTAAACAGAAACACACATAAAACAGACTATGTATTGATCAATTGACAGAAATGTGATAGAGGCTCACAGGAACCAAACTTTGTATTTCTTCTAGGAGCAGTGGTTAAATATTCACTACTTTAGTGTCTCTAGTGACTTTACAGAACTTAACTATCTTGATTAATGAGAATTCTTTGTATTTGCTTTTTACTGGATAGAATGTAAGCTCCTTGATGGCAAGTCACAGAAAACATGTAGCATTATCTTATTTTCATAATTTATTTACTAATTTAAAAGAAAACACATGATGTATACATATATATTCATAGGCACACAGCAAAGAAAACTTATAAAAATTATGTTAATCATAGTCACTGTAAGTAGGTTAAAAAGGTAAACGTGCTCAAAATAATTTGTTTGCTTGTTGAATGTGTGATATGTTTCACAAATTCTGATTTATTGGACATACATGGTAATATATGGAGAGACTAGCCTGATCTACCTATCTGACCATGAAATTCTCTGTCAATCTAACATTGCCTGGCTCAGTATTTCTCATGGAAAGAAGGGAATAAATTTGTTATTTCTCAACCTCACTAGGGCTGGACTAAAGACACTTAATTTCATGATTTCATGAAAAAAAGTGTGTTATTTTGTTATGTTGAATAAATTTACAGCATTTCAAAGGAATAAAAGTAAAAACAAAAGTATTGCCTTATCACTTGTCTTTCAAAGCAAGCTTCAACATATCTAATCAAAATGCTTCTCTTCTCATAGCATTAACACGTACTGTTCTAAAGTAATCCAGTAGGGACTTCCCTGGTGGCACAGTGGTTAAGAATCTGCCTGCCAATGCAGGGGACACGGGTTCAAGCCCTGGTCCGGGAAAATCCCACATGCCATGGAGCAGCTAAGCCCATGCGGCACAACTACTGAGCCTGCGCTCTAGAGCCCAAGAGGCAAAACTACTGAGCCTGTGAGCCACAACTACTGAAGCCCGCACCCCGGTCCACAACAAAAGAAGCCATTGCAATGAGAAGTACATACACTGCAATGAAGAGTAGTCCCCACTCACCACAACTAGAGAAAGCTGGTGGGCAGCAACAAAGACCCAGTGCAGCCAAAAATAAATAAATTTTTTAAAAAGTAAAGTAATCCAGTAATCCAATGACTGTTCTAAACAGAAGCCATGCTGCAAAGAAAATATCTCCATAATATCGTTTTAGAGCACTGAAAAATTAATCAAAAAATTGTAGGCTGTTGCAATGACAAGTGCATTAATCTCTCAGCAGCTATATTGATATTTCAACTTATATATTTTCTAAATATCTTTCCATGATGTTATACATTTATCTTTTTATAAAGTCATTTTTGTTGTTTAGTAAAGAGGAAATAAACTGTTTTAATGGATTAACTGCACTGACAAAAAGCATTCAGGGAAATGCCACAGGAACCCTGCTACAGGGACCTCAAATATATATTATCAAAGAACACATCCCTAGTCACAAGTATAATGCATAGAGGGACCTAATGAAACTTAAAAGCTTTTGCAAAGCAAAGAAAACTACAAATAAGACAAAAAGACAACCCTCAGAATGGGAGAAAATATTTGCAAATGAATCAACAGACAAAGGATTAATCTCCAAAATACATAAACAGCACATGCAGCTCAGTATTAAAGAAACAAACAACCCAATCCAAAAATGGACAGAACACTTAAATAGACATTTCTCCAAAGAAGACATACAGATGGCCAAGAAGCACATGAAAAGCTGCTCAACATCGCTAATTATTAGAGAAATGCAAATCAAAACTACAATGAGGTATCACCTCACATCAGTTAGAATGGGCATCATCAGAAAATCTACAAACAACAAATGCTGGAGAGGGTGTGGAGAAAAGGGAACCCTCTTTCACTGTTGGTGGGAATGTAAATTGATACAGCCACTATGGAGAACAGTATGGAGGTTCCTTAAAAAACTAAAAATAGAATTACCATATGACCCAGCAATCCCACTACTGGGCATACACCCAGAGAAAACCATAATTCAAAAAGACACATGCACCCCAATGTTCACTGCAGCACTATTTACAATAGACAGGTCATGGATGCAACCTAAATGCCCATTGACAGACGAATGGATAAAGAAGATGTGGTACATATATACAATGAAAATGAAATTGGGTCATTTGTAGAGACGTGGATGGACCTAGAGACTGTCATACAGAGTGAAGTAAGTCAGAAAGAGAAAAACAAATACTATATATTAACGCATATATGTGGAACATAGAAAAATGGTACAGATGAACTGGTTTGCAGGGCAGAAATAGAGCCACAGATGCAGAGAACAAACGTATGGACACCATGGGGGGAAAGTGGTGGTGGTGGTGGGTGGTAGTGGTGGGATGAATTGGGAGACTGGGATTGACATGTATACACTATATGTATAAAATAGATAACTAATAAGAACCTGCTGTATAAAAAAATAAATTAAATTAAATTAAAAATTTTAAATATATATATATATATAATGCATAGCATAAAATGTGTAATTGATTGATAGCTAGGTACTATATTCTTTGAAATTAAATATTCTGTAAATGTTCCAGCATATAAACCAGAATATAGTAACTCTATAAATAAGATTTTAATGGATTTAGTATATGCCATTTTGTCCATTAGTCAATTACAAACATTAACACCACTCTCATAACACAATCTGTCCTAAATTTAAACAGTACTTTTCACATTCTCTTCTAATTATTCTTTTTCTATTAGAAGAGTGTTATTATTATTTGCCTTATATAATTCATGGAAAAATATTGTATTATAATTTATATTGATGGTCTAATAAATCGTTGAACCATTTTGATTAATTTTTCAAAGTTCTTTTATAATAAAAGGCAAAGATATTTTGTACAGATAAAGTTATACATAGTTTTATTTCACGGTGCATTAAAGAGCAAGCATTTTTTCATCCTTTACTAATAAGAATGTAGAGTTTTGTTAGGGCTTCCCTGGTGGTGCAGTTGATAAGAATCTACCTGCCAGTGCAGGGGACACGGGTTTGATCCCTGGTCTGGGAAGATCCAACATGCCGTGGAGCAACTAAGCCCGTGTGCCACAACTATTGAACCTGTGCTCTAGAGCCTGCAAGCCACAACTACTGAAGCCATGTGCCTAGGGCTCATGCTCTGCAATGAGAGAAGTCACCTCAATCAGAAGCCCACTCACTGCAACGAAGAGTAACCCCTGCTTGCCACAACTAGAAGAAGCCCGCGTGCAGCAACGAAGTCGCAACACAGCCAAAAATAAATAAAAATTTAAAAACAAAAGAAGGTAGAGTTTTGTTAAAAAATCACATACAGGGGCTTCCCTGGTGGTGCAGTGGTTGAGAGTCCGCCTGCCGATGCAGGGGACACGGGTTCGTGCCCCGGTCCGGGAAGATCCCACATGCCACGGAGCGGCTGGGCCCGTGAGCCATGGCCACTGAGCCTGCGCATCCGGAGCCTGTGCTCCACAATGGGAGAGGCCACAACAGTGAGAGGCCCACATACCGCAAAAAAAAAAAAATCACATACAAAATTTAATATGTCCCGAGAGAGATGAGATAAATTTTTTATTTATATTAACCATTGGATTAAATTAGAATCTTAGATTAATTAACATTTACCTGATCAAAAACAGGTGTATTTTCTTTATTTGATAAACTTATTTGTCCTTTATTTGGGTTCTAATCAAGACTCATAACCGACCAAATAGCTGGTAGTTATCACGACTGCACTGGTTATTGGCAGGGTGGGCATGATGTCTACATTAAGCACCATTCTAGACTGTGTGCTTCTCTGTATTACCACACATATGAATCTTGAAGCATGTATTTAATGTCTGTTGTTTCAATGACTTGTGTGATATTATAAGATGTCCTTAATTATAGACAAATCCATAGTATTGGGTTGGCCAAAAAGTTCGTTCGGGTTTTTAGAGCCAACACAATATTAATGGTGGAAGAGCTGAAATTTAATTTATATCAATGACAAACTAGGACAAATGCCAATGTGGAATTTAACTTCTGTATCTGGCTCAAGGGGAACATTTTATATTGCCTGTGAGAATTATTGTAGTCTTGCTCAACTAAAAGGTAACATTAATCTTTAGGACTTGGGACAGGTATGACGTAAATTAGAATGCTTTTAGAAAATTACTTAAATGATTCAGATTAAAATTTTTTTGCTGCTCAATAGCCATAAATATGAGAAATAAGTATACTTTAGATAATTTTCTGAGATATTGAATGATTATTATGAATATATCATTTGTCACAAAATTTGATTAAAAACAGGTAAAAGGTTACTTCCTATTCTAGCCCCATTTATAAAAATTTTTCTCTAATATACCTGGTTAGTGAAATAATAAATATTATATAAATAGTACATAATGAGAGGAAAAGGCAATGAATGAAAATTTCTTGTCCTCTATGATTTTTGTTTAAGTAATTATAATGCAGAGAAACATTGAAATTGATAGAAGAATGTATAGAAGGATAGAGAGACAGAGACAGAAAAATAGTTATGAAGATGGATGGATGAATGGATGGATAGATGGATATAAACAAATAAACAGATAAGCAGATTTTTAGATGACTATACCTATCAAGTATTTAACTGTGTTATTCTAAGGGCCGAAATGTGCATTAAAATTTTATGTTTTTGTATGTGTAGTTTTCTAGTTTTATAATGCCCATTGATTACTTTGACAAATACATATATGTAAATGTATATCTACAAAAATATATTTATACATAAGAATGTAATTATATTCATCATACCTTTTATATATGTATCTATGGTATATATATATTTATAATTCATTATGTTAATAACTTTTATATATACATATTTACTGAACAACATTTAGACAAGTTAAGGATTGATTATATATTTGGAGTTATAAGGTTAGGTGTGTGTTTCAGAATGTGTAGTGAAATTCAGTATTCTAAAGAATTAAATATAATTAGAGCCTGCAATTGTTTTGACAAGAATTTTTAAATATTTTATATTATTAGACAGTGACTTTTGTGCATACCTATATACTTGCAATTTCCTTATTATATTTTTAATTTCATTGTAATTATCTTCTTACTATTTGTAATATAAATATTTATTTATGCTACAATATATACTCACTTAACATGAAGGGGTTTGTTTTGTATGCAGCAGTGCAGCACTATTTAACCAATATTGTTTAGTCTTTATTTTTTATTATACAGTCTACTGAAATTAACTATTTGATATTCAGCATAATAGAGTGAAAAACAAATCAACCTCACTAATAGCCTTGTATTTTCTAATTTTTTATCAAAATAAATTACAGTCAAATGCACACCTATCTTAAACACCATGATGAAAACTTGTGTGTGTGTGTCTGTGTTTTTTCAAGCATGTTGTAAAACTGAGGTTATTCTGTGATAGTTCCTCAACTAATATTTCACCATATATGTATTGTATTATTGCTCACTGAACTAATTCTCCTGAATTTGGTTTATGATTCTTTAGATGCAATCCTGAATATAAGATGGGAGATAAAATATTTTGAAGAGGTAATATACATGTGTATATCTACCTAAGTATAATAAGAATATGAAATATTTCTATGACTATTATAAATATGTTACTTTCTCCTTTCCAAAACGAGAAACTGTTAATTAAAATATCTTAAAAAATATAACCAAATTTGCTCTTACCCAAGATTGCTTTTAGTGTGGGATAGAGAAAATCCTATGTTTAATTCAGATACATAATGGAGTGGCAAGAACTAGAGCAGTTATACAATCTCATCCCTTTGCCTGTACAGTATTCCATTAAATTTTTATTGTTTTAAACAATATCTTTACTTCCATCCTCAAGCAATCTTTTCTCATTTTAACATGAGGAAAAAATACCTAGCTAACAGCCCTGGGAAGAGGAAGTTATTAGCTGAGAATGTAATAAGGCATCTTTCTATATTTCCTACAGAGACATGTACAATAAAAGCAAAGTCAATTGTGAGGTCTAAAGCATTGTTCTACAACTCCATAATTTCTGCAGATTTGTTGTTTATTTGTTTTCAGCAGCAAATTCAGTAATGTGTTCTCTGAGAAACAAGAGTGCCAGGGCTATAATTGGACTTGAATAAAGTTAGATTCTTGGAATGAGAGTTGTCCAAAGACAAATTAATAGAAATCAAGTTCAAAAAGAAATATGTTACAGAAAAAGGAATTAGGGGGATTCTGGGAAGATGGCGGAAGAGTAAGACGCAGAGATCACCTTCCTCCCCACAGATACATCAGAAATACATCTACACGTGGAACAACTCCTACAGAACACCTACTGAATGCTGGCAGAAGACTTCAGACCTCCCAAAAGGCAAGAAACTCCCCACGTACCTGGGTAGGGCAAAAGAAAAATGAATAAACAGAGACAAAAGGATAGGGACGGGACCTGCACCAGCGGGAGGGAGCCGTGAAGGAGGAAAGGTTTCCACACACTAGAAGCCCCTTTGTGGGCAGAGACTGCGGGTGGCGGAGGGGGAAAGCTTCGGGGCCTCGGAGAAGAGCATAGCAACAGGGGTGCTGAGGGCAAAGCGGAGAGATTCCCGCACAGAGGATCTGTGCCGACCAGCACTCACCAGGCCGAGAGGTTTGTCTGCTCACCCGCTGGGACGGGCAGGGCTGGGAGCTGAGGCTTGGGCTTCTGTCGGAGCTCAGGGAGAGGACTGGGGTTGGCGGCATGAACACAGCCTGCAGGGGGCTAGTGCGCCACAGCTAGCCGGGAGGGAGTACGGTGAAATGTCCAGACCTGCCGAAGAGGCAAGAGACTTTTTCTTCCCTCTTTATTTCCTGGTGCGCGAGCAGAGGGGATTAAGAGCGCTGCTTAAAGGAGCTCCAGAGGCGCGAGCCGCGGCTAACAGCGCAGACCCCAGAGACGGTCATGAGACGCTAAGGCTGCTGCTGCCACCACCAAGAAGCCTGTGTGCAAGCACAGGTCACTCCACACCTCCCTTCCGGGGAGCCTGTGCAGCCCGCCACTGCCAGGGTCCCAGGATCCAGGGACAGCTTCCCCGGGAGAACGCACGGCTTGCCTCAGGCTGGTGCAACGTCACGCCGGCCTCTGCTGCTGCAGGATCGATCCGCGTCCGCACCCCTCCCTCCCCTCGGCCTGAGTGGGCCAGAGCCCCCGAAGCAGTGGCTCCTTTAACCCCGTCCGGTCTGAGCGAAGAACAGACACCCTCCGGTGACTTACACACAGAGACGGGGCCAAATCCAAAGCTGAAACCCGGGAGCTGTGCGAACAAAGAAGAGAAAGGGAAATCTCTTCCAGCAGCCTCAGAAGCAGCGGATTAAATCTCCACAATCAACTTGATGTACCCTGCATCTGCAGAATACCTGAATAGACCATGAATCATCTCAAATTGAGAGCAAGATTTGTTATTTTTTCCCCTTTCCCTCTTTTTGTGAGTGTGTATGTGTATGCTTCTGTGTGAGATTTTGTCTGTATAGCTCTGCTTTCACCATTTGTCCTAGGGTTCTATCCGTCCATTTTTTTTTTTTTTTTACTTAAAAAATTTTTTTTTCTTAATAATTATTTTTTTATTTTAATAACTTTATTTTACTTTACCTTATTTTATTTTATCCTCTTTCTTTCTACTTTTTCTCCCTTTTATTCTGAGCTGTGTGGATGAAAGCCTCTTGGTGCTGCAGCCAGGAGTCAGTGCTGTGCCTCTGAGGTGGGAGAGCCAACTTCAGGACACTGGTACACAAGGGACCTCCCAGCTCCATGTAATCTCAAATGGCGAAAATCTCCCAGAGATCTCCAACTCAACACCAACACCCAGCTTCACTCAACGACCAGCAAGCTACAGTGCTGGACACCCTATGCCAAACAACTAGCAAGACAGGAACACAACCCCATGCATTAGCAGAGAGGCTGCCTAAAATCATAATAAGTACACAGACACCCCAAAACACACCACCAGACGTGGACCTGCCCACCAGAAAGACAAGATCCAGCCTCAACCACCACAACACAGGCACTAGTCCCCTCCCCTCCTCTACACAACCCACTGAACCAACTTTAGCCACTGGGGACAGACACCAAAAACAACGGGAACTACAAAACTGCAGGCTGCAAAAAGGAGACCCCAAACACAGTAAGATAAGCAAAATGAGAAGACAGAAAAACACACAGCAGATGAAGGAGCAAGATAAAAACCCACCAGACCTAACAAATGAAGAGGAAATAGGCAGTCTACCTGAAAAAGAATTCAGAATAATAGTAGTAAAGATGACCCAAAATCTTGGAAATAGAATAGACAAAATGCAACAAACATTTAACAAGGACCTAGAAGAACTAAAGATGAAGCAAACAATGATGAACAACACAATAAATGAAATTAAAAATACTCTAGAAGGGATTAATAGCAGAATAACTGACGCAGAAGAACAGATAAGTGACCTGGAAGATAAAATACTGGAAATAACTACTGCAGAGCAGAATAAAGAAAACAGAATGAAAAGAACGAGGACAGTCTCAGAGACTTCTGGGACAACATTAAACGCACCAACATTCAAATTATAGGGGTTCCAGAAGAAGAAGAGAAAAAGAAAGGGACTGAGAAAATATTTGAAGAGATTATAGTTGAAAATTTCTCTAATATGGGAAAGGAAATATTTAATCAAGTCCAGGAAGCACAGAGAGTCCCATACAGGATAAATCCAAGGAGAAATATGCCAAGACACATATTAATCAAACTGTTAAAAATTAAAAACAAAGAAAACATATAACAAGCAGCTAGGGAAAAACAACAAATAACACACAAGGGAATCCCCATAAGGTTAACAGCTGAACTTTCAGCAGAAACTCTGCAAGCCAGAAGGGAGTGGCAGGACATATTTAAAGTGATGAAGGAGAAAAAACTACAACCAAGATTACTCTACCCAGCAAGGATCTCTTTCAGATTTGATGGAGAAATTAAAACCTTTAGAGACAAGCAAAAGCTGAAAGAGTTCAGCACCACCAAACCAGCTTTACAACAAATGCTAAAGGATCTTCTCTAGGCAAGAAACACAAGAGAAGGAAAAGACCTACAATAACAAACCCAAAACAATTAAGAGCGGATCAGAAATAAATGAGAAAGAAATGAAGAAAACAATAGCAAAGACCAGTAAAACTAAAAGCTGGTTCTTTGAGAAGATAAACAAAATTGATAAACCATTAACCAGACTCATCAAGAAAAAAAGGGAGAATACTCAAATCAATAGAATTAGAAATGAAAAAGGGGAAGTAACTACTGACACTGCAGAAATAAAAGTATCATGAGAGATTACTACAAGCAACTCTATGCCAAAAAAATGGACAACCTGGAAGAAACGGACAAATTCTTAGAAAAGCACAACCTTCTGAGACTGAACCAGGAAGAAATAGAAAATAAGAACAGACCAATCACAAGCACTGAAATTGAAACTGTGATTAAAAATCTTCCAACAAACAAAAGCCCAGGACCAGATGGCTTCACAGGCGAATTCTATCAAACATTTAGAGAAGAGCTAACACCTATACTTCTTAAACTCTTCCAAAATATAGCATAGGGAAGACCACTCCCAAACTCATTGTACGAGGCCACCATCACCCTGATACCAAAACCAGACAAGGATGTCACAAAGAAAGAAAACTACAGGCCAACATCACTGATGAACATAGATGCAAAAATCCTCAACAAAATACTAGCAAACAGAATCCAACAGCACATTAAAAGGATCATACACCATGCTCAAGTGGGATTTATTCCAGGAATGCAAAGATTCTTCAATATATGCAAATCAATCAACGTGATAAACCATATTAACAAATTGAAGGAGAAAAACCATATGATCATCTCAATAGATGCAGAGAAAGCTTTCAACAAAATTCGACATCTATTTATGATAAAAACCCTGCAGAAAGTAGGCATAGAGGGAACTTTCCTCAACATAATAAAGGCCATATATGACAATCCCACAGCCAACATCATCCTCAATGGTGAAAAACTGAAAGCATTTCCACTAAGATCAGGAACAAGACAAGGCTGCCCACTCTCACCACTCTTACTCAACATAGTTTTGGAAGTTTTAGCCACAGCAATCAGAGAAGAAAAGGAAATAAAAGGAATCCAAATCGGAAAAGAAGAAGTAAAGCTGTCACTGTTTGCAGATGACATGATACTATACATAGAGAATCCTAAAGATGCTACCAGAAAACTACTTGAGCTAAACAATGAATTTGGTAAAGTAGCAGGATACAAAATTAATGCACAGAAATCTCTGGCATTCCTATACACTAATGATGAAAAATCTGAACGAGAAATCAAGAAAACACTCCCATTTACCATTGCAACACAAAGAATAAAATATCTAGGAATAAACCTACCTAAAGAGACAAATGACCTGTATGCAGAAAATTATAAGACAGTGATGAAAGAAATTAAAGATGATACCAACAGATGGAGAGATATACCATGTTCTTGGATGGGAAGAATCAACATTGTGAAAATGACTCTACTACCCAAAGCAATCTACAGATTCAATGCAATCCCTATCAAACTACCACTGGCATTTTTCAGAGAACTAGAACAAAAAAATTCACAATATGTATGGAAACACAGAAGACCCCAAATAGCCAAAGAAATCTTGAGAACGAAAAATGGAGCTGGAGGAATCAGGCTCCCTGACTTCATACTATACTACAAAGTTACAGTAATCAAGACAGTGTGGTACTGGCACAAAATCAGAAATATAGATCAATGGAACAGAATAGAAAGACCAGAGATAAACCCACGCACATATGGTCACCTTATCTTTGATAAGGGAGGCAGGAATGTACAGTGGAGAAAAGACAGACTTTTCAATAAGTGGTGCTGGGAAAATTGGACAGGTACATATAAAAGTATGAGATTAGATCACTCCCTAACACCATACACAAAAATAAACTCAAAATGGATTAAAGACTTAAATGTAAGGCCAGAAACTATCAAACTCTTAGAGGAAAACATAGGCAGAACACTCTATGACATAAATCACAGCAAGATCCTTTTTGACCCACCTCCTAGAGAAATGGAAATAAAAATAAACAAATAGGACCTAATGAAACTTAAAATCTTTTGCACAGCAAAGGAAACCATAAATAAGACAAAAAGACAATCCTCAGAATGGGAGAAAATATTTGCAAATGAAGCAACTGACAAAGGATTAATCTCCAAAATTTACAAGCAGCTCATGCAGCTCAATATCAAAAAAAACACAACCCAATCCAGAAATGGGCAGAAGACCTAAATAGACATTTCTCCAAAGAAGATATACAGATTGCCAACAAACACATGAAAGAATGCTTAACATCATTAATCATTAGAGAAATGCAAATCAAAACTACAATGAGATATCATCTCACACCAGTCAATGGCCATCATCAAAAAATCTAGAAACAATAAATGCTGGATAGGGTGTGGAGAAAAGGGAGCACTCTTGCACTGCTGGTGGCAATGTGAATTGGTACAGCCACTATGGAGAACAGTATGGATGTTCCTTAAAAAGCTACAAATAGGGCTTTCCTGGTGGTACAGTGGTTGAGAGTCTGCTTGCCAATGCAGAGGACACGGGTTCGTGCCCCGGTCTGGGAAGATCCCACATGCCGTGGAGCGCCTGGGCCTGTGAGCCATGGCCGCTGAGCCTGCGCGTCTGGAGCCTGTGCTCCACAACGGGAGAGGCCACAACAGTTACAGCCCCGTGTACCGCAAAAAAAAAAAAAAAAAAGAAAAGAAAAGAAAAGAAAAACTACAAATAGAACTCCCATATGACCCAGCAATCCCAGTACTGGGCATATACCCTGAGAAAACCATAATTCAAAAAGAGTCATGTTCCAAAATGTTCATTGCAGCTCTATTTACAATAGCCAAGAGATGGAAACAACCTAAGTGTCCATCATCGGATGAATGGATAAAGAAGATGTGGCACATATATACAGTGGAATATTACTCAGCCATAAAAAGAAACGAAATTGAGCTATTTGTAATGAGGTGGATGGTCCTAGAGTCTGTCATACAGAGTGAAGTAAGTCAGAAAGAGAAAGGCAAATACCATATGCTAACACATATATATGGAATTTAAGGAAATAATGTCGTGAAGAACCTAAGGGTAAGACAGGAATAAAGACACAGACCTACTAGAGAATGGACTTGAGGATATGGGGAGGGGGAAGGGTAAGCTGTGACAAAGTGAGAGAGTGGCATGGACATATATACACTACTAAATGTGAAATAGATAGCTAGTGGGAAGCAGCCGCATAGCACAGGGTGATCAGCTCGGTGGTTTGTGACCACCTAGAGGGGTGGGATAGGGAGGGTGGGAGGGAGGGAGATGCAAGAGGGAAGAGATATGGGAACATATGTATATGTATAACTGATTCACTTTGTTATAAAGCAGAAACTAACACACCATTGTAAAGCAATTATACTCCAGTAAAGATGTAAAATAAATAAATAAATAAAAAAGGAATTAGAGAATTAGAGTTTTATTCCAATAAGTCAATATAACCCACTAGGAAGAAAATAAAAAGGAAACAGTATCAAATATAAGCAGAATATAGTGTAGGATTGAATGGATCTGAAAAAAAATTAATTCAAGACTGTTGTATTTTACTCGAGAAGATAAAACCTGTATGAGGAAGGTAAGATACTGTATGAGGAGGGTAAGATAATGAGTAACAACTTCCCTATAACTTGAATGCAAACTACCTATCCCACCAACAAATGAAGGTTTTTTTCCCCTGAAGATGTGTAGTCATTATTTTTTCATTTGTGAATGCATGCACACCACAAATATTTGCTGAGTGCTAACTGTATGACAGGTGCTGGGTTATGTATTGGCCATAATAAAAAAAATAAAACAAACACCCTGTTGCTGTGTAAAGTAGTGAAGAGAGTGATAGAAAGAGCACATGAACAAATAAAGGGGGAACAATTTACAAGTGATAACTGTGTACAGGGTATAGGGAGGCAAAGCGGGCGTAGGGCAAAGAGGGATTAGTTTATCCTGGTATTAGGCATCACACACAAAGTAAAAAATTGATATGAATTTTAAAGGTTACGCAGTGATCTAAAAGTGGAAGGTTTGGGTTGCAACATGAAAGGTGTGGTGCGTATTTCAGGCAAAAAGAGAATCAAGAGAATAATTGAACAATAGTTTTTCTCATTTGTTGAATTGCAAAGTTACATATATATATGTATTATCTATAACATTATCTAGATATAAAACTTTATCAGTGTATACATGCTGATACTGATATACAGACATACAGTTTGTATATTCATAACGCTGGTCACCATATCATTTAGTTTGTATACTGATCACTATAGCATAGGATATAAGAAGAACTCAGAGACACAGAGTGTTAAGAATTTAGTATTTCAAGCAAGGTTGCCAGTTTTTTTCTGTAAAGGTTCAGATACTTAAGCACTGTAGGCCATATCTTTGTCGCAGCTACACAACTCTGCCATTATAAGAGCTAAAAGAGCTATATACAATATAAAAATTAATAGGTGTGGCAATATTTCAATGTAACTTTACAAAAACAGGTGGAACCAACCTTTATAATAATTTTTGAGGTTTGGCTTAAAGACTGTATTCCCCCAAAAATAATTTATATTTTGTGTTCCCGATTTCTTGGTGACATTAAATGCCTACAGCTACTTTATATAAAAAAGTATTCCCTAGAGTTCTTCAGAAACACATAAGAATTATGAATTCAGATATCATGTGTATGTGAATGTTTTTGATTCTGAATTCTTAAGGAAGAAGTTTTACCCTGGCATAAAGGTAAAGTTTGAAACAAGCATGTTTTCTTGACATTCTCTGTTGTAGGATGGATTACTCTTTAGTTTACACTCATTCTAAGAGAAGAGCCATTAAGTCACTCAGCTTTATTTGTTGAGGCTTCTACCAGATTTCTCACAAAATCAGACCCTAGATTTTGTCTTTTGCTGCATAATAGCATAAATTGAAGGTCACATCGAAAGGATTTAGTAAATGACCCTTCTTAACTCTCTGGATTTCTTTTACTTTGTTTTTGGTGTCTAAGAATTTTTAAAATATATTTTCCATCTCATTGATGCATTTCATGAGACACTTTTATTTTTATATTTTTTCGCATTTTAAGGGTTTTTTTTTTTGCTATATATAATCAGGTATATCATTCTTTAACAGCAGTGTTGATCAATCTTCCTTTCTATTATCACTGTGTTTGAAGTAGATTATATTTTCATTATCTCATACTTGTATCTTCATAGAAATTTTCTGGTTAAAAATCATCCCAAATGCTGTTTCCAAAATTGACTTTTCCCCCTATCTGTAGTTTAAATGAGTTCCTATAAGTTTCAACCTCGTACTCATATTATTCAACCTTACTTCTCAAAATATTTACTTTCTGTTATGGGTTGAATTGCTTTCTTCCAAAACATATGTTGGTATGATCTGGATATGACCTATTTGAAAATAGGGTCATTGCAGATGTAATTAGTTAAGAGAAGGTCATACTGGAATAGGCAGGGTCCTTAATCCAATATGCCTGTTGTGTTTATAAGAGACATAGAGACACTCAGGGTGAAGACCACCACGTGACTATAGAGGCAGAGATGGGAATGAGGTATCTACAAGCCAAGGAATGCTGAGAATTTGGAGTAATTGTCAGAAGATAGGAGAGAAACCCGGAACGAACTTTCTTTCTGAGAGCTTCAAAAGGAATCAATATTGCAGCACCTTGATTTTGGACATCTAGCCTCCAACTGTGACAGAATCAGGTTTCGTTGTTTTAAGCCACCTGGTTTGTGGTAATTTGTTAAGGCAGCCCTAGGAAACTAAATAATTGACAAACCTGATTTCCAACTATATTCTTTCAAAGATTCTTTATGAAAAAACATCTAAACAATTCTCTCATCTTCTGAAATACACATGATAATTAAGCTAATTTTTGACTTTTTTCTATTTTTTTCAATTCTTACCAGTATGTTTTCTCTCAACCAATCCATTCTGCTATATTATTTTTCTTAGCTATGTCACACATTTTTTTCTCAGAATTCTTCAAATATATATATAATTTCTCATATGCATATTATATTTTTGTACTTTACACAATATAGTATGTGCTGGACTCATTCAATATATTTAATTTAATATAAGCACACTTCTGTAAAATGACTATATGAACTGTTGGTAAATTAGGCCCCAAATAAAATACACTAGACATTTTCCAAATAAAGGATTGTCCCTCTGTTAGGAATGCAAATAATAATAGCTCAAATTTAATTTTGCAAACTGTAGACTTTACATATCAGAAAACAAAAATTGACTTCCTGATTTCAATACTTCCAGCTTTTAACAACAGGTGGTTATAAGCAGCATTCATTGTTTCTTTTTTCTCACCAGTTATGTGTGCTCTGGCACTATTTGTCTTAAACCAAACATTTCTTCTCAGATTTTAACCAAGACTGAGTTTTAAGTCAAATATTTTTTGAATAATATGCATACTCTTTGAAAAATAAGTTGTTGACTGCATTTTTGTAACTGAAACTATGGCTATTTAAGTATTTAATTTTAAAGCTGGGTGAGATAAATGATTATTAAAAGCATTCTAAAGCATTAGCTGATTTTCATTAATGTGTGGCAATAACTAGTTGAATTTTTAATATTTAACTGAAGTGTTCCTGATTTTTGAAGTTTATAAATTTAATTTTGTGGTGCTATTTACTTAAAAAACCTGTTGTTTAAGTTGTTCTTTAAAATATGTTACATCTAAGATTACGTTCTTTGATTTTTCTTAAGTTTTAAAATATATGTATGGGATTATTGAGACCCAAATAAGTTATTTGTCCATGATTACACAGATAGCCAGTGAGAAAATAATTAGTTTCAGTATCCCAACTACTTATTATTTTCTTTCTTGGTCACCAACATATTTCATAAATCAATATATATTTGTGTGAATCACAGTATGTTTAGCGCTGTTCTGGAAGCTAAATAGTGGTATGAGTATTAATTATTCCCAGGTTGTGTTGTACTTTGTATTTTTCTAAATTCTTAATTTGGCTTTTCACTTTCTTTCTCAAGGTCTTGTATCTAACATAACTCTGAAAATCCCAAGGCAGAAGTTCCTGTACAGTGTTCTATGAGGGATAAAAAATCCTTTGTTTGCTGGTGAGTGATGTTGACCTTAGGCTTAGAGCAGGAGGGAAGCAATCTCTCCTCAGCCTCCTCTATTTCATTCCATGTCTACCTGGCTGACTGATTATGTACTCTGAATGGACACCTGGCCAGAAAATTCAAGACAGTTCAATGTTTTATGCCTCTGACATTGCAATTCACCCTCCAAGTCTTATTTGTTCAGAAATTTAAAAAATATTATTTCCAGATCATTGGATCTTAAAATACTGAAACAGTTAAAGCAAAAAGGACAAAGAGGATAAATACTAATATTCTAAAATAATCCTCCACATAGGATTTAGATAATAATCTAACTTGTAGTAATAGATTTAGAGAATAGTCTAAATTTAGATAATAGTCTAAAGGAATGTTAACAACCTAAGATTCATTGAATTATTTTACATCGTGTTGTATCTTTGTTTAATTTGATTGTATTATAGGATTTAACAGGTATGTAGATTTTTTGTCAAACCAAGACAATAAGATACACACTGTGAAATGAAGTAGGCTGATGGATTGATCATTTTGCCCCACCAAATTATTTCATATTGTACATGTCCCCATCTCAACAGAAACACACACACACATACACACACCCCACACACACCACACACGATGTGTTTCATAAACGCCTTGAATCAGAGCATGCAAAACAAATTAAAACCTCTGCCTTTTCTTAAAGTCTGGGGACACTTTAAAATTTATTAAACTCCATCCACACTTGAAGATGTTGACTGTAGATGTAGATTCTTCAAGATTTGAAGGAGAAGATGATGAACACTTATTAAATAACTTCACTGAGCACTGAGCAATGGCTTAAGGGAAGGTGAGCTGGGCCTGAAAGACAATTTTAAAATCATGACTAATTTGTTTTCTGTCTCAACCTTTCTTTGTACTATTACTATCATGTGATATGTCATTTCACAATGTGATGGTTTATTAAAAGTAGCATTAATGTAGAGGAATTTTCTGTCTCCACCCATGATGCAAGAAAAAATTGAATTTACTATATACCTGTGGCCTTTGTATTAAAAATTTACAGTTACTACCTATGTATATGATGTGATGCAAAAATCACTCATGTGTATAGTGTGACTGGAAACATCCAATGTGTGACATTCAGTCATCACCTGTCATCCTGTATATAAGCTTAATCTATCTATTGGTTAGCCATTATTTTCAGACCCTGAAGTTACATCAGAGACACAGTCTTCTGCCAAAAAGATAATGTCACTTGAATTTAAAATAAATGTGACATCTCTGGTTATTACATGGATATTATATTTGACTGTTGCTGCTACCAAACTGTCAAATGACTCTTTACTGATTTTGGTTTATGAGAGAAACACCACAGAGTTGTCATGTTTTTCTTTAGTTGTAGAGTTTCTTTGAGCTTGTTATTTTTATAAATTTCACATTAAATCAAACTAAGTTGTGTTATGCACCATTTTACATTTGCAGAGTGATTCCACATGTCTTCATAACAATCTCTTAAGTTAGATCTTATTATATCAAACCTAGACTACTGTGAAGCCTAATGAGTTCTCAAGGACACAGGCCATATTATAAGGTGAAAACCTGGGATCAGAGAGAATCAGAGCAATCAACAGCTATCACCTACCAGAATTTCCCATTAGAATATTTCATGAGTGTTGCAAGCTGAAGCTTGAGCTAGGCCCAAAATTCCTAAACAAATGGATTTGTTCTAGGGAGTGAGGGATGGCCAGAACACTCCTTGAATATACAGGTATATAATGGGACACTTTTAATTGGGTCAGTAAGAAATGAGGAAAAGTACAGCAATAAATGGGGAAAAGAAGGTTATCAAGGTATCCAGATAGGTTTTGAGCATTGGGATGCACCCCAACAGAGGAAACTGGAAAGAAAATATAAATTACCATATGCATTGGGTAAGAAAAACAAGAGAGTAGGAGAAATGTTATAATTTGCTGAGCCAATATGTACTGAGGACTCAAGAGATATCCCCTTAAATTAGTTAAACTTAATACAGAAAAAATATTTCCAAACACATAAATCCATGAATCTGAACCTATCTGTATGCACATTGCTTTTTTTTATTTTAAAAGATTGTTTCAGGAGTTGGATAAGCTAAATTGAAAATATTTTCAGCTGAGGTCCGAAAAGGGGCAGAGACCCTCACTTAAAACAAATGTTACTTAATTGATGGAACTTACTTCATTTGGTTAACATACCAAAACAAATGGCTGGTAGAACCGTAGTTTCATAATTCTGATATATTATTTTATGGTACACTCCCTCTGTTTTGCACCATTTCAACAAAACATGACAACACTGATTGTTTGACTTCCTTGCGGGGGTTATTTTCCTGAATTTGTAATTCCAATTAATAATATTGTCTTACCATTCTGATGTTACTCTTAAAATAACTATCAAAGCTATGGTCATTTTTTTTTGTAGCTACAAGTATCAAAAAGAGATTATAAAAAAAGAGATTAAAAGGATGAATGATCAGTTATCCTTTCACTTGATCCAAAGCACGTTTTTAACTGTATCTTGCTAGAACAATGGATTCCCCAGCATTTCATGAAAGGCAGTCTCTGTATATTTGTATATGAGGCATACTGGGAGTGGTAAATGGGCTTGTCCTGTCCCTCCTAAATTTGGGGTAGATGCACAAGAATTCATATGATTAAAGTGTTCTATAGTCAAAACTCTTTTAAAACTACCTGTTGGGGGCGGAGGAAGAGCATCACGTAACAACCAGTTATACAAAGATTAAGTTGCAACCCACTGCACTTGCCCGCAGACAGAGTGCATCCTGAAAGGAATACGGGATAGAAAAAAGCAGGATGAGGCACTTTGTGCTTTGGATAAATGTGTCCCTAGATAGTTAGATGTATATCTCGGGAAGAATTTCAATGACCCCAGATTCCTGCAGTTTCCCACATATAGAAAAACACTAAAGTCATCAACTTGAGATAGCTGTCCTTTGTGATTAGCAGTAATATTTAACCAAGATGTATGCTTGACTACATGTATTTCCCAGCCAAAAAAAAATCATATATATATATATATACATACATATATATATATATATATATATATATATATACTGGCTCCTTCCTACCTCTTCAGAGCACTTTACTCAGAATTACTGAGTGGCTATCTCCTGAGCTATTGTTCTCAGTAAGACCCCATAAAAATGCAGACTCACAACTCTCATGTTGTGTGTTTTTCTTTAAGTAGACATACCATTTTATTTTATTTTTTTAACATCTTTATTGGAGTATAATTGCTTTACAATGGTGTGTTAGTTTCTGCTTTATAACAAAGTGAATCAGTTATACATACACATATGGTAGACATACCATTTTAAATTAAGAACACATGAAATGATATTTGGATATCTTAATCTAATCTTCTGTTTCTTTCTCTGTATGCTGAGCAGATATCTGCAATTTATGAGATAGTTCAGCCATATTATATAATAAAATTTGTTTTTAAACAAAATGAAATTTGTTTCACATTGTCTTTGAACAAAGGAAATAGGATTTTAATTCATAGCCAATTAAAATGAAAGAACATGAGATTACCAGAGTTTTGGTTTTTTTGTTTCGTCCTGTTTTTGTTGTTTAAAGGAGAGGAGAGAACTTCAGACATGGTGGCTAGGACCATGCACCCAAAGTTACCTGCAAAGTAGAAACTAGAATAGAAATCCTCAAATTCCCAACTCATGGCACCACACTGTCTCTTTCTACATATATTGACTCATTAAGACCTCACAACTACTGATGAGGAAAGTACTTTTATTTTAGACATGAGAAAGCTGAGACATAAAGAGTCTGGCTTGTTCAGGCTCATGCAGCCTAATTATTGGAGGCAAGACCCAAACTAAGGCAGTGTGCCTAAAAATTATCTGATTTTATTGCAATGTTATGTGTAATCTAAAATTAGAAATTTTGAAAAATCATCAACATCAGTAACTGACTCAAGGTTTGAAGGACATAGCAACAATCATAAAAAGTAAAGCCTCAAATATATTGTAAATATATATTTACTGCTTTTATAAAGCAGCAAAATACTGAAATAACAGAGTATTATAGGGACATAATATATGTATATACACATACACATATATGTGTACACATGAGTTTCACATATATATGTATATATACACATATTAATTTCACACATACACAGACACACATATACATAAAGAATCTGAGATATCTTTATAGTCTAACATATAGGTCTTCTTAAGCTGATGTCCTGTTCCTACAGGCTTCCTTAAAATCTAAATGTTTTAGTACATAGCGAATTTAACTTAATTATGATATAGCAAATTTACACCACAGTAGTTTTAACTTTTCAAAAGTATCCAAATTAGAAATTTAAAGCAAACAAATATTCACTTAAAAATAATGTGAATATCTATAAAATGTTTGTGCATAATATTTCAAGTTCAATACAAGTCTCCCTCTTCCTTTCTGGGAAAACAATGAAGAAGCACTGAATGTTTTTCGTGATTGCTAAATGCATATGCATACATATGTAAACAAATTGCAAGGTGGCAAAGGATAATAGGGAAATCAGTTCCTCTAGATAGCAGCATAATAGGCTAAAATATGGCCTTTAAGGAAGAGTCTCAGAGGAAAGCATATTATTTCATAATAAAAGAGCAGATTTAGTACAATGCTTCCATTTGCCTGTTGAAAGCAAGAACACTGATACTGTGGATGTCACCTCCTTTCCCCCACCATCGACTCATCAAGTTTTGAATAGTTATTAGTTACCAGTAGCTACTAATAACAGAGTAATAAATAATGTATTTCCAAGAACGAAAACTAGCCTATGAGAAAAGTGACCTAAAAATGAGTTTTTCACCATATAGTAGTGTTTAGTAGAAGAACGTGTTGAAAACCCAATCTCTCTATAGGTACCTAATCTACATGGGATGTCAAGGCAAACACAAGAAAAGAAAAGGCTTAATTCTCCCTGTTGAAAATAAAGGAAGAGACTTTGCCCCCTTCCTTCCTTGGAGCATTTACTTTAGAAAACTTATAAGTTTTTTCTGCCTCTTTGAAATGTCTGAATATCTTTTTAAAAGCTAAATAAGCCTCTTGCCATGTTTCATACCCTGGAATGTCTTTCCCGAGGGCCTAGGAATCATCTCCTTGAAATTATAATCATCAAAGAAGATAGGGCCTCTATCTCCCCATTTTGTTGGAAGGGTAGAAGCCTAACTTCAGTGGGTGCCTTGCTCCAAGATGCAAAAATCCCTCCTATCATGAAGATGGTAGAAGTTTCTTTCCCTTTGGATTAAGCCAATTAATAAACACAGATGGCCCACCAAAGACCAGATTAATCTATGATTAACTTCCTGTGATAAATGGTGATGACAAGTCCTCTTCCTTAGGACTAGCTATTGTTTATCTTGAGAATGCATACGTAATGGGTCATATATGCTTGGCTATACAAAGGGTGAGACTTCCTTCTGTCTTTGCAATCTCTTATTGGGTTGCATGTGATGCACATAATATTCTGCTTTAATGCCTGTTTAATAATAAAAATTGTGTTCTTTCTCTTCTAACTTTGTGGAGAAGTTTTCTGGTTTGGGAGAAGGTTTTGTTTTTATTTAAATCTTCCCAACAGGGGTCAACCCGTAAAAAGGGAAAATTCACTCTTGTTCATTTGACTTAAATATCATAAGTATAAATTCAGTGTAATGTAGTAAATGTAAAACTATATCTTATTCATGTTTAGTTCTTGGATTGTATTCTCAGTGAAAGCATTTGGCTGAGAAACATCAACTTTGGACCTCCAGCACTTGCAAAAAATTTGGGCCTCTGACCTTTTTAAATAATTAATTTAAAGAAGTATTTTGTTTGTACTCAACATTTAGATTAATATTGCTAAATATTTTCTTCATTTCTTAAAAAATATGAATTAGATTTATAAAACAAAATAACAATAGCTTCCTTTCCCCCTCAGCTTCTTAGTGATATAACTTGTATTGTTTGATTGTTTAACTGTGATGTTAAAATGCTGGTATATCTTTCCTGGGTCAAGACAGGGAGCACTGAAGCAGAGAAAAGGGAGAGGTTTCCACAATCCAGCTATGCTCTACTGCTCATTGCTTTTGGCATGCTTCATGATGAGTGAGGGTTACAGAGTGCTATGTACAGCCTTACTGCAGCCAGATAGAATTATATCAGTGAATATTTGAAATTATAGCTATTTCCAAGTGTGGAATCTATGAAACTAGATAATACAATTTTCACAACCACTAGCAAAGTTCACTTTGCATTATAACTGTTACCAATATTGATATTTATAACCTTTCAGTGAAAAATACAGGGACTTTTAATAAAATTTCTTCTTTAATCTGACCTAAAATCAACACTGCAGCACAACTCTGACACTATTATTTACTAAAAATCATCAGAGTACATCTAGCTAGATTTAATCTTTCTTATGTGCTCCGACATGGAGAATTGGTAAAATAATTAACAACTTAATTATGAAACAATACACAGGTCTTGAATAAGGTGATCTATCTATTAACCCTAATCTAGCACAGTGTTGTTAACTAACCATGAAACTCTGAGGAGTCATTTAACCTCTCTGACCTTCAAATTCTACAATTGTGAAATCAGAGGACTAACAGTACTTTTCTTTCTTCACCCCAATACTTCTTTGTTTATTCCTTCATTTGTTTTTGTTATTATTTTCTTTTCCTTAAAAATCAAATGAGATACTGTATGTGAAAGCAACTTGTAAAATTTCACGTACTATACAGATACTGTTACTCATATTTGCCCCCTTTTCAAGCTAATTTGTACTTAAATGCTAACACCCACCCTTTGTTTCCTTAGCAGGTACTTGAAATTTCCAGTATCCAGTAGTTCTAGACTCTTTTCAGAACTTGATTGGCTCTAAGAGTTTGACTGGACACTGACCTAGAAAGAGAAAGACAGAACAGTCTGCATTTTATTACTGCTAAAAGAACTTGCTGAAAAGTAGTTGGGTTCCCCCTTTTATGACTCTATAATCAAATGTTTTTCATAGCCTTCCTAATTTGTCTATTCCTTCTTACGTTTTAAGATCCTTGGATGTATTTTCTGTTTAAATCCACGATCGTGCTTATTTGCATGTATTTACACATTAATGCAAGATAGGATATCCTAGGCATGAAACAGTGCAATTACAATTAGAGACAGCCTCCTGAGCCACTCCAGGAAATTGTTTAAGTCCTTTTTATACATACAGGGTCATATGGAGATGAAACTTGTATATGTCATGTATAATAAATCCTCAAATAAGTTTTAATGGAAACAAAGTAAGTCCTGAAGTGCCCAATCATGTAGGTGGTGGTGTTGCCCACAGACATGAGGAATGAGGAGAAACTGTAAGCAGTCTTGTTGAACAATCACCTTTAACAATTGCTTCAGTGAATCTTTATATGTATTTTTATTTGTGCAGATATTCATCTTTCCCCAAAGGCAATGAGATGGGTAACAATAACAATACTGTGAAAAGGTGAAATATAAATCAAAACAAAGTATCAGTAGAAGATATATATATATATGTATATATATATATACCCATATACACACATGTACGTGTATATGTATATATCCATATCTTAAGGAAAGAAGGAAAGGAAGGCCACATTAATATTCCATAAATGAGCTTCTGATTGTTTGCTCAGCTTTAAAGCAGTCAAAACAATAGGATGAAACATGGTCACTTGTAGAACTGCCATCATCTGAAAGGAAAAGAACATTAATTCCTTAGGGGAAGTAAGTTATAACTTGCATACTTCTACCAAAAACAAAATAAAACAAAACAAAACAAACTTAAAACTTCACCTGGGACTCTATCTAAAATAGAGCCCAGTATAATAGTTCTTTCTACAGTCTTCCTATAGATAATGAAGTCACAGATTTCAAATGGCTAGATAGTGCAACTTCTTTAGACAAGGGCCAGGGCTTAATATTAAAATAAAGCTCAGTGAGCTCATGTCTGTGTGGTCTGGCTTTTAGGGACAGACAGAAAATACCTACAGGAGTGGCTAGATTGGATACCATCCAAAGCATTTGACCAAGATAATTTCTCTAATCCGGTATATTTATTGGGACTGAAGAACAGTACAGAATATAATGTGTTCTCAGATGAAAGCCTAGGCACTGACTCTCTGAAATGCTGATGGAAGGTAATTCATATGCATTAAAAATCAAATAATGAATAAATACAATCAAGAATTTCTCAAGAATTGATGGCTGGTTCAATTTAGACTCATAGGTGGTACAAAGTATTTGCTGAAGATCATGTCAAGCTTTATTTTTATTTTTTTTATTTTATTTTTTTTTGGGTACGCGAGCCTCTCACTGTTGTGGCCTCTCCCGTTCCGGAGCACAGGCTCCGAACGCACAGGCTCAGCGGCCATGGCTCACGGGCCCAGCTGCTCCGCTGCATGTGGGATCTTCCTGGACCGGGGCACGGACCCGTGTCCCCTGCATTGGCAGGCGAACTCTCAACTACTGCGCCACCAGGGAAGCCCTAAAGCTTTATTTTAAGTACACATTTCTTTTGTACGTGCAAATTTAATCAGGTTAGCATCAAAACTCCAGGGAAATCATTTCAGTGCATGAGTATTTCTTCTTGATAATGCAGATTTCAAGATAAATGTTGTTATAATTTTTTAACAAAAATAACCACATCTCCCTACCAAGCTTGTAATTCTCTGTTTATCACCAAAAGTATAGTACTTATATAGTTATCAGATAAGAAATACTTAAAGTAGTTCCTTTTTTTAAAAAGCTATATAAACTGCAAGTATCCCCTAAGAACAGCTTATATCTAATTTATTAAAGAGTATTCCAGGTCCTGCCTACTCCCAAAATAATGATGAAGACAAATTACCTCTGATATAGTTAAGAGTAGTATGATTCCAAAATTTAGAAATACAGCACTGTAGCAGGGTCTATTAAAACATCATCATTTCCACTTCCTCCTAGATTGTATCTGCCAGTCTCCCTTCTTGTTAGACGTGATTGAGTTCTATTCAACTAAGGTGAATGTAAGTAACTGATGCCTCTCCTACCCTGGCCCATAAAAATTGTCTTCCACTCATGACCCTCTGTGCCCTTTTCCCTCTGCCAGCCAAAAGCTGTTGCCAAGGGCAATCTTGGAGGACACATGTCTCTGACATCTTACTACTGAACTACTATCAGAACAGAGCACTTCCACCAATCTGCATCTGCCTCGATCTGGATGCCCAAATGAGGAGTAAAAGTCTGTTGTGTGGAGACATTACACATGCAGGGGTATATTTATTACTAAATATTTGTTCAAGTCTATTAATGTTGTCTTGCTTCTATTTGAGATTATTTTACGTCTTTGTATTTCTATATAACTGTGAAAGACAGTCTTTAAATTTGTGTTTACACAAGTAGTAGTTTGGTTGTATTAGCTTATATTCCCCAACTTCTTTGAACTCATCTCTTATGTCTCCTTATGCTTCAGCCACTCTGGTCTTCTTTCTGTTCCTTGTATATGCCCAGCTCATTTTTGCTTTAGAACTCCTGCCCTACATTTTCCCTCTTCAATGTTCTTCTTTCTCCCTTTCGTCTTTGCACGACTGTCTTCTTCTCATCTTTCGTGTGTTAGTTCAAATGTCATCCTGAGAGCTTTCTTTCATCACATTAATGGGGACCACCTACTACTTGACTTCCCAAACCCTATTATATCATTATAGGAATTTTGCTTCTTTATTTATTTTGTTTTCAGTTGTGTATTTATGAGTGTGTATGTGAGTGTGTGTGTTTCTGCTCACTCTAAATCTAGCCTTCAATATGACAAAGATTTTGCCTTTTTTATTCCCCAACTTTCTTCAGTGCTTTGGGTGGATAATTCCTGGTACATAGTAGAAGATCACTAAATACATTTTCAATTCACTATGAACAATGATGTTCAAAGATAGACCAATAGATTAAAAGTTGGATTGTCAAAGCCAGTAGCTGCACAATGAATATTTCTAGTGTAGTCCCAGTTTATCTTCAAGTATTACTGAGCAAACTAATTTACCATAGAGCTGCATTACATAGGGAGATAAAGAAGCAAATATTGACTCTGGTTGAAATGTCATAAAAGTTTTATGGGTGCCTATTTAACATTTCATAAAAATTTAAATGAATCTATAGTGCTTTACATACACCATAACCTCATAGTAAATGAAGAGCTTATTGCTTTTGTAGAAAGTAATTAAAAGGTGATTTACTGTTGATTTTCTTACAAGTATCAATGAACTTTTAAATATAGTAGTATTGTATTTTGAAATTAATGGAAATATGAAAACCATGTTTAACTTATTTAAAAATAAAAATGATATTGTCTTTTATTCAAACCTGATAATTAAATCATGTACACTCTTAAGAAAATCTATAGAGTTGCATTTAAAATATATTTTAATATGTACTATATATTTTTGCATAAATGGCTTATGGAATGACTGACAATGCAGTTATTGACCATAAAAAAGGTTTAAATCTGATTATTTTATAATTAATTTAATCACATTCACTATAGTATAAATTAGGTTATATTATTAATAAGACATACACTTTTAATTACAAAGCACATATTTAGAAAATCAATTAATTTTATTTAAGCAACATGTTTGTTAAGAATAAAACTACTTTAAAGGGATCAAAAATGATAATTTCCTTTAAAAAGTGGAGGTCATTAAATGTTTTCATTTGAGATAGGTTTTATTTCTGTTTTTTGCAGCAATATAGGAAACCAAGAGATATGCATTTCAATAACATGTGGTCTACGTGGGAAAATACGATTTACCTCCTTCTGTCTTTACTCATATATGTATACTTCTCTTTATTCACATATTTAAAATAATTTACTACATATTTGTATCTTTTCAAATTGAAATAAAACCTGGGAAAAAGAAATTAAAATATAGATTCCTCTACTCAAGGAAATTATAGTTGATTTAATCAAAGTATTGACTAGACAGATGAATCCACAGGACAACATACATACTTAATGAAATACTATGATATTTATGTGTTATTGAGGATGTGAAGACTATGGAACAATATATGCATTTTGGCTTATGGATAAAAATTATGTAGTAATTGGCATGGTCTTGTCAATAAAAACTATCATAAATCCCTGTTTAAGAAAAAAATGTATCAGAAATATGACTCCCTTTTCAAAGGCACAACACTTCAATTAAGGAAAGCTATTTTGAAGCACTATTTTTTGAACTCAAAAATACATTCTTTATTTGGGTAAATTATTTAGCTTCCTTCTGTGAGCTGAAAAAGGAGTTTATGACGGAATGAAGGAACATGGATTCACTAATCAGTCTAAGAAAGATTCTCAATGAGATTAAGTTTTATTAAACTCTTTTCTCTATCATAACAGATATATTTTGCTATTTCTATTCCTGTGTTTACTTTTCATTCAATAGAAATGAATAAAAACTCTTGTTGTTGACTAGTTTTATTACAGAGATTGACTTATCTAAATTGTAAATATTTATATTTTTATGAATGTCATAGCTGGTAAAATAAATTTTAAGCGTTGTGGAATGTCATAAACCATGGAAAGTGCAGTAAATAGTGACAGTTTAAAAATGGAAACATTGTTACTCACTTCAAATATAAATTAACTTGAAATGACTCTGTTCAGATGTTAGCACCTTAAATTGAATTATTTTCTCACAGACATTATTAAAAACCCCAAAGTGATTTATGGTATTTAAAAGAGATGCTCTCTCCTGTATTCTTTCTATGCTGGTAAAAATAAAAAGTCTTTAGGAAGTTTCAAAATCTAATTATGAATTTATGCTTATTTATGCTTACTTGTTTTCCAATAGCCTTTCTCCAAAGAGCTCATAGCATAGACTAATGCAGAAATAGATATAATGTTAAGGACAGTCCAATATGTTACAAGCTTTAAAAGGATTTTGTTTAACATCAAATGACTGTATGTTAAAAAGTATCTAATGCTGTCTTATTTTTTTTTTGTAGTTATGGTAATCTTTTATTTACTACTTACAAACATCTTTAGTGAAGGAAGCTGAGCTCCTTATAGGCTTGCAAATGGGAAGACATTAATGAATATGAAAATAACTTTCATCTTTATTGTAGCCTCTCTATTTTCTTTATTTCCATAGCCTGAGTAACTCAACTGCTTTGGTGGGTGTATATTTTCCCTAGTTTATATAATGACCGAAAGAACTGAGCTTCAGCCTTATGCTTTTACAAAACAAAATTAATTCTTTATTTGATCATCTGACCCTGATGGGTAAAATGATATTAATAACTCTGTTCCTACTTTTTTCTCTAGCTCCAGTCATCAATAATGAATTTATTCTATAACTGAATTTGTCTTGTATTCATTCGTTCTTGTGACTAAACTGCATAATACCCAGTAAGTCTCTAAATTGTACCTTGTTTTTTACTTCATCCTTTAATAATCTTCATATTGTACACCCATGACTGGTTATACTGCTTTAATGTCATTTTGATTTATTCCAAGAATCATCATCCTACACCAAAACGTAGCACTCTTGTTTATGTCCCCAAAGTCCTGAAGGTAGGAACAGTACACCTTCTTCAAAAAGATTGCAGTACTCTTCCAGAAGCTTCTGAGCTATGGGTTATCTAGTTTATATTATCTGCTTGGTCAGGATCACATTCATATACCATGTGGCCCAGAATCCCCATTGGAATATATTACTAACTCTTTGAGATGTCTTGTTGCTTTGTCTGACTTCCTATCAGAGAAGATGTGTCCAAAGATTGCATAGATATTGTGGCAGCCATTATACAATGTGTTAATTTACCACACTAAATATTTACTCTCACAAGTGTTTGAATCTGTCATTACTATGGTTAGGATTTGTGAGAAATACACATATCCTCAAAACTAACCTGTCTCAAGCATGACCAAGATGGCAGAGTATGGAGACCCTGAACTCACATCTTTCCAGAGCACATCAAAATTACAACCATTTACAAAGCAACTGTCTATGAGAATGACCTGAAGACTAGCAGAAAAGATTCTCCACGAATAAACATATAAAGAAGGAACCACAAGGAAATGGGTAGGAGGGGTGGAGATGTAATATAGTCAAGACCAACACCCCTGGTAGGTGACCCAAAAACAGGAGGATAATCACAATTGCAGAGGTTCTCCCAAGAAAGTGAGGGATCCAAGCCCCACTTCAGGCTCCCTAGCCCAGAGATCCTTCACTGGAAAAATGAGCTCTCAGAATGTATAGCTTTGAAGGCAAGTGGGGCTTGTGTATGGGAGAGCTAGAGAGCTGTAGGAAACAGAGACTCCACTCTTAAAGGGTGCACAAAATCTCGCCCATGTTGAGGCCCAACACAAAGGCAGAAATGTGAAAGGAACCTGGGTCAGACTGACTTGCTGTTCTTGGAGAGACTCCTGGAGAGGCAAGAAGCAAATGGAGACTCCCCTGGGGATATAGATGCCGGAAGCAGCCATTTGGGGGAACTCATTCTGCCATGAAGACGCTGGTGATGGAGAGTATCATTTTGGAGTCCTCCCTCTAGCCTATTAGCTCCAGAGGCTTACCCACTCACCAGTGGGCCAGCACCAGCCCCACCCCCATCCTCAGAGCCCTGCAGCCAGTTGTACCAGGAACTCACCCCATAAGTGGGCTGGTAGCCATTGCACGAGGCAGGGCCTCGTAGCCAAATTGGCCAGGGGCCAGCCCTGCCTACTAGTGTGCCCACAGTGGTCATCCCTGCCACAGCAGAAAGGTCCACAAGTCCCATATAGGGGGCACCTCTGTTGACCAGTGATGAGTGTGCTGCTGGACCCCATAGAACGTCTCCTACATAAAGTCACTTCTCCAAGATCAGGAAATGTAATAGACTTACTTAATACAAATAAATTAACACAAAGAATTAGACAAAATGAAGAGACACGGAATATGTTTCAAACAAAGGAACAAGACAAAACCCAGAAGAAGAATTAAACAAAATAGAGGTAAGCAATCTAACTGATAAATGTTCATGGTAGTGATCATAAACATGCTTAATGAACTTGGGAGAAGAATGGATGAACACAGTGAGGATTTTAACAAAGAGCTGAAACATAAAGAAGAAGCAAACAAAGATGAAGAATACAATAAATTTTAAAAAATACACTAAAGGAACCAACAGTAGATTAGGTTATATAGAGAAACAGATCAGCAAATTGAAAGACAGTGTAGAGGAAATCACTTAAGCAGAACAGAAAAAAGAAAAAAAGCATTTTAAAAATGAAGGTAATTTAAGAGACCTCTAGAACAACATCAGGTGTAATAACATGCACACTATGTAGAAGAGGAAGAGACAGAGAACTTATTTGAAGAAATAGTAACTGAAAACTTCCCCAATATATTTCCCTGTGCTTGCTGTACAATATACCCTTGTTCCTTATTCATTTTATACATAGCAGTTAGTGTCTCTTTATTCCATACCACTATCTCACTCCTCCCTCCTTTCCTCTCCCCACTGGTGACCACTAGTTTGTTCTCTATATCTGTGAGTCTGCTTCTGTTTTGTTACATACATTCATTTGTTTTATTTTTAAATTCCACACATAAGTGGTAATATACAGTATTTTTCTTCTTTATCCATTCATCTGTTTATGGGAAAGTAGGTTGCTTCCATAACTTGGCTACAGTAAATAATGCTGCTATGAACATTAGAGTGCATGTGTCTTTTTGAATTAGTGTTTTCATTTCTTTGGATATATACCCAGCAGTTGAATTCCTGGATCATGTGGTAGTTCTATTTTTAATTTTTTGAGGAACCTCCATACAGTTTTCCATAGTGGCTTCAGCAATTCACAGTCCCACCAATAGTATACTAGGGTTCCCTTTTCCCCGTATCCCCACCAACATTTGTTATTCTTAGACTTTTTCATGTTAGCCATTTTGACAGGTGTTAGGTGATATTGTGGTTTTAATTTGGATTTCTCTGATGATTAGCGATGTTGAGCATTTTTTTGATGTTCCTGTCGGCCGTTTGTATTTCTTCTTTGGAAAAATGTGTATTCAGGTCTTTGGCCCATTTTCTAATAATGTACCTACAGAGTCTTCGGAGTTTTCTACAACAACCCATCATGTTATCTTGGAAAAATTATGATTCTTTTTTGTCTTTTCTAATCTTTATGTCATTAATTTATTTTGCTTATTTCATTATGCTAATTAGGAATATGAGTATAATGTTTATGATAAACTGTGATTGTTGAGATCCTTGTATTATTTGTTATTTTAAAATTATTGTCCTAGGATTTCCCAATTTTTCAAGATTGATGTTGTGCAATAAAAGTTTTGTAGGTAATCTTCATCATGTTACAGAAGACTTCTTTGTTTCCTAGTTTTTTAAAGATTTTCTTAATACTAGGAAGACATATCAGACTTTGACAATACATATTCTGAATCTGCCATGTATATTTTTTTATGTTTACTCTGTTAATGCATTAAATAGTATTTATAGATTTCATTTGTTTACCTACACTTGTTAATTCCCAAAATAAAATCAACTTTTCATTTTGAATTAACTATTACTTATACTACTAGAATATAGCATTAGTAGTTTGTTAAAGATACTGTGCTCTTTGTTGAGGAAGAAATTGACTATAATACTCCTTGGTAAAATTTCTATCTCTTTTTGGTATGAAGGTAATCTAGCACCACTGAGTGAGCTGGAGAGTATTCCCTCTTATATATTTCCTTGAAAACTTTGGCCACCATTGGAATGATATGTTCCAGGAACATCTCGTGGCACTTCACTTTAACAATCACCTGGACCATGTGTTTTCCTTGTGAGTTTTATTATGAATATTTCAGTTCATTTAGAATTTATAGGGGTATCCAGGTTTTCTGTGATTCACATGCAAGTTATATTTTTCTAGAAATTTTGGTGTTTTATCACAATCCTCAAAAGTTAATATTATATTTATTTTCACATGCAGATATTTCTGATTTATTATCACTGATATTATATTTTATGTGTGTCTATTCCTTTTTGTTTCTTGCTCAATCTTTTCTATCTTATTTTAATTTTTTAACGGAACAAATATTGCATTTATTTATTTTTTCTTTATATTATGTTTGTTTTCTGTTTCTTTGCTTTCTAACTTTATCTGTACTATCACCTTCATTTTTGTCTTCCTTGGCTAAATTATTTTTAATGTCTGAAAATACATCATTCAGTACATTAACCCCCTTTTTGGTAATAAAAATTTCAAATGCAATAAAAATAATTTTCACTTAGAGAAATGTTGTTCTTAGCTTAAATTTGTCTTTTATAACTAACAGACTGTCAATTGGTGAATGTTGTGATTTTATTATATTTTATTTCATTAAATTAATTATATATCTTATTTAAATGATTGTTATCTCAGGTGTTCTATGATCTCATCTATTAACTTTTACTAATAAGGCTATATAATTACTCCCTTTGAATATAAACATATCATATTAAGCATGTGCTCCAGTCTCTCAGGATCATTTTGGATTATGATTCTTTCACCCAGAGATTTAAATATTTGTTATCTGTACCGTGATTAAAATGTTCTTTAAATTACTGATAAAAATTAAAAAGTATAAAAGCAAAGGAAAGGTCTTTGGCAATGCTGAAGATATCTGTGGAATAACATCAATTCCTTGATCTTATTTTTTATGTATGGTCACTCATCACATTAATATTACACATAACTCAACTTTCTCTTTATAAGTTACCTCAAAAACATTCAACAGTGATAGCAAACTATTGTTTTTCAAAGAAAAGTCAGCGTGATGCCATATGTGTGTGTATGTGTGTGTGTGTGTGTGTGTGTGTGTGTGTGTGTGTGTGTATGGGTTGGGGAAAAGTATTAATAAACGTCCAGAGTTGTTATTTGAAAACTATTAAGCACCCACTTTGTTCTTTACAATTATATATTATAAGAAAAGTCAATAATTCATAACTTTTTAAATTTCATCTTGTCCTTTCATAATGTTTGAAGGATAGTATCATTTAAAAATGACTATCATATTTCTTTACATATATCACATTACTTCTATCATTTCTCCTCTACTCAGTTATTGTGTATCTTACTTTACATTTCTTCAGAGATATCTAGTGAGTGCTGCTTATGAAGGTCAAGGTCATATCCCAGTGGAGAGATGCAATGAAAGAATGCACTGTCCACCTGCTCTGCTGGTGTGAAGTTCTGATCTCCACCTACTTGTTCATAGAGGCACCTGTGGAACTCCAGCAACTAGAACGACTAGATGAATTATCAAGATGAAAACTATTACTTCAGGTCAAAGAAGAGAAAAAAAATGATTCAAATGAAGGAAAAAGAACAAATTTTACTATATGGGCCCAAACAAATACTATCTGTTGAGTGTGTGTGCATGTGCGTGTGTGTGTGTGTGTGCGCACGCATGTAACTTTAAGATAAATGATGAGGCTTTGAAGTATTTTTTTTACTGAAGTATAGTTGATGTCCAACATTATATAAGTTACAGGTGTACAATATAGTGATTCACAATTTTAAAGGTTATACTCCATTTATAGTCATTATAAAATACTGGCCACATTTCCTGTGTTGTACAATATATCCTTGTAGCTTATTTTATACATAATAGTTTGTACCCCTCAATCCCCTACCCCTATGAGGCTTTGAAATATTTTAAATGCAGACATGTTGAAGGCAAATATAATTTATTCCATTGAAATAACTGATTATTGATATAATGCAATTATTTTCTTAGTAAAGCATTGATTAAAATATGTCATTTTTTCAAAATAAATTAGTAAACTCTATTTAGCCTCTTCATTTCTTATTTAAACATAAATGTAGATAGTAATGAGAATTGTTAAGAGTGTGTCCATCACGACAAGTAAAATGTAAACTTTCTTACTTGTAAATTTGATTATTTAATATTGTTAGCAAATTTCCTCAAGGTTGAATCTGTATTTACACATTTCAAAACATAACTTTGACTAATTTAAATGCAGCAGGAGAACATGAACCTATAATTAACTGACATTAAATAGCAATACTAAGAACGAGGCCTAAGAGCTTGTGCCTCTAATACACAGAAGGCCTGACCCTAACGGCCAAGAGCACTTCAATTAAGTTTCATTGCTCTTCATTATATTTCTTCAATATATGTGTCTGATGTGATTGTTTTTGCTCTCACAAGAGAATGGGACTTTTGATAAGGGTTAGAGGTAACTTTGGATTTTATATTATTTAATTCTAATGGGAAATCTCCTTAGGGTTTTTAGAATCAACTATTCAGTGGTATTCTTTCTTCTTCCTTGGATTATTATGGTTTCCTATTTTTGCACAGAATACTTAACTACTTTAATTGTTCATTTTACTCTATGCATAGATGTGCTTTTATAACACAGGAATGCACAACGACTGCTTTCTGTGACAAAAGCAGAGCAAGAGAAACAGCAGCAACCCAGATTAATAAGGTTATATTCAAACAGTCTCTCATACCTTATGAAGGTCTTTGTGTTAAAGCTTTAAGTGGTTCATTCAACATGTATTATTTCATATATCAATATATCAGAAGTTGTGAGTCTTAGGTAAAATATATCCAAGGAACAAAAGCTATTGGTGAACAGATATTATTCTATATATTACATTGTACAATAGAGAGATCAGATGGTTGAGATTTAAAAGAAATACTCATATTCCTTCCAGGTAGTGATAAAATGTCAGCAGCAAGAATGGAGAATGAACAACTGGTGTGAATGGCAACAACATGCAAACACATGCGCACACGCACACACACACACAGAAATCCAAACAATGAGAAGTAATGTGCATCTTGGTAAATAAAGCTCTTAGATGCTATGGCACAATGTCAGATGTTAGGAGACAGGAGGAAACAATAATATCCCCTTCTGAGAGATCCAAAATAATAAAGACAGTAATTGGGTACATTGCTCATTGTTGCTAGGTCATAGAAACAGGTTCACATGATCCTATCTATTAGTGAATGCAAGCAGGAAGTAGAGTTTTTATTAAATAAAATGTGATGCATTGTTTAGTCAGGCACATGAAGTAGATCTAAACTAGGAAAAATATAGGGAGATATGTTTATAAATAGATGCAAAATTAAGTGAAAGTTTATATGATTACTATTTATAAAATGCATGTTTTTTACCAACTATCTTCCTTTATTTTTACATAAATAATATTTTTGACTCATTATTTTGATAAGAGTAGTTCTAGTTTGTTCACAGTGGTTCAGAGTGCAGATATATTTAGTAAAGTATAAAGAAATGCAAGAGGATAAAAAATACAAATTCAGAATTTTAAGCACCTCTGTGTGGAAGAGGAATACAATCAGTAAAGATTTAACTCTAAGTTTTATTTGTTAATAGTGGAGATAGAGTATTTTTATATTCTTTATACCTTTTATATATCTGAAATATTTCAAAATAAATTAAAACTTTTTCCAAAATTTTTGACAACACAACTAATAGATTAATGGTAATGGTACATATTGTAGTAAATTGAGGATAGAAATGGAGCAAGAATACCATAAGTTAGGATTTGAGAAGGATCTGATATTAGAACTGAGGGCACTGAAGCATGCCTGCATTACAGGTCTGCCCCTATTGAATAATTTTTTACCTTCCATCTTGGTCAGTAGCAAAATCTCTTTCCACAATAAAACATTCTTCAATTGAGAAGGGTCAACACTAATGGATCTTAAATAAATATTAGTATTGTAGATATCCTAGTAAATTTTACACCAAAACTTCTTTCACAACCCACTCATAATTTTTCAGAAGCACTTGTGTGTGTATTTGTACAGTCTTTGTACATATAAAAATGTTTATTGAGTGACTGTGTATGTGGGTGTGTGGGTGTGAACATACATACTTCCACATTCAGTTCTGCACAGGTTTGATTTATATCTCCTCCTGATTTATCTGCTGTCATTTCTTTTTTACCCAATTATTTCTAGTAAATAGAGGTACAGAATGTTACTATGTTTTATAGCCTGTGGAAGACAATAAATTATGAGGTGGCCTTAATATTATAATACACTATAATGTTGTTTACATAATTGACAATCAGTAAGGACAATCCATGTGTGATGGAAATAGCACTTAACCTTAATCAGATCAAGGTTTAAATTCTTCCATTATCTGTGTCATTTTGGAAACTTCTTTAAGGTTCTTGGTCTTTATTTTTTGAACCTGTGAAAGAAAGATACTCAACTCAATAACCCTGAAGCCCCCTTATGGTGTGAACATTTTATGATCCGTTCTTATCAGTAAAGATGACTGAAAGGAAAAATAATAAAGCTGGTAGACATAAAGATTTACTTAGTATATGATATTGAGGAGCATTCTTAATTTTCCTGTTATTCCTACTTATATAGTTATTGAATAGAAATTCATGTACTTTATATACAAAGATACAATCTTTGGTTAAAATCAAATAAAGTATTAACTTCCAAACTCCAAAGTTAACAGTGCATGTCTTTTTATTTTAAAATGTACTGTTGAAGGAAACACACATGTTCCTTTTGAAGTATGAGACACAATATTTAAATAAATTTTTCATCAGCCAGTTTGAAGCTATGAAACCAGAGTTAGGTTAGTCAGATAAAAACTACACTATAGATCAGAGATGCCTTTGCTAAAACCCAGCCTAAGTGAAAGAAACAATGAGAAATTGATTGTGAAAACCTAGAGGAAAAATGTCACCATTTCAGTAAATATCTATGTCAACTTTAGTCTAAACTATCAGAAATTTATTTTCCTGCCTCCATAAGGATTCACGTGCATGTGTCCGAAATTTCTGGATGCTTAATACTTTAAATGCTTCTGAAAAAAATGCACTTAATTGAAAATCAGCAAGGAATTTGCCATCTGTCTGCAGAGCAGCAATGTCAAGGCAAAATGCTAGCCTGTGGCACGTGTCCAAAACCCTAGCAGAAATGTACAAGTCACATATGCTTGCAATTGTGGTTTTAACATCAGAAGCCGATTAATGTGCTCAGTGTCTCCAAACCTGACCTGGGTTTGCTTTACTTACAAATAAAGCCGCTGCAGTTTCAAAGACTTAAAAATGATAATTTAAGGGAGAACCTAACACTTGTTCTTGCTAACAATAAGCATACTAATTGCCATCAACAATTCTTAAGGATCAGGTCTCTCTTAAGCATTAACCATGGGTTAGGTTTTTTCCTAGTCTTAAGACTTCACTCCAGTTATGAAGTGGGCTCTCTAAGCACCACTTTATTCATCTCTATCTAGATTTGTTGAAAAAATTTAACTTATATAAAGTACTGAGATTTTCTCAGCACATATTATAAACTCAATAAAAGATCACTATTATTTTATATTGTTGATACTACTACTCATCTGATGTGGGTCATGAATCATATCATTTCACAAAAGCAATAAACTATATAAATTCATTGAAATTGAAATCTGTGCCAGGCACTCAGCTAAGTACTTAATTTTATTAACTAATTTAAACCTAGAAACCACCTTAGGAAATATGCATTACTAGCATTCCCATCTCAGAGATGAGGAAACTGAGGTTTAGAGCATATGAGGAAATTTTTCAAGATCCTGCAGCTAGTAAGCATTGAAGCTGGAATTAAATCCTGAGTCTGGCAGCCCTGAGGGCTTGTTCTCAAAAAGTATTAAATATACTGCCATGTAAGTAGAATATTACTCTAGAAATTCAGTCATTGAAAAGATCAGTGTTAAACTGATTTCAATTATTTCCTTGGTGGGAATTTAAGTGTGTCTAGGTTTCACATTTTTTACTGGGCGCTTTCTTCACTCAATGACATAGATATTGAAATCTTGTCTTCCCCTCCACTTCCCACTTCCTACTGTTCTTAACCTAACAGTACAGGTAAGTCTGCCATAACCTCAAGAGCTCAAAGCTAGTGCTAGACCCAGAACTCAACCTCCACTTATCCTTTGGAATTGCCTATCTTTCTCTTCTGACCCTTAGCTCTGCTTGTGACTGAAAATTAGACTTCACTCTCAAGTCCAAGGGTTCCTTAAGAAAATAGAAAACTGATAGCAATCCAATGTTTACATCTCCATACAAGACAAAAATTGACTTTCAAGTGCGAAGGAATGAGAACAGCTATCACAGAGAGGTTTTTAGTATAAATATATACATGGATCGAATTTTAATATGGTGTATAAAACCAAAATCGGTAGAAATTAAATATTCAAGCTAAATGTTTTAACATCCCATTACACATGCCCTATCTCAAATCTGGAATCAAAGTTTTCAGATCAAAGACTAAAATCAATCATATTACTGTATTATATTTCCCTGGATTAAAAACACTCCTTAACATAAACATTTGAAAGAAATAAATTTTGTCATTCTTTGAATTTATGCTTATGTTTTTGATTTATACTTGAAAGTTTGAAAACAGAGAAATAAATTATGTGGCTGCCTCACATTAGTGTGAAAACTACTCTGACACTGTAAAAATAACAACAGCATTAAGCTACTTAAATAATTTGTGGTGTCTGAAGAAAGCTCATTAGCACCTTGTAAATTTTCACATAGCCTGTGTTATAACTACATTTCTAGAAGAGCTATCATAGCACAAAAACAAATCCGATGTGCAATAAATAACTGAAATATTCACTGAATGACTTTGAATAGAAGACACTACATAATAAAGAATAAATTCTCAATTTGGTATGTAGGGCTGAAATATTAATAAGAGTTATACTAGTAGAAGTTATTCTTTCCTTTTCTTTTTTAAAATTTGTTCACCCACTTAGAAGATTAGTCCTAGACTACAGTTTCTGCAATTTAGTAGATAGTTCTATTGAAAATAAAGTCAGCAAAACAATCAATGTGATACACCATATTAACAAATTGAAGGAGAAAACCATATGATCATCTCAATAGATGCAGAAAAAGCTTCTGACAAAATTCAACACCCATTTATGATAAAAAGTCTCCAGAAAGTGGGCATAGAGGGAACCTACCTCAACATAATAAAAGTCATATATGACAAACCCACAGCAAACATCATTCTCAATGGTGAAAAACTGAAAGCATTTTCTCTAAGATCAGGAACAAGACAAGGATGTCCACTCTTACCACTATTATTCAACATACTATTGGAAGTCCTAGCCACAGCAATCAGAGAAGAAAAAGAAATAAAAGGAATACAAATTGGAAAAGAAGAAGTAAAACTGTCACTGTTTGTTGATGACATGATACTATACATAGAAAATCCTAACGATGCCACCAGAAAACTACTAGAACTAATCAGTGAATCTGGTAAGGTTTCAGGATACAAAATTAATGCACAGAAATCTCTGGCATTCCTATACACTAACAATAAAAGATCAGAAAGAGAAATTAAGGAAACAATCCCATTTACCATTGCAAAAAAAGAATAGAATACCTATGAATAAACCAACCTAAGGAGGCAAAAGACTTGTACTCAGAAATCTATAAAACTCTGATGAAAGTAATCAAAGATGACATAAACAGGTGGAGAGATATACCATGCTCCTGGTTTGGAAGAATCAATATTATGAAAATGACTATACTACCCAAAGAAATGTACAGATTCTATGCAATCCCTATCAAATTACCAATAGCATTTTTCACAGAACTAGAACGGGAAAGTTTACAATTTGTATGGAAACACAAAAGACCCCGAATAGCCAAAGCAATCTTAAGAAAGAAAAATGGAGCTGGAGGAATTAGGCTCCCTGACTTCAGACTATAGTACAAAGCTATAGTAATCAAACAGTACATACAGTACAGTATGGTACTGGTGCAAAAACAGAAATATAGATCAATGGAACAGGATAGAAAGCTCAGAGATAAACCTACACACATATGGTCACCTTATCTTTGACAAAGGAGGCAAGAATATACAATGGAGAAAAGGCAGCCTCTTCAATAAATGGTGCTGGGAAAAATGGATAGATACATGTAAAAGAATGAAATTAGAACACACTATAACACAATACACAAAAACAAACTCAAAATGGATTAAAGACCTAAATGTAAGGCCAGACATTTTAAAACCCTTAGTGGAAAATATAGGCAGAACAGTCTATGACATAAATCACAGCAAGATCCTTTTTGACCCACCTCCTAGAGTAAGGGAAATAAAAACAAAAATAAACAAATGGAACCTAATGAAACTTAAAAGCTTCTGCACAGCAAAGGAAACCATAAACAAGATGAAAAGACAACCCTTAGAATGGGAGAAAATATTTGCAAATGAAACAACTGACAAAGGATTAATCTCCAAAATACACAAGTAGCCCATGCAGCTCAATATTGCAAAAACAAACAACCCAATCCAAAAATGGGCAGAAGACCTAAATAGACATTTCTCCAAAGAAGACATGCAGATGGCCAATAAATACATGAAAAGATGCTCAACATCACTAATCATTAGAGACATGCAAATCAAAACTACAATGAGGTATCACCTCACACAGGTCAGAATGGCCATTATCAAAAAATCTACAAATAATAAATGCTGGAGAGGATGTGGAGAAAAGGGAACCCTCCTGCACTGTTGGTGGGAATGTAAATTGATACAGCCACTATGGAGAACAGTATGGAGGTTTCTTAAAAAACTAAAAATAGAACTACCATATGACCCAGCAATCCCACTACAGGGCATATACCCTGAGAAAACCATAATTCAAAAAGAGACATGTACCACAGTGTTCATTACATCACTATTTGCAATAGCCAGGACATGGAAGCAACCTAAGTGTCCATCGACAGATGAATGGATAAAGATGTGGCACATATATACAATGGAAAATTACTCAGCCATAAAAAGGAACGAAATTGAGTTATTTGTAGTTGGGTGGATGGATCTAGAGACTGTCATACAGAGTGAAGTAAGTCAGAAAGAGAAACACTAATGCCATATGCTAACACATCTATGTGGAATTTAAAAAGCTGTACTGATGAACCTAGTGGTAGGGCAGGAATAAAGATGCAGACGTAGACAATGGACTTGAGGGCATGGAGGGGGGAAGGGGAAGCTGAGATGAAGTGAGAGAGTAACAATGACATATATACACTACCAAATGTCAAATGGATGGCTAGTGGGAGACAGCTGCATAGCACAGGGAGATCAGCTCTGTGGTTTGTGACGACCTAGAGGGATGGGATAGGGAGGGTGGGAGGGAGGCTCAAGAGGGAGGGGATATGGGGATATATGTATACATATAGCTGATTCACTTTGTTGTAGAGCAGAAACTAACACAACATTGTAAAGCATTTATACTCCAATAGAGATGTAAAAAAAAAAAAAAACAGAAAAGAAAATCAGATTATTTTACGGTTTGGATCATGTGTCTTTAAAATTTTAATGCATTCTATTCCTGCAAATGCGGTTTTTGCTTTCTCATTCTTTGATATAAATACTGTAAAAGAATATTTCAGAATTCAATATGTCTCATCAATAGTATTGAGATTTAATATTCAACAGATAAATAAATTTATGGGTAAGGGAACCTCTTTTACTCATGTAACTGCATTTTCACTCATGTAAACCACAGTCTGAGCAGAGCTTCTGCAGTGGAAATTAGGAGCCACAGCTGACAGGAAGAGATGATGTGAATAAAGCCAGTTCTAAGAAGACCCTCAGGAACAAGTAAAACGACAATAGAATTTATTCCTGCTAGAACCACTACTTCCACAACTCTAGCTCTCCAGTTCTCACCACCAAGCTTCATGGAAGGGTGACTGGGCAGGGAGGAAAGGAGTCAAAACTGAGAGTCACTGACGTCATCATTGTAAGCCTTTGCGGGGGACGAACTTGGAAAGGCTACTCCCATGCACACGGGGGCCTCAAAAGTGTAATTCACAGAGAATAGAGGTAGTGGAATCTCACCTCCCTCTACTGGACACTTGCTGAACTGCAGAATCCTCAGGGCTACCTTCCCACTGCTTTCACTGCTGAGAATAGCTTGCTGAAAGAAATCGTGAAAGATCATGGCATGTGTCTATGGAGTTTGAGAGTATATGTGAAAAAAGAAACTAATGACCTCTAATCCGTTGTAAGAGGATTTTAGATCCCAAATTAAGTAAAAAGTGTCTCTAGAAGACTATATAGGAGAATATTAACCTGATCTTTGATTAAAGATTCTTAAATTTAAAAAGAACTAACAAAGAAGATTGCTATATTGTATCACAATAATTTAAATATATATATCTCAAAATATTATATAGCTCAATATTATATATCTTTAAATTATATATATATATATATATATATATATATATATATATATATATATATCAAAACATTAAAGAGGCAAGCCACATAGTGGAAGAAGATATTTGTAACATGTAAAACTAATACAAGACTTGTACTCAGAATGTATTAAAAAAAAAGTGCCACAAATCAATATGAAAAAGACAGACAATTCAATAGAAGTAAATGGGCAAATCTTTCAGGGAATTCTATTGGCAGGAAGTGTGCCAGCTTTGACCGAAAATGACAGAGTAGAAACTTGAAAGAGGTCTTTGGAAATTCAAACATTTACAGAGAGAAAGTAGGCTGAGAAGGTTAGTCAGGTGCAAAACATGGGTTAGTCTACTAGAGTAGGAAGGATGACTCAGGGTGAAATCAAGAATTCTGAAATCCAGAAGCCATGGACAAGAACCATGGAGAATCAGTTCATGATGTCTCCAACAAGGAAATTTCAACATTTGCCCTGCAGGATTTTAAAAATGCTAAGGAATATTGATTCCCATGTACTTCCTGCCACTCACCCCCTTTCGAAAAGGAATGTCTATAGTGGTATCCTCGGATGTTTCCTTTGTTATATCGCATGGATGTGTATTGGGGGAGACAGAAAAGTTGTCTTTTTAATTCACAGGTCTTCAGATTGAGGAGCTACACATGAAACTTAATTTGGATGATAACATTCTAGAATGTTAACGGGATGACACTTTTCAGGGCTTGGGAAGGAGGTGAGTGCATATTGCATAAGCAACGCCCATGAATGTTTGGCGGTTAGAGGCAATGCGGCTGTAGCCAGCTTCTGAGATGGCTCTCAGTGATGCCCGGTATTCAGGCCCTTGGTATTCCCTTCCCACAATGAACAGGGCTGACTTAAGTGGCCAATAGGATATCTTACTGCAGGAACAACAGAGTGCAACTATTCATATTTTTATGAAAAAGTTGAATTATTTCCATAGTACAAAAAATGAGGGACGTGGAGAGGATTTTTGAAGAGGATTTTTTTCAGATAGAGTGATGCTATAAAATCTTACCCTTCCCCACCAGCAAGATATATCCTCACACAAAAGAGAAGCTTCTTAAAGAGATCACTTGAAGAGCTCAATACATGTACAATGAAGTTTATGGGACAAAGTGAATCGGTAACTAAGTTATAAATAATAAAAATGGTAAGAGATGAACAAAATAGGTGTAGAAATACCTGCATTTTCAGTCAGAGCAAAGCTGCATGAGGTTTTCCCATGGACCCAATACATATACACAAATTAATTGTGTTATTGATTTAGGACCTCTCCAAGAGAACCTTCTTAAGTGTGAACAAATTATAGCAGAAACAGAGGTATGTCTGGATTCCAAGGAGCTGGGGAAGTAATGAGTGGCCAGCAAAACAGAGATGTATTCATCTTCATTAAGGATATGGTAGGTTAAATATTAACAGTATTGTAATAGCTAGTGAAGCAAGAAAGTGTCCAGGATAGACAAATTGAAATATTCTCCAGATCCAGGGAGGACTGATGAAAGCTTAGCCTCCGGTCAGTCATGACAGCCAGGTGAGATATTTGTTGCTTCAGCTGGCTCTCCTCCTTCTTATGTGCCAAGCCAGAAACAGTCAGAAACCTAGGTCAACAAGAATAGCTACACTAGGTAAGGAAAAGAGAAAAGCCAACCTTCCCTGACAGCAAGCTTCTTCTCTACAACATGCCTGTTTTGGGTAAGGAGGGGAGAGTCCATTTTAAATCAGAATTCTTAATATTTTAATATTATAATTGTTTTCAAAGTACCTGTAGTATTTTGTTTGTTTGTTATTGTTTTGTTTTGGGTTAACAGTGACAGGAAAATTCATGAGGTGCTCCTAAGATTTCATCCAGCAGCAGGGGAAATCTGGTACCCACTGATTAAATTTTAAAAGGTACTCAAGGGCAAAAATAAAATTGTTTCAAGATAACGTTCTTACAACTGTGCTTTTTCAAAATACTAGTTCAGATGGCACCTTCTTTCTCTACATGAGCTAATGAGACACGTTGGAAATCAGATATTTCAGACATCCAGATTTCCTTTAATATATCCATCTCCCATTTTTCCTCCCCATACTCAACTCATTACAAAATTATAAAACCCTTTTTTTGCTTTAGACAAAAGATTTAAAAATATATAAAGATAAAATAAAATTCAACTTTATCTTGTACGGGTGGCAACTCAGGTAACAAGACTTTGGGATGGGATGTGTGTACAGGGGTTTTTTTTTCCCCTCCTTTTGATTCTATAGGTTACACACTCTGAATTTGAAGTTGCACTGGCTGTACCAATGTGACATAAACCAACTCCACATTACGTAGAACAAATATAAAATACAATTTCTCCAGTTTCATGTTGGCCTTTTTAAAAATGTGTGTCCATTGATAAGAAGGAAAATTTGTCTAGTTATTACTTTCTGCCAGACGTGGTATAAAGGGCTTTACATGGATTGACACATTTAATCCTCATAGGGTTGTGCCTATGTGGTAGGTATTGTTAATTATTCTGTAGATGAGAAAATTGAGGAACGCAGCATTAAGTAACCTAAAGTCTCACAGGTAATAAGTGACAAAAGTCAACTATAAACCCCGATACTATGGCTGTAGAAGATGTGTCCTTATCCATTGCACTGCACTACTTGTGATTTTCTAAAATTGTACTTCGTATGTTTTCTCTTATCCAAGCTATTTCTTAAAAAGCAGACAGAAGACAGAATTTTATCAGATTCAGATAATGGTAATAATCATAAAAAGCAAGAATATAAATTATTGTTTTTATTTCTTAAGATGTTTAAAACATGCCTGAATTTTCAAATTACTTATAAATAATGTATCTTTAGATGTTTGGAAAAAGTGTGCTTGCACTTCTACAGTAATTTACCAAATATTGATTATGAAACACTATGTTTTAAGATCATTCAGTTAATCATAACTCATTTTTACTGGAGATTGAAATTACAAAAATAAACATTTTAGAAGAATTCAAAATTGTGTCTCTCTTACAGTTTCTAATTTTGTTCATTTTTCCTCCTTTCTACTCAGCCCTTACATTCTATGTTATCTTTGTTCATTTGAAATGAGTATATTTTTATGAGTGGATGGAGACTTAGAAGCATCACTCTCAGATTTATGTCATGAAAGATTTTGATGTATGAAAAGAAAACATCTCATTAAATCTTCAATTACAGAGTGATATTGAAATGTAAGGTAGGTCTTTGCTCTTGTGAGAATACAAAAACTTAAAATTTTTAGGAAGATAAAATAACTTTTATAATTTGATTTATCTTTTTAAAAGTCTTTAACATGTGTTGTGTGTAATGTAGAAGATAAAGATGAAAGAGTGGGTCAGGTCATTGTACCATGGGGTTACCATGATGTTCCTAACTTTCATCTTCCCAAGTTGCTATTAAAATATTTACAACCATACCAAAAAGGAAGAGAAGGAAAATCCATTGTAAAACGTTTACTCAGCACTTGGACTATGTAGCTCAAATTATATCCTCAGAAAGAGAAAGTCCCAAGGATGAAAGAGACACATTGAATTAGACCACTTTTCTGTCCCCAATTCTAAGTTGCACTGCCTACACTGAAACAAAAGCAGGGATCCAATTATTCACTTTTATTGAACCAGACAGAATGAGTCTCCCATTGATTTGGGGGATATTTAGCCACTCAAGGAAAAAAAAATTGTAAGGAAAGATGACTGTAAACAAATGGGTTTAAAACCTGTGCATTATTTTTGTTTTGTGAAAAGAAGTAACAATCTGAATTTCAATATTCTCAATCATGGTCTTAATAAAACAAAGGAATCAAAAAGAAAGAGAATAATGAATGCCCAGAACAATCCAAGATCATTGAAATGAAACCCCAAATATTATGACAGTAAATATAAATAAGCACTCTTAAATATACAAAGATTGTGAGGTATTTGTAAAATAAAATATGCAGAGATTATGAGAAAATACCTTACAAATGACACAGAAAGCATGAACATTTTCAGGGAAAAAAGAGGATAATTTGAGATTATAATGCAAAGCAAAATAAGTGGTAAATGGGGAGCAATAAATCTTTTTGATTGAAAAGACTATTGCAAGATAAAATTTGATAAAACCTGTAACTGGGCCTTGATAATTATTCTTTAGGCATAGAAATTAGGCCCTGAGGTTGTGAGAGGAGCAATCTTTAGTGTGTATTCATAGCCCACAGTTCCAATGTCTTTGAATTGAAGTCTGCTTTGTGTAGTGCAAGGGAGCAGTTAGCTAGACTCTGAGAGCAAGATCCAACATTAATCTCAGTCTTTCTAATTGGAACTTCTCCACCCTTTCAGCGTTTCTTTGGTTTGGGGAAATATTTACACATTGCCTTTCAGAGCGTGGCAAGTTCAAATGTGTTCCACTCCCCCACAGCATCACTCCACAGAGGATTGGAGATGAGCCATCTCCTGCCCTTACAATGCCAGAAACATTGCAAGGCCTACCCCCTTTCCCAGCCACCAACTAGAGGCCCACTGTGTTAGGGACATGAGGTGAATAAAATACACAAAACCTTGAGGAAGATCAGGAAGCAGTGCTTGTAGCATATGGAAAGAACTTCAGTATTAATGGGGAGAGAAATGTACTTTTCCTCTTTGGGTCACCATTGGTGCCTATTAGAGCTTAAACAAACATGTGTCTAATTGAATCAGAGAAGGGACAGAAGAGCTTATCTGACAGCAGTTTGAGAGAGTTTTGTTGGTTTGTGAGATTCATACAATATATTGAGTAAAAGGGAAAGTAGAGGAGCTTCTTGGGCAAACCAGAACTTTGTGATTCTAAACCAAAGGACACCTGAATTGAAAAAAAGAAAAAAGACCAGTGTGAGAATTGAAGATAACAAAGGCAGAATATGTCTGAAAGTGATTTGTAAGAATCAGAAAATGAAGACAATTTGATTCACTAAAAAGTCTGAAAAGTTTAATATACACTCTCAGATTCCTGGTTTACCAGAAAAATTCAACTTTGGCACTGCTATACAATAATTGAGCATGCATGAAGTTAATATGGTAAATCTTAATAAAATATTGTACATTATTGATGTTATTTTTATGCATGTATAATTCTCAAAGTTTTGGTATACCAGAAAAGGATGGGACAGCAAGGTATGTAAGGATATATACTAAATATGCTACACAGCATAATCTTCTTCCTTGATTTTCCCAGACCAACTGTAAGAATTCTTATAAGATGCACTATCAAAAGATTGCAACTGTTTAGAAGAATTGGTAAATGGCAGGCCAGTCATGCTTCTTAGTGTCTACCCAAATGAACTGAAAACATGTTCACATAAAACCCAGCATGCTATTTATAGCAGCTTTATTCATAATTGCCAAAACCTGGAATCAGCCAAGATGTCTTTCAATAGGTAAGTGGATAAACAGATGTGGCACATCCATACAGTGGAATATTATTCAGGGATAAAAAATAAGCTATTAAACCAGGAAAGAACATAAAGCAATCTATAATGCAAATTATGAAGTGAAAGTAGATAATCTGAAAAGGCTGCATACTATGTTTTCCAACTCTATGACACAGGCAAAATTATGGAGCCAGTAAAAAGATCAGTGGTTGCCAGGGGTTCAAGGAAGGAAAGGAGGGATGACTAGATGAGGCATAGAGGACATTTAGGGCATGAAACTATGTTGTATGATACTGTAATGGTGGACACATATCATTATACATTTTTTAAAAACTTATAGAATATACAACACGAGTGAACCTCAATGTATGAACTTTAGTTAATAATATTATGTTAATATTGGCTCATCAATTATAACAAATACACCATACTAATGCAAGATGTTAATAATAGAAGAATCAGGGGTGGGTGAAGATTGAACTATATGCGAACTTTCTCCATTCTGCTCAATTTACTGAGTTTTGTGGTAAACCTAAAGATGCTTTTAAAAATACATCTTTTTTTTTTTTTTTAAATCTGTGTATCATGGTTCTGGCCTGGGTTTCTAAAATACTGCTGGGGAGGCAGCAGGAGCTAAAAGGTCAAAACCAAATTGACCTTATTAGCACATAATCAATTTGATTATTGGCAAATTCAAAAGAGACTTCTGCATCCTAAATGTGATATAGGCAAAAGGTTTTGGAGCCAAGATCACTATGTGGGTACTCTCACTCTTACCAAACACTCATGGACCAAACACCCATGAGCTGTGGGGCTCTCTCCACTTCGCTCCCAACCTACCCGCATACATACACACCTTCACTCACTAAGTCACTGCATTAAAAAGTCAATATTTAATATTATATGAAAAACAAGGATTTGAGGGCATTGGGCCTATTAACTGTCTCTGGCATTTAATTTTAAATGCTAAATGAAAAAGTTAAATGCCTAAAATATTTTGTTATTTTTCTGAATAAACAATGAGTATGAATATGCCATATCTTAGAGTTATACATTTTTCATGTTTCATATTATAATATCTCATGTTTGTAAATTCCAAAGGAGTATTTGACTCCTGAGAAAGGCTCAAATTTCGAATAGGGGCATTATTTTCTCTTATTCATGAATCATGTCTTAATCTGTTATGAATATCAAAGAAAGAAGTGATAGGCTCAGTAGGAAATAAAAACTCCCCCTTGTGTATATTTCCCAATAATTTATTTTTTTTTCTCAGATCATTAGTATATAAAGAAAGATTTTTGGAGGAATGAAGTTTCTTTGCTGACAGAGATGATAACTTCAGTACACATAAAATGTGAGTCTGGCACTCTCCTTTGGCACCATGATCATGGAGGTCTATGCTACTTGTGAGATGATACATGCCGTGTCATTTTTGAGTAATAAAATATTTCCTATTTAAATAACACACAATAAAATTTAAAATGCTGTGAAGTCATCAATAATATTTTTTAAAGTCAGTATATCATAATAAAGTGATCTATTCTTTCATCAGATTCTACATATTATAGAGATAGGATTTCTTTTTCTATATTGGAGTACAACTGGTTTACAACGTTGGGTTAGTTTCTGCTGTACAACAAAGTGAATCAGCTATATGTATACATATATCCCCATATCCCCTCAGAAATGGGTTTTTTTTTTTTTTTTTCTTTTTGCGGTACGCGGACCTCTCACTGTTGTGGCCTCTCCCGCCGCAGAGCACAGGCTCCGGACGCGCAGGCTCAGCGGCCATGGCTCACGGGCCCAGCCGCTGCGTGGCATGTGGGTTCTTCCCGGACCGGGGCACAAACCCGCGTCCCCTGCATCGGCAGGCGGACTCTCAACCACTGTGCCACCAGGGAAGCAGAAATGGGATTTTTTGATAGAGAAGAAAATATGTCAACTTCTACAGAAGTAGGGGGCTTCTACAGAAGGTGACATAAATATACTCATCATAACCATACCAATTCTTTTTTGTGTTCTACTCAATTTGATTCCTCCCATAATTCAACATTAGCATTTATTTTGAGTTTCCAAAAGTTTTAAAATGTAATTTGATCAATTTGTGTGATTGATAAAACATTTAAACTTTTGATTTGGAAAATATACTCTAAAACATGATTATAACTCTACTTTGGTTATAAAAGTCTTGTCTGTGTGGTCTTTTAGCTATCCTTGAGATCCTTTCATGGGGTCATCAAGATCAAAACTATTGTAATAGCAAGATATACATGTATGCCTTTTTCACTCAGTTTCTCTCATGAATGTACGTAGACTTTCTAGAAACTATATAACTTTTTAAAATTTCAAAATACATTTTGAATTTATTTTATACATTATGGAACATTTTCAAGTTAAAACAATAGTATCATAACTTCCACCATATTCCAGAAATGTATCCTGAGAAAAATGGTATATGATGTCTAATATCATGATAGTTTGAATGCAGAACCAGAGGTAAGGATGCAGCTGTCTCCTAAAAAGTCAGACATTAAACGTTATTTGTAAAAAGGAACAATGATATCCCACTGCTCACTGAAAATATTTGGGAAAATATAGCTAATTTTCATAAATATATTAATTTTTATTGACATATAATGAGCTTATTATTGTTATTATTAATAAGATAATTAATTATTATTAAATGAAATAGCACACCTTTACACGTGAAGCTGAAGGTGGTTCTTATCTTTGGAAAACTTTGGTATCACTCCTGTCCAAATTCCTACTACTCAAATTATAAGCACTCACTTGCCTGCCCTGCTAAGATAATTTTATCTTTTCTACCATTGCCACTGACAATTAACAAAATAACTCAAAATAGCAAAAAATGTATTCAGTATTAAACTTTTTAAGTATATTAAATATATTTTTTAAAGGAATCTCATTTACATCTACAGCACTGAGACTTCCTAAGATTATAATTTGAGGCATTAAGCACAGTAAACATAGTCAATTATGTTGTAGGTGACTTTTGCAATCGAAAATGGTGAGAGACGAGGCAATTGTATACCTTTTATTCTTAGCTTTTAAGAATTTATATTCAGTCAGTTTCAGGGCTTGCAACTGTATACAGTCTCTCTGACAGGCTTCAAGTTGTCAGCTGAACCTAAAACCAAGTAAAACTTACAATGGAAATTAAAATTAATTACAATGTGTCTGTGTCGCGAACAACAGAATTTAATTTTATTGAGGACTGTTGTGAGCATTGCCTGCTTCTTCATCCTCAAATTATAAAAGTCAGAATTAGAACTATGAAGTATATAAAATACAGCAACAGAAGCTCAATTGAATTTTCAAAGTATTGTGGCTTCAAAAAATTGATAAGTAATGTACAGCCCAAAGAGCGAACCCTAAGGTAAACTGTGAACTTTGAGTAGTTATGATGTGTCAATGTAGGTTCATCGATTGTAATAAATATGCCATTCTGGTCATTGATAATGGGAGAAGCTATGCATGTGTTGGGACAGCGTGTATGTGGGGAATACCTGTACCTTCCTCTAAAATTTGCTGTGAACCTAAAACTTCTATAAAAAATAATACTTTTAAATGGATAAATATAATTAAACTATAGCTTTGGTGATAATAAAATTATCTTATTTTCTCTTTTCATTGAAAGTTCTATGGATATTCAGTAAAATCTTATCTTAATTAAAATTTCCACAAGTTTGCTAATATCTCAAGAATATTGCCATATTTAATTATATATGTTTAACAAAATCAGCCTAAGAAAATGAAGATTTCATAAACTTGCTGATGTTCTTTATTCATAAAATATTAAAATATGTAAATAAGAACACATATCTAACATAGAGTTAATAGGTAGTGATTTTCATCTTTGAATAGAATACTGTTTCCACCTTAAAATAAAAAGAATATGAAAAATTACAAGAAAGCTCATACATGACATGGAACTTCAATTCCTTTACAATGAAATATGACATTGTTGAATATACCAAAGAATCTGTCAATTAGCTTTCTTTGAAATATGGATTGCATACAGGAATGAAAGCATTACTAACACTGAATAAAATTTCTATTCAAAATTCCGTGAGGCAGAGAGATGTAATTCCACTCAGTCAATGAATTATGATACAGAAGAAGGCAAGGAAATGATGGGAAAACTGAGATCAATCATCAAGAAGATGCAATTGAACAGAATCTGTTAATAAATGAAGTTAACTACTTTGCCTTCCCATGTGTGCTCCCAATCATGTCTTTAAAGAATTGCATTTTATCTTTGCTCCATGGGACTTCAGAAAGCAGTTTTGTGTTTCTCTACATTCTACCCTGATATGGTAAAATTAACAGTATCACAAAAAGTTTACTTGAATTTTCATCAGATGAATGCGAGGCAGGCAAGGCATGTTCTATTAACCCTATTTTACTGCTAATGAAACCAAGAAACAAGAAGTTTAAATACCTTGGTGAAAGTCACAGGACTAGGGAGTGTACTGGTAAGACTAGAGCCCCAGGGTTTATTGATGATCTTTAAAAAACTACCTTAATTATAAGTTTTATAAAAGTGGCTAGCATTTACAGGGTGCTTACTTTATGACAATCTTCACAGTGCACTAAGTCACCTACATTTGCTAATTTATATTTCACAAAAATCCTATGTGCAAATGAGAAAATTTAAGGACAAGACTCACAGCTACTGTTAGCCAGTATTAAATCTGACGTAGTGGTACCATCTAATGGGCAGTTGGGAGGAAAACATTCTGAACAACAAGTTCAAAATGCTCCTAAAAGAGCATAAGTTCTAAGATGATAAAACAGTAGAAAGATGCAAATAATCTTCATGTAAAAGTAGACCATAATATAAGGAAATGCAATAAAGTACAAATTCTGAAAAAAAATTTTTTTCATTCATGCTGTGTGTTGTAAAAGTGTTTGGTTTTTAGTTTTTCTTTCCTTTCCATCCTTTCCACCCTTTCCTGATCTTCTCTTCACTACCTGTTAGTCTTTCTAGCACCACAATAACTCAGGACATAAATTGTTTTCCCAAATTAATTGCTTATTCCAGATAGATATTTCATAAATGGGTAAGATGAGATTTTGAAAATAATAATTAGGCATTATTTATCTCACAATTTAATTGTATTTATTAAGTAGCTATTTATTCAAGGCATTATGCTAGACACTATCAGTAAATAGAAGTGAGTCTTCCTCTGACAGAGTCTATTAAGTATAAGTGAAAAATTTAGCTTTTATCTCTAAATTTATTTAACTTGACTATTTACTTACTTCACTCTTATTTCCCATTTCTCTTTTTGCCCTCCATAAACTTTTAGTGACTTCTTTTTATGATGTTCTACCAAGGATAATGTTGAATCAAGGCATGCATTATCCTACGACTTGGTTTTGTGAGAGGGATTAGAAAATGTTTAGTGTTTCATTCAGATTTTTACTTTTTGAAAATATTTATCAAAAAGTAGAAGTTCCATCTGGGGATAAAATCCTGGGAATAGGTAGGAGATTTTTTTTTTTTATAGTGACAATGTACATTAAATCTAAATTGGTATTCTTGGAGAACAACACAGAAAAATCAAACAAAGGCAGAAGTAACTAAAATGAATCATTTATTGTTCAAAGATAATATAATTCTTCATAAGTAAAGATGTTGGGTTTTTATTTCTAATTGTATTTCAATCATGAGGAAAATTTTCTAAAATATGTTTGTTAAAAATATGTAGACTATCCCTTGATATGAACTAAAATATTCTTTTTATAAAATAATGATTTTATACTGGATGTAACAATTTAAATGAATAAAGTAAAACATGATTATTGCAACTTAGCTGTAAGAAATTCAAGATGACCTATAACATGTAAAAAGCAAATAGATTGATTTTGATATATTAACATATATATTACAATATATTTTAAAGTATAATAGTTTTTAGAATATTGTAATTTGTGTGTGAATAAGGAAATTAAAATTTTATAAACATTATTACACATTAAAAAAATAAAAAGTAATTCCTACAACACCTTTGAAATAGCACACTTGGGCTTCCCTGGTGGCACAGTGGTTGAGAGTCCGCCTGCCGATGCAGGGGACACGGGTTCGTGCCCCGGCCCGGGAAGATCCCACATGCCACGGAGCGGCTGGGCCCGTGAGCCATGGCCGCTGGGCCTGCGCGTCCGGAGCCTGTGCTCCGCAACAGGAGAGGCCACAACAGTGAGAGGCCCGAACAAAAAAAAAAAAAAAAAAAAAAACGTATTAAAAAAAAAATAGCACTCTCTTCTAGCATCTTATCTCCACTCCCACGCCTCACTAAAGCAGGTTTTTCAAATTATATATTTACCATCCACAGTATGTGAGACCATTTTAGTTGGTCACTATATGGATTTGAAGTGAATAGAAAAGAAATTTCAAGAATGGGACACAGATTTAGTTTTTGTTTTTAATTTGTTTCCTTTGATATTTTTATGTGTATGTCTGTATTCTAGGCTGTGGTGTAAAATCTTTTTCTTACTGTTAATACAAGTTAAAAAATGTCTGAAAATCACTAATCTTGAATCTGAAAAGTCTGCCTGCCTTTTTCTTCTTCTCTAAAACATTTGTGATCAATTTTCAGTGAAAATCCCTCATTCTTTCACCCACTCTAATCTTCTCTGCAAAATTCCTGAATCAGTCACTATACGATTAGGTACAAACTGCAATGCTATTATTATTTTTCAAACAGTGAGCCCAGGCTTCCATTGTGGAAAGAGAGATACAAAAATATGCGTTGATCCCTCCTACTACTGAGTTCCAGAGAATAAAAGTCTCACTTTCTACTCTGGATCTCACTTCCTTCACCATTTTTTTTTTTTTGAGAAAAATGGGAGGGGTTATGCACCACTCTCCATAAACAACATTTTCCATGTATCCACTTGAAGATGTTCCCTGTGGTGATTTTATTAAGAAATTTCCACAATTAAGCACACAAGGAGCTTTTGCTTAAAGCATCCTCCCGCACTTTACACACACCCATTGTTTCTAGACAAGTAAGAGTTATGCTATAAAATACTCCACCTATCCCACCCCATACCCCCCAAGCAGAAGTTGTGAGGGAAAAGTGGAACAGGTAAGGGATTTGGCAGGAGCGTAAAATCCCATGGTAAAGAAGGCAAAAAGAAATACAAGGTGAGATCGTACCAAGAAATTGAAGTGGAAAAATGCAGTCCTGACCATGATGAAAGATCAATGGCATTCTTCTGAGAAAACGCAGGATTTATACCATATATGAGCTTAGTTGAATGCAAATCTTTCTCGCATTGAAAATCATGCCCTCGCATTGTGCTGTAGACAGATATCAATAAGTGCAATGATTAATTTTCAGTGGTAACTGTATGTTTATTTGAAAGGATGGATTTTAATGTTAGGTTTTATACCAGAGTAACAAAATGGAAAAATAGTAACAAATGGAAATGTGATATTCACCTATTATTACCTCTTCTATACATTGTCTATTTGGGATTCTCTTATTTAATCTAACAAGTCCCATTAGTTAAACAAACAAACAAAAATAACTTGTGCAGCTAGAAGTTATATATCAATTTCAAATCACATTTATTTTTTTCTGCTGAGTTTAAAAAACAAAGGCAAACAGAAGCAGAGTGAAAAGGCTATGACAAAAAAAAAGAGAAAATCTCTCTGGTATTTTGTCAGCTTGGCATTCAGTAATCCTTAGGGGAAACTTGACTTCTGAATTCAACTTAATAGAAAAGCCCCTATGAACCCTGTCATGGGAATAACTATTACAGAATATGACACAAGTGTAGACAAGTGGGATCATTGCAGCAGAAAATCCTATAGCAATAAACCAAAATTTTTCTTGACAGAAGTAATCTAAGTTTGCTGATTATCAATTAGGCAGCTAGAGAAAGCTGATGGGACAGTAAACTTGAAGTATAATTCTCCCTAGGGTGGAGGAGAGGGAAAAATATTTCCAATCCTGGTGAACAATTTGAATCATATATAAGAGAAATTATTATTAGACTATTCAAATCATTATTTCAGCTTGCTAGAATAATCATCTATGTGATAAAATACACAATGAGTTGGAAAAACCATCGATATATTTAAAAGCATGATGTTATATCTGGATAATGTATAGTAAAACAATAAAACAATTCTTTACAATAATTTTAAGCAATGTTAATGGCAAAAATAACCCACATAGAACTAATAGACTGGTTCAAAAATTATTTTAAATATGAGGAAATTAAAATATTGAAAATATTGGTCTGTGATACAAATAGGCAATGTTCAAACTATCAATTCCCCTTGTACCTAAAACAGTGGAAAACAACATCATGCTAAGATCTATATTGACAAAGTAAATTGCTTACATGTAAGAAAGAAAATCTACTCAATTTTTCACACTATAAGCAATTTGAAAGCACGTTTCTACAATTAAGTCTTACAGTTGATAAGAATTAAAAGGTCTGAAATTTTACTCTACATATAAGCTAATGAGTTTGTCAGTCCCAGAATCATGGATGCTAGCAGAAAACATGAGACATCTGTGTCAAAGGTAAAAGGGTTTTATTATTCACAGGAAGAGCAGTAGCTATAGAATCAACCATTTCTTAAATGACACCAAGTTTCTGTGCCCCAATATTCATGGAATGAAACCAAAACTGCCAGGTGACACATGCACATACAGTAGACTGCAGTACAGGGAAGGACTCGAAGCAAGTATATTGGTCCTTTGCTTGGACCACTTCAAGAAGTGGTCCACAAACAGAAGTCAGTCCACTTCCGTTTGCAACGTGTGCAGAGCTCTGGAGACTCATTTTATTCACTAGTGTTTGTGTTGAATAATTAATAAAAATAGAAATTTGGCCTTTTATATGTCCAGTTCTAAAAGCTTACTATTTCTTTACTTTGCCTTGTGTTACGCTAGTTGGTTCTCAACTTTTTTTCATTATCACTCTTCCCACAAGATGACTCAAGGCATTTTTTATTAATATAATCTCATCAAATTTTAATGCCAAGAGTATACTGTGCATCTGTTTACATATCATATGTATATTTGTGCTTCCTACATAAAGAGGATAAGATTTTTTACACCTGGAGACCAAAATTTTTCTTCTTTGTAGGTGATATTAACTCTCAAGAATGCATGGGTGCGGCGAGGCGGTCCCTTCGAGTTCGAGTGTGGAAGTTCGCTCCCTGAAGAGAGTGAGGGCGGTTAGGTGCTCCCGGCCACTTTCCCATCCCCGGTTAAATTAAAAATACCTTTTGGAAATAAATTACTAGATGCTGTTTGTTTGGTACCTAACAAGAGCTTAACATATGGAATAATTCTTACACATGGAGCATCAGGAGATGTGAATCTTCCTCATTTGATGTCACTGGCATCCCATCTTGCATCTCATGGTTTCTTTAGCCTGAGATTTACCTGTAAAGGCCTTAATATTGTACATAGAATTAAGGCATATATGTCAGTTTTGAATTACCTAAAGACCTCAGGAGAATACAAACTTGCAGGTGTTTTCCTTGGAGGTCGTTCAATGGGCTCAAGAGCAGCTGCTTCTGTAATGTGTCATATTGAGCCAGATGATGCTGATGATTTTGTTCGAGGTCTCATTTGTATTTCCTATCCACTGCACCATCCAAAGCAGCAGCATAAACTTAGAGATGAAGATCTCTTTCGTATAAAAGATCCTGTACTGTTTGTGTCAGGCTCAGCAGATGAAATGTGTGAAAAGAACTTGTTGGAGAAAGTGGCACAGAAAATGCAAGCTCCTAATAAAATCCACTGGATTGAGAAAGCAAGTCATTCCATGGCAGTGAAAGGACGGTCAACAAATGATATTTTCCAAGAAATAAATACACAGATTTTGTTTTGGATCCAGGAAATCACTGAAATGGGCAAGAAATAATTGTCTGTAGTTACAAGCTATGTTATTCTGAATACAAATACAGTTAATTTGTTAAAGAACAACATACCTCTCAGCATTATGAGATACATTTCAGACTAATTTAATGTCCTTTAATGTTCTCCCGTTTTTAAAACACATTTTAATTGTGAAATTAATGCCCTTTACAAAGTGTCTTTTGAAAGCACTGTTATCGTTGTATAAAGATGATGTACAAATATTGAAGGTGGTCTAAATATAACTTATTTTCTTTAATATAGTTAAATTTTGAAAAATTAAACATTGAATTTTGTTACAACAAAAACAACAAAAAAAAGAATGCATGTGTTGCAATAATAAAAATTACTGATTATATTGTGTTCCACTAATAAAAATTAATGATCAACATATCAGGAAATTACTATTCAATCCTATGTAAATTCTAATCCTTAACAATTTTTATAACATATTCATGAGGAATTTCCATAAAGGTAATAAAGAAATATATTATATCACTGACTTCTGACAATAACTGTTCCAGTTGCAGATTATTATTATTATCTTTATTTAACAGATGAAGAAAATGAGGAACAATTTCCACATTTTCTATTTCCTCACCCTTAGTAAGATGGCAGGTAAGAGGTAGTAGGATCTAACCCAGAAAGGCTGGTCCATATCCCATAATCCCTCAATTATGTAATTGATCACCCAAACATAATCTTTTAATTAGAATTTGTCCTAACTTTGCTAAATCTCAATCTGATACAGCCTCCAACAAACATAAAAGTTACTCTATTCATATACCATTTATTTTAGGGCAGATGAAAAAGTAAATAAAAACCTATAAAGGTTAAGATTAGAAGATATAGCAAAAAGCCAAAAGAGAAGCAAGGGTTTTTTTAATTGGCTTTAATATCAAAGTAATTTTAAATTATTTAAAATGCTATGTCATATCTGAGTTCCTTCTCTCCCTCAGAAGGGAACCTTTTTGATAAAATTTTCTCCACCCTCTTTCTGCCATTGATACATCCTTCTCAAAAGAGTTTACCTCTCTTTGCAAACAGAGGCATTATTTCTTGAATAGTATTCACCCTGTGTGCTTTAAACCTCAAAATGTTATCAAGAATAAAATTCTGAATAAACATCACTATACACTTTGAAAAAGATCATTTAAAATCTTTGATAGTTTTTAAACTAAATTCAACCTTTCATAATTTTTATAAACTTTCCAAAGTTTTTCAATATATTTGTTTAGAAAGATTAACAAATCGAAAAATGAACATTTAGAACTTAGCAATATTTTTTCTACCCATAAATATCTTACCACTAAAATGAATAGAAATGTGTATTATTGAGACATTATTAAATAGAAGAAAAAAGCTATTCCTCTGCCTTACCTGAGATGTCCATAGAAGTTTTTCACACACTTCTAATAATAGTTGTTTACTCTTTTCCTCTAGCTTGATTTTCATGAATTTTTTTAAAAGAAATGAGAGAATAGGCATAAAAGAAACAGTTTAAACAAAGAATCAGCATAGGAAAAGATGAAAAAGCCATGGAGAAAAATATGACAGGAACTACTGTTATAAAGTGTCCAAGCTGTCAGAGCTGACAGTGTTGAGAATCCCCACAGAGTCCTGTATCCTCAGGAATGTCTAATAAAGGTGACACTGTTGGGCCTATCAAGACTGTTGGGCTTTTTCTCTTGTCTATATGCCTAGTTAATGCACCTTTTTAAACTGTGTATTAACTTTATTTTACTAAATTATGACAGATATTATACATGTGAAATAAGGTATACAGTGCCTATGTACAGGGAGAGAACACGAATAAAACAAACACTAAGTTGCTCATCACTCAGCTGAAGAAATAGAATACGAACAATATCTTTGAAGTCCTTTATGTTTGTCAGGCCTTCCTAAAGTAATACATCAGGAAGCCTACTATAGAAGAAGTGTTGTAGCATTTGTCAATCTAACTCTATCTAATTCTATTATTTACTTAAAAATATCAAGATCACAGGTTTGGAATTGAAGTAAGCTAGTATAAATACATCTTTAAAAGATATGACAAACCCTTTAATAGATGGAAGGTAATAATTCAATAAACCACAAGATGGAGACTGTAAGACAGCATGGGGTTACTGTGTCGCTGGACCATACTTTGTTTATGAAATATAAATCTTGGTTAAGCAAAAGAGATACAAAAGTTATATTCTACAGGTATAGCTCTCCTGACACCTTATTTAGTAAAAGAAGGCATTGCAGGTAACAAGTCACTTCCTTCAAAGTGGAGAGTATGGACAGCAGTCCAGTGTCAAGTGTTTAGGCTGCACCCAAGCATCTTTGGATTACCAAAACTCTATAAACTGGATGTTCTGTGGAGATAAATAAATGATTCAACTCCAGAGATTGTTTTAGAAGTTACTGCTAGAAGAAAAAATAGTAGAGAAACAAAAGTTGTATAGTTTACCCTACTCTGTAAGCGGAGAATGATCCTACTCTATGAAAAGCAGATACTATGCCCAATCCATTAAGTATTATGTAAAAGAGATAGTGTTCTAGAGTATAGATATAGATATACGCACAAACCAAAGAGGAGGAGATGATGTGAAGACGGGGGCAGAGGTTGGAGTGATGCAGCCACAAGGCAAGGATTGCCAGCAGAAGTCGGCAGAGGTAAGAACAGTTTCTCCCCTAGACCCTCCAGATTGAGCACGGTCCTGCCAACACCTTGATTTTGGCCCATTGATACTGATTTTGGACTTCCTCATTCAGGAATGTGAGATAATGTGTTTCTGTTGCTGTTAAGCCACCAAGTCTGTGGTAATTTGTTACAGACAAGAAACTAAAGCACTTTTTTTTTTTTTTTTTTTTGCGGTACGCGGGCCTCTCACTGTTGTGGCCTCTCCCGTTGCGGAGCACAGGCTCCGGACGCGCAGGCTCAGCGGCCACGGCTCACTGGCCCAGCCGCTCCACGGCATGTGAGATCTTCCCGGACCGGGGGACGAACCCGTGTCCCCTGCATCGGCAGGCGGACTCTCAACCACTGCGCCACCAGAGAAGCCCAACTAAAGCACATTTTGACATTGATTACAGATGTATAACAATGGCAGAAATATGTGCTGTTTCCATCTGATAACATTCAGGATGCAGAAAACTATCAATTAAGAAAACTTTTTAGAAGCAATTTTTTCCCTAATAAAGTTTGTATTATTTTTGTCGTATAGAAACCAAGAGTCGAAATCTAGTTAATACATTTGATGGTAACCAAGCACTTTATTGACTATGATAGGCAAACCTTATCACATATCAGAAAGATTACACAGAGGGCATGGATCTATGGGTAAAATTTCAGATTTTGAAACCCAATTCTCATGTCCATTCCGACAAGGGAGAGATTTTGAGGATATGTTGCTATGGAAGTATTTCATGGACGGGTATCAAAAAGTTAAGCATTCTTATCATTGTCAATAATACTTCAAGTAGATAAGAGTTAATAAAGCCCAGTTAAAACTGATGACAGAGAAGGAATAATTTAGGTGGGAGAAATGAACATTATCAGGATAAAAGATTTGTTTTTCTTGTGATTTTCCCAGATTGAATAATGTGAGAATCCAAAACAGACTTGCTAGTATACGGACTTGAGAGGTAAGCCGGGAAACAACATATACTGGAAAATAGGTAAATTTAGAGTAATTAAACTGAGACACCGAATGAAGCTGATTGGAAAGGGAAAAGGCAAGGAGACTTGGGAGAGGTTCTGCATGACTGTATAAGACACATGGCACCAGTTGGAAGGACACCTACCAAGAGCCGTAAGTTACTGCCTGCTCCTTCCTTCAGATCTGAAGTATTTTCTTGGTCAACTATGAGTAAGAAGGTGTTTTGACTTTTGATAGCCTAAGCCTATTACCCCTTCCTGACAATCTGTGCATAAAGGAACGTTTACATGTATTTGAGTATTTGAGTTTAACGCATTCTGGTGTAGAGTCTGATTTAACTCTTTAATTTTCACAGCAACCATGGTCATATATTACATCTTGCTCTCAATTTGTTTTTTGATGGTGACATTTTTACACATCTTAGAGTGACAAACTTGTTTCAAAGAGAGTGATATATATTCATTCATTGAGTTAGTGATTTACTCCATAAATATTTAATGAGTGACTTTTATTCAACAAACAGGTGTGGATAAATGCAACAGAGGAAGAGAAAGTAGGTAAGAGTAATGGTGAGATGGTGGGGTGAGGCCAGGCGGATTGCTCTTTTAAAAGGGGTGCAAAGGAAATTTCTCCCCAGGAGGTGATATTTGAGTCCACCCCCGATGACAATGAGTTAGTCAGCCCTGCTTCTCTGGGAGGAGAGCATTCCAGCCAAGAAGTTATAGTTCAAGGGACTCCTTGTGAGGGAGTTCTGGGTTTGGTGGACCTGCAGGGAGGTCATGGGCTAGATTGGAATGAGCAAGTGGGAAGAGGTAGCAGATTAAGTCAGAGGCGCAGGAGGTGGTGGCTGCGAACACTGTAGGGCTTTGGTTTTGATGCTGAATGGGATTATTTCACTAGTGGAGTATTTGAGCAAAGAATGACGTCATGTAACCACTGAAAGTGAAATTGTTCTCTCTGTCACGTCAGATCCTGGACTGGAAATCATTTCTTTAGAACAACCATTTTTGGTTTTTCCCTCTTACTTCTTTTCAGTTGTTATTTGTGCTTATTTTTACTTCATGGAATATTTAGTCCATGTTTCACAGGTTGATACTTACCACTTGAACTAACATGATCACTTCTAATCACTTGCCATCAAAGTATGCTATTTTGGTACTGTCATTTCAATACACAAATTGTGAGGATTTTAATACCATTTTACCATTTTAATACCAATTCTCCTCTATACTTGAGGTGAAACTCTCTCACTATATATATATATATATATATATATATACTTGTTATTAGTTAATACCTAAACATTAAAGCTATTTAAATTTTCTTTGATTTCATAAAGCAATCATACTTTGTGTATTAAATATTTGATTACTGTGTAATCAAGTAAAAATGAAAGGGAAAAAAGGATATATTTTCTTATCCATAAATACTCGTATGGCACTCAGTAGTGTTTTGCTGTCCTGGCATGGTATCCTGTGTTTATATAAGCTCTGTGCTAACTAAAGAATTAGGCACATAGGAGTCTGACTGATAAATGATCATGTTTTTGTTCAAAGAGAGAAATCATAAAGACCAATGAGGCTGTTGGTGTACTTTGCATAGAAAATTAACCTTGTTTGAAGTTCTGCTTCATTTTCATAGATTATAAGATGTATTTGAGATAAATAAAGTTTTCTATCAAAACAAATCCCCAGAATAAAATCCAGTGTTCACTTGTCAGGAAGACATCCATTCCTATGAGAAAAATTGCTGAATTTTCAATATTGATTGTACTTGATTGTACTATTTTCAGATCACACATTGACAAGCATTTTACCCTGAAGGTGGTATGGTCAAGCCTGTTTAAAATTCATAGATATTTTTCTCCTTACCAAGATGAATAGCTCAGCATTGAACACTTTATGTAGGTTAAAGCACCCTTCCCCAAATTTTAAATATTCCTGGCACCCTTCTTACCATGTAATCTGAACAACTTTGACAACATTTTCCTATTTACTAGAATCTCATTACTACTGACCAAAGTACACCATTTAATTTAAGATTTGCAGACTGTGTTGGTCTCTTGCACGTGAACCTTCAATTTCCCTGTAAACTTGTGGCATGAGATTCATTGATTTGAAGTTAACCTTTTATACTTCTCTATAAATATATACAGTATTACAAAATATTGATCTAGAATATCAATCTTTAAAAATTCAAATTGGATTGTTATAAAGTTTAAGCCTTTCCTCATATAGGTAATGTTATCTTCCAAACTTACTAGTGTTTTAAAACTTAACATGGAAAATGCTCTTGTAAGAAGTATTGTTTAGCCAGTTTTGCAGACCCTAAGCAAAGGCAGACACTTTTTCACTTATAATGAAAGAGGGGGTCAATCAGTTTAAGTAGAACAGAACTTGAGTCTTTTTTGAAGATTACTAAAGTGTATGATGAAAACCGTTAGTTCATACTCTGGAAATAGAACTTTAAGGACCACATAGATTTAAATATTTATTAATAAGCATACACATATACATCTACTAAAAGGATATATAACAGAATACTACTATGGATTTCTTTAATATATAATGTAAAAGGTATGCATCCCTGGTCAGTACAGTTTAGAGAGGGGCTCGGAACCCCAATATGTACCTGTTTAACCTAAATGAATGAAGCGTCCAGACTGGAACTGTGACAATTTCAGGGATCATGTTTCATGTACGGTGAGCTACTTATTGTGTCATGCAGAAAAAAGTCCAGATTTTCCAGATTTTTTGATTCTATTACAGGTATCAACCTTCCTATTTTACAATTAAGTAAACTGATTGTCTTAGTTTTCTATTGCTGTATAATAAATCACCACACAACCTAGTGTGTTAAACAACACGCATTCATTGGTTCTCAGTTCTGGAGGTCAGAAACGAAATTGTTCATCAGATGGTTCTCTGCCTATGATCTCATGAGGCTGAAATCAAGGTGCTGATCAGACTGGCTCTTATCTGGAGGTTCTGAAGAAGACTCTGCTTCAAAATGTGGTTAGGTTTTTGATAGAATTCCTTTCCTTGTGGTTATAGTATGCAGTTTCTGTTTCCTTGCTGGCCATCAGCTCCAGATTGTACTCAGCACCTAGAGGCTATCTTGCGCTCCTCATGACAAGACCCCCTCCATCTCTAAGTGAGCAATGGCAGGTCAAATCCTTCACACACTTGGAATCTCCCTGACTTCTCCTTCTGGTGCTAGCCAGAGAACATTAGAACGTTTAATGTTCCTTTTAGAGAGTTCATGTGATTAGATTGTACTCACCCAGATAATCTCCCTACTGATTAACTAAAAGTTAGTTGATTAGTAACCTTAATTGCATCTGAAAAAACTCCTCACATCAGAAAAATCTATTTTGCCATTTAAGGTAACATATAATCATGGTTGTGATGTCCATCATGTTTCAGTCTTGGGGATTAAGTGGAAAATTTTGGGAGAAAGGATGCTATTTCAGAATTCTGCCTACCATAATTCCCTAAGACACTTTGTGGGCTAAAGAAAACAAATTTTTGTAGAATATGAGGTGTGATTGAGACGTCCAAGAGCAGAATTGATGCTCCTGTCCAACCTTACTTATTTACTCCTTCCAGGGATGCCCTGGTATCTGCTACTGTTCTTCTGGGATCTTACATTGTTCTTGATCAACATCATTCTCTCTTTTCAATGTTGCCTGCTTGTTTTAACTTTCCATTTCTAAGTTTACAACCTTTAAATCTTCAAATGTCGCTGCTGGGACTTTTGGAAATTCTTGGAACAGCTGTGTCCTGTTTCTTTGGTTTCCCAGTGCTCTTTCTACAAAAAAACAAAACACACACATACACAATTATTTTACTTGTGTTTTCTGCCTTGTTGGTCTTTTTTCTTCTGGAGCAACTAGGGGTTTTACTTGCATTTTGACATAGAGGGTCGCTTCTGACTTAAGACTTAAGTGAAAATACACTCCTTTCCCCACAACTTCTCACAGCCTTCACCATCTGTAGGTGTTCCCAGGAAAAGAAAAGCAAGAGCCCATCCATTGGGAAAACCCTCAACTTGCTATAGGCAAGTCTCTCTGTCTCTCCCGACATTCCCCGCTTCTAGTGAATGACTCTTGTGTGCCAGGTACTGTTCTTGTACTTGAATATATAGGAAGCCTAAGACTCTGAAGCTGATGCACATCTAATGGATTTGAGGAAGAGTTTGGAGGCCCCTTGTGGCTACAAAAGAGTGTGAAGAGGGGACAAAGAGAGTAATAGAGCCTGAAGTGGTCAGGGACTTGTATACTATGGTAAAGAATTTAACTTTAACTCTGAATGAAACAGGAAGTCGTTGGAAGGTTTTGATCAAAAGGTAACATGATCCGATGTTGTTTTTAAAAGGACCTCTTTGAGTGTCCTGTTGAAGACACAATGTAGGCAAAAGCCAGAAGCAAGATCAGATGGGCACCACAGCAATTATCCAGGCAATGTGCTGGTCTATACTGCTGTCATAGTTTTGGTATAAAATCAGGAGAAAATCACTGCAATCTGGGTTTAAACTTTTCACACAAAAGAGATAACTGGAAAATATATGTGAATCTTGTATTTTTTTTACAGTACCATTTTTTACTGGTACTAGTAAAAAAAATTTTTTAGTAAAAAATTTTTTACTAAATTTTATATTTCTAGGTTGAATTACAAGAAATGACAATGTAAAATTCCAAAGCACTTTGTTGTATCTAAACAGAACGCCGCATAGGAAGTTTTTTCTTGCTAAAGGGGTTTGCCCAATAGCAGTATTCCTGAAGCTAAAAATAATTTTCTTGACTGAGCATTGATTTGACTTTCAACATTTCTTAACCATTCTGACTATTGAATATGAGTGAATACTATCTACATACAGAGTGCCAGTAACTTAGTGCAGATCAACAATTCTTGGGTAGATTATTATTGAAGAAGTGTCTAATGGGTCTTCCTGTCATCCATTCGTTCTTCTGAACAGTAGAGAGAATGATTTTTCTAAACCCTAAACTACAACTCTACTTAAAATCTTTAAGAACATACCTGGTCCTCTCCATATAAAATCTGAACCCTTTAAAATGTTATACATAATCATTCATGATCTTATCACTTTGTTTCATAAATAATTTTACAATCTCCCATGCCTTTCCTGGTAGCACCAATTATAATAAAATAAATTATTTATATAAGTTATTATTTCCACTGAAGTATACATTTATTACTGAAGTATATTCAAAATATTATAAAATAATTCCGAGTAGGCCAAAATCATCAATCTATATTTATATATGTATGTAATTAAATAGGTATTTATAATTACTTATAGATAATTCTAATTCGGCAGATGTATAATTCTTATTCATTTACATTTCCTATAATTAATTATATAGCTCTTTATATTGTAAAAGCACGCATTTGTTTCAAACTGAATACTAAATGTGTTAGAGAAAATACTCGATTAAAATCAAGTGTACATTTACGTACGCTATGTTGAAAATACAAATATTGAATGTTGATCCTAATATTGTTCACCATATTGAATTTGACCCCTTTTAGATCAAATTTCGGAGGGCAGTTTACTAAGGTAAAAAATTACCATCATTATGGTTTGGTTTCCTCTACAAAGCAATTCCATGCTGGAATTTGGAAGACAACTTTGAAATCTGGTGTGCTTTCTAATGCACTGAAAACCATTGTGGGATTTATTTCTTCAGAGATGTTGCACTTGTCTACAAGGAGCAAGCGTAGCTGAGCTTACTCTGTTACAGAGTCTTGAAATAAATCATTGCATTCCCTTTCAGAAATGTGTGTAATTTCTCAAGGGATCTTGTGAAAAGCTCAAAGTACCAAACAGCATTATATGCCTAGATGATAATGTCTATAGATTCGTCAAAAAAAATATATGATACAGATATTATGGGAAGGGGAAATAGGGCATCTGAAGTCCCTTTGGGGTGATGAGAGTGCTAAGTTGAGTAGCTCTGCAGGTCACATCTAATGTCCTGCCATATGATTCTTTGTCTCCATCTGAGGTTGGCCTGATTATCTTGGAATTAACAGAGCATCATAAAGGTAGAGATCCAGGATTAAAACTTAGAAGCATACTCCTTAGTGTCTTATTTGACTTGGTGTATGTGGTGAACAAAATTATTTTCCCCAAACCTATATTTAATATGCTAATTTAGATAAACCTATGAATAAAACATTTAATCATTGGATCTCATATTTTGAGTTGTAACTTTGTACCAAATGATACATTCTTTTTCTCTAACTGAAAACATCTTTTCAAATATAGCTACTGGAAATAGGTCTTTTCCTTTTAATCCTTATCAGTTGTATTAAATTTGGTTGGTTACAAATATTTTACTTTATATGTTACCATAGGCTGTCCTCTGTTTATCTATCTACATAGAGAGATGCATAGATAGATAGACAGACAGACAATTGATAGATTAGATAAAGGGTAACTACAAAACATTATATGTTCACATTGAATTCTTGCCATGCTCCAGAATGGTTCACCACCATATTCATTTTCCAGGTAGTAAGAAGAAGGAAAAAGTGGTAGTGAAAAGCACTCTTATTCTTTTTAAGTAAAGATCTGCCAAAGTATGTTAGTTTCCATTGTTCAGGAGATGGTGCTACAGCAAGTGATTCTAGGAAATATAGTCTTTACCTTTTATAAATATATGACCAGCTAAACCTCTGGGTTTTATTGCTAAAGAAGAGAGAGAGAATGGATGCATATTTAGGAATAACTGGCAATCTCTTCACAGACTACATCCACAGATTGATGAGGATAGTATGCCAAATAATAATAATTATGGCAAAATACTAAATATGGAACTGAAGAAATTAAAATAAAATGGACATTGATCTATATCATTAAACTATTTAACAATATTTGATAATAAATAGCCTCTGTTATTTCTCTTCTCTCCTTTTCGAATGTCTATTGGAAAGATATTGAGATTCCTGGATATGTCGTTAGTGTCACTTAATATTTCATGCATATATTTCCTCTTTTTTTCCCTTTTGTCCTGTGTTTTGGGGAAAACTTTAACTTCACTCTTCCAGTGAACAACTTTAATTTTCACCCTGTGTCTGTTCTGTTATTCAATCCATTTATTTGTGCAGTTTAAAAATTGGTATTATATGCTTAAACTACCACATTTTATAGCACCATGTTTTGTTTATTTTAGTGAGTGTAATATTTCTCATTCCTTCCATAAATATTAATCATATTTAGTGTAGAACTTTAACTTGATTCTCTATATTAACTATCCTAGCTATCATAAAAAATTGACTAATTCTCAATGATTAATTTTCTTGACTTCAGTGTTCTCAAACTGTTGATTTTCCTCAAATAATTGTTCACCATCTTTTTTAAAGGGTCCAGTTTGACCAGATTTGGAAATTAAGAGTCTGATTTCTAAGTCCAAGTCAGAATCTCTGTCAGCATGACGATATCTCAATGCTGAATCTGATTACAGGCACTTTGCCTCCAGGGCATGTAAAAGTACTAGAGTGACAATGAAAGACACATTGAGTCTGGGAACAGGACCAAACTCTGACACTGGGCCCTGCCCAACATCTCTATGGTCACAGCCAACTCTGCATCTGTGGGAACTCCCCCGACAGGAGCTCAACCTGGGGCTTTCCTCTAGTCTGGTGTTTCATGCTGAATTCTGCTACTACACAATGGGAGAAATGCTCAGTGGTTTTGTCATCCTGTGATTAATTTCCTAACGGTGGACCCTCAATTCTCTGAGCATTGAGTTCCTACTTTGGGGCAGTTCCTGTAGTATTGACATTTTGGGGCAGGTACTTCTTTGTTGTGAAGGGCTGTTCTGAAAATTTTAGGATGCTTCACAGACTCCCTGAGCTCCACTGTCTACATAACACTAACACTCATCACCCCCACTTCCATGCATAGTTGTTTTAACTGAAAATGTCTCCAGGCTTTGTCAAAGGTCCTTCAGGAAGCAAAACAGCCCCTGTTGAAAACCACTGCTTTAGGGATTATACAGGGGTGGGTGTTGGGGAGAAGATTACTCATGAAAAACATGCTTTGTGGCAAGTTGTGTTGTCACTCTGGAGTGTTTGGTGCTTCTCTTCTAATTTTGTGTTGTCATTTCGTTTCCAGGAAATTCTGACACATCTTGCTATTGAAACCACTGTCCCAGAGTTTTCCAATTATATACTTTTAATTAACTTTACATCATTTTATTTTGTTGACCACGTATTCCTTGCAGAATTATCTTTTCCCTTCAATTCTAAAGCACATTTAGAATTTTTCTTCCTCATTTTTCTTCTATGTCATTTCTTCTTTGCTTCTGCAGTGTTTCCTCTTTTTCAAAACTCCAGAGCCTCCCCTGCATCACCAGTTTGCTCTCTATACTTCTGCTCTGCTGTCATAGCACCCTGTGTCTATACATTTAGATTGCAGGTTCTAGATGTACCATGTATGGCCTTCAGCAAGTCTTAAAACTATCTAAGGCTCATTTTTCCATCAATAAGGTGTGGGTTAGTAATAGACACCTCATCATGGTAATTTTTTTAAATGGTGCATACAATTCACTCAACACAGATTCTGATACATATTAAGTACTCCATAAATATTGAATTGTGATTGCATAGTACGTATCATTTTCCATTGAAATTGAAGATTTTCTTGTGTCCCCACTAGATTCTCAGCTCACTAAGGGCCATGATTTCAGTTTTTTAGATATGATATTTCAAATTGCTAACGTGTTGTCTGGTCCATAAGAGACACTGAATCATAGATATGTATGTATAATGAACAGATGTGTAAAATACGCCAAAATAAACGAATAAATTTTCCTTTTCTTGGATTATCATATTTCTCACATTTGGAAAACGAAGACTAATATTTTAATTATCTAACAGAGAAATATTTAAACATTTATCAAAAAATGATACCTTTTGAAATCTTCAAAACATGACTTTCAGAAGGCTCTTAAATGCAAAGCAATAATATAACAATGATAGTAATAATGTAAAAATGCATTTTTATTCTTTGCAACAATCATTAGTTGCAAGAGACTTCCCTAGACTATGGTACATTCAAATATGAGTCAGCCATATCCTCTATTCTAAGTAGTTCATGATTTAGAAAGAAAATCATTTATTGAAAATAATGACCTATAACACAGGGTGAATGAAATGGAAGAGAATATCCTTGGAATACAAAGAAAAGAGAGATTAATTTAACCATAGAGAATTGGAGATCTCAGGTAAACTTGATAGCATCAATTTAGCTCAAGTTTGACAAGCGGTAAAATATTTTCTAGGAATAAAAAGTACATCTGTTATAGAAAATAACTTGAGTAAAGTACTGAATTATGGAAATGTAGTTCATATCCATAAAAAGTAGTTCAGCGTGAATGAGTGTAGAATTTGTGAAATGAGACAGTGGAAAGAGAAGGTCAAAGTATTAGATTATAATCAGTCCCTATGGGACAGTGAAGAAAAGAATGGAGGTGAGGAAGCAAAGACTGATCCAGCAGGAACTGATGGAGACCTCAGGCAGACCGTGTTCTGGAATGAGGGATCAGTGGGGCAAGTTGAGAAAAACTCAGTAGTTTACATATTTGCATGCAGGCACTGGAAGACTACTGGTAGTCTTCCAGCTGTAAATTAATATTAAGGAAGCAAAGAAAAAATCAAGTCATTATTAGGAGTAATTCTATAAAAATATCTTTCAGAGAATATTTTGACAGGTTTTCTAGTAGAGATAGGGAATAAAACATGGACAAAGATAGAAAGGATTATGGTTAGATGAAAAGGAACTTTGCAAAATATCAGAAACTTTTAATCATTACAACTTGTTACAGTAGAATCTTATGAAAAAGTGATATGCTTTAAAAGTCTATCAAAAATGTTTTCCTAATGTTTCATAATGTATGTATGTTTATCAGCAATTCATAGCAATCTGTATTGGCAAAGTATAAATATGAAGATATCACAATCATCTTTAAAAGCTTGGAATAACTTTCAGTTTGTTGTTATATTTGGCACTACATCATGAAGTTTATATTAACATTCGTGGTGCCAAAGCTTTTTTGCAGGCAGATGAGATAGGATTATGTATTGAATGATATCTTGAAAGTATATTGATGATTGCATAGCAACATTTATATGGGGAGACAAGCATTTTTAACCTGCTGTCAGATTAAACCAGTTGAAGAAAAAATGTGCTTGAGTATTCCACTATTACTTTGTTATGTCTTTGAAATCGAGTTTCTGAACAGCAGAATTCAGTGACTTATAGCCTGCTCTATTTTAGATGTTTGTAAAGAAATATATGATTCAATTAAGTTTCCCAAAGCTTATTTTTGTAGGCAAAATACATTATCAATTGCTGGATGTCTGTCAACACAAGTATGAAGTCATAGTTATGGTTCACTCTCACTTGCACACACCAGCTCTTTTTTCTTTTTTTAAGGATTTTATTTTATAGAGCAGTTATAGGTTCACAAGAAAATTGGCTGAAGGTACCAAGATTTCCATGTACCCTGTACCTCCACACATGCATGGCCTCTCCCGTTATCCACATCCCCCCACCAGAGTGGTTCATTTGGTACAAGTAATGAACCTGCACTGATACATCATGATCACACAGAGTCCATAGTTTACATATAGGGCTCATGCTTGATCAAACATTCCATAGGTTTGGCAATGTACAACGACATGTATATACCATTATAGTATCTTACAGAGTAATTTCACTGCCCTAAAAAGGCCCTGTGCTCTGCCTCTTCATCTCTCCCTCCCCTGTACTAACTCCCTTTAAAGGGTGTAAAAAATAACACGATAATCTTTCACACAGCCATGGTACAAAAATAAGAAAGGTAAAATGGACTAGGAACAAAGATGGCAGAGTAGAAGGTTGTGCTCTCACTCCCTCTTGCGAGAACACCAGAATCACAACTAGCTGCCAGACAATCATCGACAGGAAGACACTGGAACTCACCAAAAAAGATACCCCACATCCAAAGACAAAGGAGAACCCACAATGAGATGGTAGGAGGGGTGCAATCACAGTAAAATCAAATCCCATAACTGCTGGGTCTCACAGACTGGAGAACACTTATACCAGAGATGTCCACCTACTGGAGTGAAGGTTCTGAGCCCCATGTCAGGCTTCCCAACCTGGGGGTCCAGGAATGGGAGGAGGAATTCCTAGAGAATCAGATTTTGAAGCTTAGTGGGATTTGATAGCAGGACTTCGACAGGACTCGGGGAAACAGAGGCTCCACTCTTGGAGGGCACACACAAAGTAGTGTGTGTATTGGGACCCAGGGGAAGGAGCAGTGACCCTAAAGGAGAATGAACCAGACCTACCTGCTAGTGTTGGAGGGTCTCCTGCAGAGCTGGGGGGTGGCTGTGGCTCACCATGTGGACAAAGACCCTGGCAGCAGAAGTTCTGGGAAGTACTCCTTGGTGTGAGCCCTCCCAGAGTCTGTCATTAGCCCCATCAAAGAGCCCAGGCAGGCTCCAGTGTTGGGTTGCCTCAGGCCAAACAAGCAACAGGGAGGGAACCCAGCCCCACCCATCAGCAGTCAAGCGGATTAAGGTTTTACTGAGCTCTGCCCACCAGAGCAACAGTCAGCTCTACCCACCACCAGTCCCTCCCATCAGGAAACTTGCACAAGCCTCTTAGGTAGCCTCATCCACCAGAGGGCAGACAGCAGAAGCAAGAAGAACTACAATCCTGCAGCCTGTGGAACAAAAACCACATTCACAGAAAGATAGACAAGATGAAAAGGTGGAGGGCTATGTACCAGATGAAGGAACAAGATAAAACCCCAGAAAAACAACTAAATGAAGTGGAGATAGGCAACCTTCCAGAAAAAGAATTCAGAATAATGATAGTGCAGATGATCCAGGACCTCAGAAAAAGAATGGAGGCAAAGATCAAGAAGATGCAAGAAATGTTTAACAAAGACCTAGAAGAATTAAAGAACAAACAAGCAGAGATGAACAATACAAAAACTGAAATGAACACTACACTAGAAGGAATCAATACCAGAATAACTGGGGCAGAAGAAGAGATGGCGGAAGACAGAATGGTGGAATTCACTGCTGTGGAACAGGATAAAGAAAAAAGAATGAAAAGAAATGAAGACAGCCTAAGAGACCTCTGGGACAACATCAAACGCAACAACATTCACATTATAGGGGTCCCAGAAGGAGGAGAGAGAGAGAAAGGACCAGAGAAAATATTTGAAGAGATTATAGTTGAAAACTTCCCTAACGTGGGAAAGGAAATAGCCACCCAAGTCCAGGAAGTGCAGCGAGTCCCATACAGGATAAACCCAAGGAGAAACACACTGAGACACATAGTAATCAAACTGGCAAAAATTAAAGACAAATGTCTTTGTCTTTAAAGACAAGGGAATGTCTTTAAAAAATTAAAGACAAAGAAAAATGTCTTTAAAGACAAGGGAAAAATGACAACATACAAGGGAACTCCCATAAGGTTAACAGCTGATTTCTCAGCAGAAATTCTACAAGCCAGAAGGGAGTGGCAGGACATACTGAAAGTGATGAAAGGGTAGAAACTACAACCAAGATTAATTCTATCTGGCAAGGATCTCATTCAGATTCGATGGAGAAATCAAAAGCTTTACAGACAAGCAAAAGCTAAGAGAATTCAGCACCACCAAACCAGCTCTACAACAAATGCTAAAGGAACTTCTTTAAGTGGGAAACACAAAAGAAGAAAAAGACCTACAAAAACAAACCCAAAACAATTACGAAAATGGTCATAGGAACATACATATCAATAATTACCTTAAACGTAAATGGATTAAATGCTCCAACCAAAAGACACAGCCTTGTTGAATGGATACAAAAACAAGACCCATATATATGCTGTCTACAAGAGACCCAATTCAGACCTGGGGACACATACAGACAAAGTGAGGGGATGGAAAAAGATATTCCATGCAAAAGGAAATCAAAAGAAAGCTGGAGTAGCAATACTCGTATCAGATAAAATAGACTTTAAAATAAAGAATATTACAAGAGACAAGGAAGGACACTACATAATGATCAAGGGATCAATCTAAGAAGAAGATACAACAATTATAAATATATATGCACCCAATATAGGGGCACCTCAATACATAAGGCAAATGCTAACAGCTATAAAAGAGGAAATCGACAGTAACACAATAATAGTGGGGGACTTTAACACCTCACTTACACCAATGGACAGATCATCCAAACAGAAAATTAATAAGGAAACAGAAGCTTTAAATGACACAATAGATCAGATAGATTTAATTGATATTTATAGGACATTCCATCCAAAAACAGCAGATTACACTTTCTTCTCAAGTGCGCACAGAACATTCTCCAGGATAGATCACATCGTGGGTCACAAATAAAGCCTCAGTAAATTTAAGAAAATTGAACTCATATCAAGCATCTTTTCTGAGCACAACATTATGAGATTAGAAATGAATTACAGGGAAAAAAACTTAAAAAACACAAACACATGGAGGTTAAACAATACATTATGAAATAACCAGGAGATCACTGAAGAAATCAAGGAGGAAATCAGAAAATATCTAGAGACAAATGACAATGAAAACACAATGATCCAAAACCTATGGGATGCAGCAAAAGCAGTCCTAAGAGGGAAGTTTATAGCTATACAAGCCTACCTCAAGAAACAAGAAAAATCTCAAGTAAACAATCTAACCTTACACCTAAAGAAACTAGAGAAAGAAGAACAAAGAAAACCCAAAGTTAGCAGAAGGAAAGAAATGATAAAGATCAGAGCAGAAATAAATGAAATAGAAACAAAGAAAACAATAGCAAAGATCAATAAAACTAAAAGCTGGTTCTTTGAGAAGATAAACAAAATTGATAAACCATTATCAGGACTCATTAAGAAAAAGAGGGAGAGGACTCAAATCAATAAAATTAGAAATGAAAAAGGAGAAGTTACAACAGACACCGCAGAAATACAAAGCATCCTAAGAGACTACTACAAGCAACTCTATGCCAATAAAATGGACAACCTGGAATAAATGGACAAATTCTTTGAAAGGTATAACCTTCCAAGACTGAACCAGGAAGAAACAGAAAATATGAAGAGACCAATCACAAGTAATGAAATGGAAGCTGTGATTAAAAATCTTCCAACAAGGGACGGCTTGAAGATGGCGGAAGAGTAAGACGCGGAGATCGCCTTCCTCCCCACGGATACACCAGAAATACATCTACACGTGGAACAACTCCTACAGAACACCTACTGAAGTCTGGCAGAAGATCTCAGACCTCCCAAAAAGCAAGAAACTCCCCACGTACCTGGGTAGGGCAAAAGAACAAAAGAAAAAACAGGGACAAAAGAATAAGGACGGCACCTGCACCAGTGGGAGGGAGCTGTGAAGGAGGAAAAGTTTCCACACACTAGGAAGCCCCTTCGCGGGCGGAGACTGCGGGAGGCGGAGGGGGGAGCTTCGGGACCGTGGAAGAGTGCACAGCGACGGGTGCGGAGGGCAAAGCGGGGAGATTCCCGCACAGAGGATCGGTGCCGACCGGCACTCACCAGCCCGAGAGGCTTGTCTGCTCACTCGCCGGGGCGGGCGGGGCTGCGAGCTGAGGCTCGGGTTTCGGTTTCGGACGGAGCGCAGGGAGAGGACTGGGGTTGGTGGTTTGAACATAGCCTGAAGGGATTAGTGCACCACGGCTAGCCGGGAGGGAGTCTGGGGAAAAGTCTGCACCTGCCGAAGAGACAAGAGAGTTTTTCTTCCCTGTTTGTTTCCTGGTGCGCGAGGAGAGGGGTTTAAGAGCGCTGCTTAAAGGAACTCCAGAGACGGGCGCGAGCCGCGGCTAAAAGCACAGACCCCAAAGACGGGCGGGAGACGCTAAGGCTGCTGCTGCCGCCACCAAGGGGCCTGGGTGCGAGCACAGGTCACTCTCCACACCCCTCTTCCGCGGAGCCTGTGCAGCCCGCCACTGCCAGGTTCCCGGGATCCAGGGACAACTTCCCCGGGAGAACGCACAGCGGGCCTCAGGCTGGAGCAACGTCACGCCAGCCTCTGCCGCCGCAGGCCCGCCCCGCACGCAGTGCCCCTCCCTCCCCCCCCACCCCCGGTCTGAGTGAGCCGGAGCCCCCGAATCAGCGGCTCCTTTAACCCCGTCCTGTCTGAGCAAAAAACAGACGCCCTCCAGCGACCTACACGCAGAGGCAGGGCCAAATCCAAAGCTGAGCTCCTGCGAGGTGTGAGAACAAAGAAGAGAAAGGGAAATCTCTCCCAGCAGCCTCAGAAGCAGCGGATTAAAGCTCCACAATCAACTTGATATACCCTGCATCTGTGGAATACCTGAATCGACAAGGAATTATCCCAAATTGAAGAGGTGGACTTTAGGAGCGAGATCTATGATTTTTTTCCCTTTTCCTCTTTCTGTGAATGTGTACGTGTATGCTTCTGTGTGAGATCTTGTCTGTATAATCTTGTTTCCACCATTTGTCCTAGGGCTCTATCCGTCCATGGTTTTTTTTAAAAACTTTTTTTCTTAATAATTAATTTTAATTGTAATAACTTTATTATACTTTACCTTCGTTCTTTCTTTCTTTCTTTCCTTCCTTCCTTCCCTCCTTTAGACAACGAATCACCCCAAATTGAGGAGGTGGTCTCTGAGAGCAAGATTTACGATTTTTCCCCCTTTACTTTTTGTGAGGGTATATGTGTATGCTTCTGTGTAAGATTTTCTCTGTATAGCTTTGCTTCCAACATTTGTCCTAAGGTTCTATCCGTCCCTTTTTTTTTTTCTAAATATTTTTTAATTCAATAACTATATTATACTTTATTTTATTTTTACTGTATCTTCTTTCTTTCTGTCTTTTTTCCTTCTTTCCCTCCTTCCTTCCTTCCTTCCTCCCTCCCTCCCTCCTTTCTTTCCTTCTTTCTTCCTTCCTTCCTTTCCTCCTTTCCTTCTTTCTTTCCTCATACTTCTACTAATTCTCTCTACTTTTTCTCCCTTTTATTCTGAGCCGTGTGGATGAAAGGCTCTTGGTGTTCCAGCCAGGAGTCAGTGCTGTGCCTCTGAGGTAGGAGAGCCAACTTCAGGACACTGGTCAACAAGAGACCTCCCAGCTCCACATAATATCAAATGGCGAAGATCTCCCAGAGACCTCCATCTTAACACCAGCACCCAGCTTCACTCAACGACCAGCAAGCCAAGTGCTGGACAACCTATGCCAAACAACTAGCAAAACAGGAACACAACGCCACCCATTAGCAGAGAGGCGGCCTAAAATCATAATAAGGCCACAGACACCCCAAAACACACCACCAGATGTGAACCTGCCCACTAGAGAGACAAGATCCAGCCTCATCCACCACAACACAGGCATTAGTCCCCTCCACCAGGAAGCCTACACAACCCACTGAAACAACCTTAGCCACTGGAGACAGACATTAAAAACAATGGGAACTACGAACCTGCAGCCTGCAAAAAGGAGACCCCAAACACAGTAAGATAAGCAAAATGAGAAGACAGAAAAACACACAGCAGATGAAGGAGCAAGATAAAAATGCACCAGACCTAACAAATGAAGAGGAAATAGGCAGTCTACCTGAAAAAGAATTCAGAATAATGATAGTAAGGATGATCCGAAATCTTGGAAATAGAATGGACAAAATGCAAGAAACAGTTAAGAAGGACCTAGAAGAAATAAAGATGAAACAAGCAACGATGAACAACACAATAAATGAAATTAAAAATACTCTAGAAGGGATCAATAGCAGAATAACTGAGGCAGAAGAACGGATAAGTGACCTGGAAGATAAAGTAGTGGAAATAACTACTGCAGAGCAGAATAAAGAAAAAAGAATGAAAAGAACAGAGGACAGTCTCAGAGACCTCTGGGACAACATTAAATGCACCAACATTCGAATTATAGGGGTTCCAGAAGAAGAAGAGAAAAAGAAAGGGACTGAGAAAATATTTGAAGAGATTATAGTTGAAAACTTCCCTAATATGGGAAAGGAAATAGTTAATAAAGTCCAGGAAGCACAGAGAGTCCCATACAGGATAAATACAAGGAGAAATACGCCAAGACACATATTAGTCAAACTGTCAAAAATTAAATACAAAGAAAGCATATTAAAAGCAGCAAGGGAAAAGCAACAAATAATACACAAGGGAATCCCCATAAGGTTAACAGCTGATCTCTCAGCAGAAACCCTACAAGCCAGAAGGGAGTGGCAGGACATACTGAAAGTGATGAAGGAGAAAAACCTGCAACCAAGACTACTCTACCCAGCAAGGATCTCATTCAGATTTGATGGAGAAATTAAAACCTTTACAGACAAGCAAAAGCTGAGAGAGTTCAGCACCACCAAACCAGCTTTACAACAAATGCTAAAGGAACTTCTCTAGACAAGAAACACAAGAGAAAGAAAAGACCTATAATAACGAACCCAAAACAATTTAGAAAATGGGAATAGGAACATACATATCGATAATTACCTTAAATGTAAATGGAGTAAATGCTCCCACCAAAAGACACAGATTGGCTGAATGGATACAAAAACAAGACCCTTATATATGCTGTCTACAAGAAACCCACTTCAGACCTAGAGACACATACAGACTGAAAGGAACGGGATGGAAAAAGATATTCCATGCAAATGGAAACCAAAAGAAAGCTGGAGTAGCAATTCTCATATCAGACAAAATAGACTTTAAAATAAGGACTATTAAAAGAGACAAAGAAGGACACTACATAATGATCAAGGGATTGATCCAAGAAGAAGATATAACAATTGTAAATATTTATGCACCCAACATAGGAGCACCTCAATACATAAGGCAAATACTAACAGCCATAAAAGGGGAGATCGACAGTAACACATTCATAGTAGGGGACTTTAACACCCCACTTTCACCCATGGACAGATCATCCAAAATGAAAATAAATAAGGAAACACAAGCTTTAAATTATACATTAAACAAGATGGACTTAATTGATATTTATAGGACACTCCATCCAAAAACAACAGAATACACATTTTTCTCAAGTGCTCATGGAACATTCTCCAGGATAGATCATATCTTGGGTCACAAATCAAGCCTTGGTAAATTTAAGAAAATTGAAATTGTATCAAGTATCTTTTCTGACCACAACGCCATGAGACTAGATATCAATTACAGGAAAAGATCTGTAAAAAATACAAACACATGGAGGCTAAACAATACACTACTTAATAATGAAGTGATCACTGAAGAAATCAAAGAGGAAATAAAAAAATACCTAGAAACAAATGACAGTGGAGACACAACGACCCAAAACCTATGGGATGCAGCAAAAGCAGTTCTAAGGGGGAAGTTTATAGCAATACAAGCCCACCTTAAGAAACAGGAAACATCTTGAATAAACAACCTAACCTTGCACCTCAAGCAATTAGAGAAAGAAGAACAAAAAAACCCCAAAGCTAGCAGAAGGAAAGAAATCATAAAAATCAGATCAGAAATAAATGAAAAAGAAATGAAGGAAACGATAGCAAAGATCAATAAAACTAAAAGCTGGTTCTTTGAGAAGATAAACAAAATAGATAAACCACTAGCCAGACTCATCAAGAAAAAAAGGGAGAAGACTCAAATCAATAGAATTAGAGATGAAAAAGGAGAAGTAACAACTGACACTGCAGAAATAAAAAAAATCATGAGAGATTACTACAAGCAACTCTATGCCAATAAAATGGACAATCTGGAAGAAATGGACAAATTCTTAGAAATGCACAACCTGCCAAGACTGAATCAGGAAGAAATAGAAAATATGAACAGACCAATCACAAGCACTGAAATTGAAACTGTGATTAAAAATCTTCCAACAAACAAAAGCCCAGGACCAGATGGCTTCACAGGTGAATTCTATCAAACGTTTAGAGAAGAGCTAACACCTGTCCTTCTCAAACTCTTCCAAAATATAGCAGAGGGAGGAACACTCCCAAATTCCTTCTACAAGGCCACCATCACCTTGATACCAAAACCAGACAAGGATGTCACAAAGAAAGAAAACTACAGGCCAATATCACTGATGAACATAGATGCAAAAATCCTCAACAAAATACTAGCAAACAGAATCCAACAGCACATTAAAAGGATCATACACCATGATCAAGTGGGGTTTATTCCAGGAATGCAAGGATTCTTCAATATACGCAAATCTATCAATGTGATAAACCATATTAACAAATTGAAGGAGAAAAACCATATGATCATCTCAATAGATGCAGAGAAAGCTTTCGACAAAATTCAACACCCATTTATGATAAAAACCCTGCAGAAAGTAGGCATAGAGGGAACTTTCCTCAACATAATAAAGGCCATATATGACAAGCCCACAGCAAACATCATCCTCAATGGTGAAAAACTGAAAGCATTTCCACTAAGATCAGGAACAAGACAAGGTTGCCCACTCTCACAACTCTTATTCAACATAGTTTTGGAAGTTTTAGCCACAGCAATCAGAGAAGAAAAGGAAATAAAAGGAATCCAAATCGGAAAAGAAGAAGTAAAGCTGTCACTGTTTGCAGATGACATGATACTATACATAGAGAATCCTAAAGATGCTACCAGAAAACTACTAGAGCTAATCAATGAATTTGGTAAAGTAGCAGGATACAAAATTAATGCACAGAAATCTCTGGCATTCCTATACACTAATGATGAAAAATCTGAAAGTGAAATTAAGAAAACACTCCCATTTACCATTGCAACAAAAAGAATAAAATATCTAGGAATAAACCTACCTAAGGAGACAAAAGACCTGTATGCAGAAAATTATAAGGCACTGATGAAAGAAATTAAAGATGATACAAATAGATGGAGAGATATACCATGTTCTTGGATGGGAAGAATCAACATTGTGAAAATGACTCTACTACCCAAAGCAATCTACAGATTCAATGCAATCCTATCAAACTACCACTGGCATTTTTCACAGAACTAGAACAAAAAATTTCGCAATTTGTATGGAAACACAAAAGACCCCGAATAGCCAAAGCAATCTTGAGAACGAAAAAAGGAGCTGGAGGAATCAGGCTCCCTGACTTCATACTATACTACAAAGTTACAGTAATCAAGACAGTATGGTACTGGCACAAAAACAGAAAGACAGATCAATGGAACAGGATAGAAAGCCCAGAGATAAACCCACGCACATATGGACACCTTATCTTTGATAAAGGTGGCAGGAATGTACAGTGGAGAAAGGACAGCCTCTTCAATAAATGGTGCTGGGAAAACTGGACAGGTACATGTAAAAGTATGAGATTAGATCACTCCCTAACACCATACACAAAAATAAGCTCAAAATGGATTAAAGACCTAAATGTAAGGCCAGAAACTATCAAACTCTTAGAGGAAAACATAGGCAGAACACTCTATGACATAAATCACAGAAAGATCCTTTCTGACCCACCTCCTAGAGTAATGGAAATAAAAACAAAAATAAACAAATCAGGCCTAATGAAACTTAAAAGCTTTTGCACAGCAAAGGAAACCATAAACAAGACCAAAAGACAACCCTCAGAATGGGAGAAAATATTTGCAAATGAAGCAACTGACAAAGGATTAATCTCCAAAATTTACAAGCAGCTCATGCAGCTCAATAACAAAAAAACAAACAACCCAATCTAAAAATGGGCAGAAGACCTAAATAGACAGTTCTCCAAAGAAGGTATACAGAATGCCAACAAACACATGAAAGAATGCTCAACATCATTAATCATTAGAGAAATGCAAATCAAAACTACAATGAGATATCATCTCACAGCAGTCAGAATGACCATCATCAAAAAATCTAGAAACAATAAATGCTAGAGAGAGTGTGGAGAAAAGGGAACACTCTTGCACTGCTGGTGGGAATGTGAATTGGTTCAGCCACTATGGAGAACAGTATGGAGGTTCCTTAAAAAACTACAAATAGAATTACCATATGACCCAGCAATCCCACTACTGGGCATATACCCTGAGAAAACCAAAATTCAAAAAGAGTCATGTACCAAAATGTTCATTGCAGCTCTATTTACAATAGCCCGGAGATGGAAACAACCTAAGTGCCCATCATCGGATGAATGGATAAAGAAGATGTGGCACATATATACAATGGAATATTACTCAGCCTTAAAAAGAAACGAAATTGAGCTATTTGTAATGAGATGGATAGACCTAGAGTCTGTCATACAGAGTGAAGTAAGTCAGAAAGAAAAAGACAAATACCGTATGCTAACACATATATATGAAATTTAAGAAAAAGAAATGTCATGAAGAACCTAGGGGTAAGACAGGAATAAAGACGCAGACCTACTGGAGAACGGACTTGAGGATATGGGGAGGGGGAAGGGTGAGCTTTGACAGGGTGAGAGAGAGTTATGGACATATACACACTAACAAACATAGTAAGGTAGATAGCTAGTGGGAAGCAGCCGCATGGCACAGAGATATTAGCTCGGTGCTTTTTGACAGCCTGGAGGGGTGGGATAGGGAGAGTGGGAGGGAGGGAGACGCAAGAGGGAAGACATATGGGAACATGTGTATATGTATAACTGATTCACTTTGTTGTGAAGCAGAAACTAACACACCATTGTAAAGCAATTATACCCCAATAAAGATGTTAAAAAAAAAAAGAGGGAATACAAATGGCTAACAATCATGTAAAAACACTAATAATCACATAAATGCAAATTAACATAGGACACTACTTTATCAAATTAGTAAAGATTTATAACAATAATTCTGATGTTGGCAGTGATATAATGTAACAGTCTGGTGAAGAGGAAATGGACACATTTCTGGAAAACAATTTTTCAGTTTAAAGGAAGTATAAATCAAAATATGAATCATAATATAATAAAAAATTAAGACAGAAGATTTAAGAATAAGGATGTTCATGGAAATTAGAAGTTAAAATATTGCCCATCTGTGTTATGAAATCTTATCCAGCTAATAAAAATGATGCTTCAAAAGAAAAAAAAAAATCTTCCAACAAACAAAAGTCCAGCACCAGATGGCTTCACAGGTGAATTCTACAAAACATTTAGAGAATGTTTGAGCTAACACCCATCCTTCTCAAACTCTTCCAAAATATTGCAGAGGAAGGAACTCTCAAACTCTTCCAAAAAATTGCAGAGGAAGGAACACTCCCAAACTCATTCTATAGTCCACCATCACCCTGATACCAAAACCAGACAAAGATGCTACAAAAAAAGAAAATTACAGACCAATATCACTAATGAATATAGGTGCAAAAACCCTCAACAAAATACTAGCAAACAGAATCCAACAACACATTAAAAGGATCATACACCATGATCAAGCGGGATTTATCCCAGGGATGCAAGGATTCTTTAATATATACAAATCAATCAATGTCATACACCATATTAACAAATTGAAGACTAAAAACCATATGATCATCTCAATAGATGCAAAAAAATCTTTTGACAAAATTCAACACATATTTATGATAAAAACTCTCCAGAAAGTGGGCATAGAAGGGATCTACCTTAACATAATAAAGGCCATATACGACAAACCCACAGCAAACATAATTCTCAATGGTGAAAAACTGAAAACATTTCCTCTAAGATCAGGAACAAGACAAGGATGTTCACTCTCACCACTATTATTCAACATAGTTTTGGAAGCCCTAGCCACAGCAATCAGAGAAGAAAAAGAAATAAAAGGAACACAAATTGGAAAAGAAGAAATAAAACTGTCACTGTTTGCAGATGACATGATACAATACATACAGAATCCTAAAAATGCGACCAGAAAACTACTAGAGCTAATCAATGAATTTGGTAAAGTAGCAGGATACAAAATTAATGCACAGAAATCTCTTGCATTCCTATACACTAATGATGAAAAATCTGAAAGAGAAATTAAGGAAACACTCCCATTTACCATTGCAACAAAAAGAATAAAATACCTAGCAATAAATCTACCTAAGGAGACAAAAGACCTGTATACAGAAAACTATAAGAGACTGATGAAAGATACTAAAGATGGTACCAACAGATGGAGAGATATACCATGTTCTTGGATTGGAGGAATCAATATTGTTAAAATGACTATACTACCCAGAGCAATCTACAGATTCAATGCAATCCCTATCAAATTACCAATGGCATTTTTTACAGAACTAGAACAAAAAATCTTAATATTTGTATGGAGACACAAAAGACCCTGAATAGCCAAAGCAGTCTTGAGGGAAAAAAAACGGAGCGGGAGGAATCAGACTCCCTGACTTCAGACTATACTACAAAGCTACAGTAATGAAGACAATATGGTACTGGCACAAAACCAGAAACATAGATCAATGGAAAAAGATAGAAAGCCCAGAGATAAACCCACGCACCTATGGTCAACTAATCTATGAAAAAGTGTTCAAGGATATACAGTGGAGAAAAGACAGTCTCTTCAATAAGTGGTGCTGGGAAAACTGGACAGCTACATGTAAAAGAATGAAATTAGAACACTCCCTGACACCATACAGAAAAAATAAACTCAAAATGGATTCAAGACCTAAATATAAGACCGGACACTATAAAACTCTTAGAGGAAAACATAGACTGAACACTCTATGACATAAATCACAGCAAGATCCTTTTTGACCCACCTCCTAGAGAAATGGAAATAAAAACAAAAATAAATCAGGCCTAATGAAACTTAAAAGCTTTTGCACAGCAAAGGAAACCATAAACAAGACCAAAAGACAACCCTCAGAATGGGAGAAAATATTTGCAAATGAAGCAACTGACAAAGGATTAATCTCCAAAATTTACAAGCAGCTCATGCAGCTCAATAACAAAAAAACAAACAACCCAATCCAAAAATGGGCAGAAGACCTAAATAGACATTTCTCCAAAGAAGATATACAGATTGCCAACAAACACATGAAAGGATGCTCAACATCACTAATTATTAGAGAAATGCAAATCAAAACTACAATGAGATATCATCTCACAGCAGTCAGAATGGCCATCATCAAAAACTCTACAAACAATAAATGCTGGAGAGGGTGTGGAGAAAAGGGAACCCTCTTTCACTGTTGGTGGGAATGTAAATTGGTACAGCTACTATGGAGAACAGTATGGAAGTTTCTTAAAAAACTAAAAATAGAACTACCATACGACCCAGCAATCCCACTACTGGGCATATACTCTGAGAAAACCATAGTTCAAAGAGTCGTGTACCACAATGTTCATTGCAGCTCTATTTACAATAGTCAGGGCATGGAAGCAACCTAAGTGTCCATCAACAGAAGAATGGATAAAGAAGATGTGGCACATATATACAAAGGAATATTACTCAGCCAGAAAAAGAAATGAAATTGAGCTATTTGTCATGAGGTGGATGGAACTAGAGTCTGTCATACAGAGTGAAGTAATCAGAAAGAGAAAAAAAATAACGTATTCTAACACATATACATGGAATCTAAAAAAAGAAAAAAGGTTCTGAAGAATCTAGCAGCAAGACAGGAATAAAGATGCAGACGTAGAGGGTGGACTTGAGGACACGGGAAGGGGCAAGAGTAAGCTGGGACAAAGTGAGAGTGTGGCATGTATATATATACACTACCAAACGTAAAATAGTTAGTGGGAAGCAGCTGCATAGCACAGGGAGTTGAGCTCAGTGCTTTGTGACCACCTAGAGGGGTGGGAAAAGGAAGATAGGAGGGAAACTCCAGAGGGAGGAGATATGGGGATATATGTATATGTACAGCTGATTCACTTTGTTATAAAGCAGAAACTAACATACCATTGCAAAGCAATTATACTCCAATAAAGATATTAAAAAATAAATAAATACGTTTTCAAAAAAGCAACCTATTTTTTCTGTAGTCTATCTCCTCACCCTACTTAGTTTTTCTATATAGCATTTAATGTTATCCATCACTGTATATTTATTGATTTTATGTCTCCTCACTGGAACTAAGCCCTTTAAGCTAAGGAGTTCTTTTTGTTTACTCTGATGGGACCACTGGATATGATGTAGTAACCACCACATATTGGGAAGTCAATAAAACTTTAGCCAATAAATGAAAGAATTAATAATTGGCACAAAAATATAGTTTTTTTTTCTGTCACTTACAATTGAATTTATTAGAGGGCTCTCGTAAGGGGGAGTACAATGTTATTCAATATCTGCAACAGTTTACCTGATGGTAGAATAGTCAGGTTCTTAGAACTGTTTAGTTTAGGGTTTATAAGTTTTATTCAAGGTGTAATTTCAAAGCATAACTCAGGAAAAGCCATCCTTTTGTGGTAAGGCATGGGGGAAGTTTATGCAAAACAATGTGATCTAATTTGTATCTTTATGCAATTCCAGCTTGGTTCTTGCATAATAAATAAATTAGAAGAATGGCTGATGATGCCCTTTATATACTGTCCATAAATTTCTCTCAAAGGGGTTTTTGATCAAAATTTGGCAATAAAAATTTGAGGTTACATTTTATGTGAGGACTTGGGAACTTAAAATATAGTATTAAACCCACTCCAAGAAGAAAATGGATTACAAATCATATAAATATATATGATTTAAAATATTTTCCATAGCTTTGAAGTTTCAAATTCAAACTTAAAAATGATTGCTATCTTTTTAATTGTCTACTATGGTTGAGTGCATTCCCCATAGATCTTAGCTAACTTTTCAACAGCAAAGACATCTTTGTAGGAAAAACTAATATCAAAAATGACGTAGATGGGTGGAGGCACTGTATACCTTACTTTATTCCATGTTGGCACTGCTTCTGAATTTTAAATCTAATCTTAAAAGCTCCTCAAAATTCTAAGTATGGAGTCTCTATATAGCCTAGTAGATATATGCTTTTTAATTCAAAATTTGATTATTAGAAAAATAAATATGAAATTAAAAGTCACAGATTTTATGAAAAATGGTATTTCTCTTTCCACCTTGCCTTTATACATTTATTCCGGATTCTTTTTTAATATAATAAAGCCCTGAAGGTCAGTATAATATTTATTATGCTAGTTTTCTTATTGTGGGGAGTAAAGAAGAAAGCTGTCATTTTTTTCCCAAATGGCCCCATTTCCGGTTTAGTCAAAGAAGATAAAGCTTTGGAATTTATTCTGACAGTTAAAATGATTATACTTTTAAATCTAGATTAGATAGGAAGTCCAAAGTTTTTCTTAAAGTAGGTTATTTCTTTTACAAGGCAATTAATGCTACAAATAACCTATCAGTATTTAATGGTGGATCCCAATAATCTAAAGAAACAGAGAAATGATGGTGATGTGTGCTGAAGATACCATGGATGATTGCTTTAAATTTTTAGTCAGTACAGTCACAATACTAACTTGATATTTTGTTAGTGTGTTCCTTTTAAATAGTACTATTTTTATAGTTAGCAAAAATATTGAAAATGTATTGTCCACATTTTGTTTTGTCCACATTTTGTTATTTTTTAAACAGCAGTTTGTTTGTTATGATATTCAATGTAACATCAGTTTCATGAAATGCATCACAAATAAGGACGAACTCTATAAAAGTGGTAATATGTACACTATATTCCTCATTTTGGAGAGTCACCTATACAGTAGCACGTTAAATGTTATTGAAAGTTATGTAGCTATTCCAAATACCAAAAGCAGACAAACCACTTTACATTTCATGAAAGTTGTTATCTCCATTGCAATGCAAACTGGGAAATGGGAATAAAGAGAGGCTTCCTCTCACATACATTTTTAAAAAATATGTACAGTTGGCCCTTGAACAACACAAGGTTTAGGGGTACGTTGATTCTCCACTCACTGGAAAATCTGCATATAATTTTACACTGGCCCTCTGTATCCAGGATTCCACATCCACGAATTCAACCAACCTGGAACTAGGTAGTACTACAGTATGCATTTATTTTTTTTACAAAACACATGTAAGTGGACCTGTGCAATTCAAACCTATGTTGTTCAAAAATCAACTGCATATACACACTCTTGTTATACTTGCTGAAGCCCTACTCTCTTAAAAATAAAAACTAAATAATATTGTTTTTTAACAGAGATGTGTATTTGAAATGTATAGCCAACAGTAAGAACAGCTACCTCTTAGAGAAAATTCAATGTGCATTAGGTATGGGGCAAAGTTCTTAAAATGTACATCACAGTTCAATCTCCTTGCAACTCTATCAGATGAAGGAACTGAGGGAAGGGACACTCAGCTACTCATTGACAAAGACTGGGTTGATCGACATCAAATTATTATTTCTAAACAGTACAATATGTAATCTCTAAGATCTCAGATAAATCCATTAATTCATCATATGTTTATTGAGTGCTTACTATATAACAGGTACTGTTCTAAGTGCTGATGATAGAGCAGATGCTACTTTAAAATCTAATAATAAAACTGTGAACAAAATAAAAAACTTTAATAAAAGTTTTATTAAAAGTTTATTTTAATAAAAATAAAAAAGTTTTTGTGGCGCTTAGTGGGGAGAAAAATACAATATGATGAATAAATACATTGTAGAGTATTTTAGATGATAGAAGCTCTGGAAATGAATAAAGCTGGATAAGGGAGATCAGGAATGAGAAGGGAAGGGTAGGGGTGGCAGGGATGTTATCTGGACCTTAGAAACTTATTATTCTAATTTACAGAATGAAAAATTAGCAGTCAATGAATCATTCAGGTTACTCTTTCTTATATTATCCCTTATTCTGATAGTAATCTAATTTATGAAGCAAAGAAAGAGTAGAAAAAGGCATAATCTTATTTATTTTCACTGGTAAAATATATAATATAAATTCACCATTTTAACCCTTTTTAAATGTACAGTTCAGTGGCATTAAGTACCTTCACATTATTGTGTAACCATCATCACTATACATTTCCAGAACACTTTTTATCAGAACATTATTATCATCACAGAAATTCGGTGTCAATTAAACAACAATGCCCCATTTCCCCTCTCTTCAGTCTTTGGTAACTACTATTTTACTTTCTGTGTCTGTGAATTTGGCCTATTCTAAGTATCTCATGTAAGTGGAATCCTACGACATTTGTCCTTTTGTATCTAGCTTATTTTGCTTAGCGTCATATCATCAAGGTATCATCTATGTTGTAGCATGTATCAGAATTTCATTCCTTTTTAAGACTAAAGATTTTTCATAGAGCTTTTCTCTTTTATTGTCTTCTAAGAGTTTTATAGTTTAGCTCTGAAGTTTAGGAATTTGATCTATTTTTAATTAATTTTTGTATATAGTATAAAATAAGGGTCCAAATTTATTTTTTGTAATAATATACCCAGTTTTCCTAGCAACATTTGACTGTGTTTTCCCTTTTTTTTTTTGCGGTACGTGGGCCTCTCACTGTTGTGGCCTCTCCCGTTGCGGAGCACAGGCTCCGGACGCGCAGGCCCAGCAGCCATGGCTCACGGGCCCAGCTGCTCCGCGGCATGTGGGATCTTCCCGGACCGGGGCACGAACCCGTGTCCCCTGCATCGGCAGGCGGACTCTCAACCACTGTGCCACAAGGGAAGCCCTGTTTTCCCTTTTTAATTATCTTGGCGCCTTTGTCAAAAATTGTGTAATTATGTATGTGAGGATTTATTACTAACTGGGTTCTCTATTCCATCCATTCCATTCATCTTCGAAGTTGTCTTTATGCCAGTACTATCCTGTTTTGATTACTGTAGTTTTGTGAAAAGTTTTGAAACCAGGAAGTTTGATTGCTTTCACCAACTTTTTTCTTCCTTTTCAAGAATATTTTGACTATTCAACATCCCTTGAGATTCCATATAAATTTTAGGATGAGCTTCTATGTATCTGCAAAGAATGTCATTGGGATTTCAATAGGGATTGAATCTGTAAATCCCTTTGGGTAATACTGATATCTTAACCATATTAAGTCTTCCAGTTCATGGACATGGGAATGTCTTTCCATTTATTCATTATTTACATTTAATTACTTTCATCAATGTTTTGTAGTTTTCATCATACAAGTTGTTCACTTCCTTGATTAAATTTATTCCTGAGTAGTTTGCTCCTTTTGATGTTCTTGTAAGAGGAATTGTTTTCTTAATTCTCTTTTTGTAGTTTTCATTGTTTGTATAGAGATGCAACTGAATTTCGTGTGCTGATTTTGTATCCTGAAACTTCCTGAATACATTTCTTAGGTCTAACTGTTGTGTCTATGTGTGTTTGTGTGTGTAATCCTTAGGGTTTTTTATGTGTAAAATCATATCATTTGAGAAAAGATAATTTTACTTCTTAATTTCCAATTTGGATGCTTTCTATTTATTTTTCTTGCCTAATTGCTCTTTTTGAAATTGCTGATTTTAATTGTCATGAAATGCTTGGAGAAATCATGACTCAACTGCTTTCCTTGTTTTGAAGGAGGCTCAGCCTGACAGCCTATCCTGCAAGTTTTGGACTTTGTCCCCATAAATGCATAAGCCAATTGCTTAAAATAAATCTCTTTATATAAACACATCGTATTGGTTCTGTTTCCCTGGAGAGCTCTGACTAATACAAGCTCCAAATTTAGACTGGAGGCAAAGTAGACAACATGACAGCATAATCAGGGCAAATAGTAAATGCAGAGACAATTCTGGGAGGCATGGTGATGCTAATACAGAGAGCAAGAGGTGATAGTAGTAAACTCAGACTAAGGTGGGAAGGGACAGCAGGCTGTGTAATGTAGGCTATTACAGCAGGCTGGAGACTAATGGGTGTACTTGTGACAGTACTGTTCAATTAAAGAGTGCAGAGAAAAATCAATTTAATACATAAAGCAGGATTATCAAATAGAATAGTGGCTTGCAGATTTGATACAGCTAGAAACTGAGTGAGTCTATTATATGCACAGCAGGTAAATTCTCCTATGTAAGTAAAAAGGATATTAACAGGATAAACAAAATGATGAGAAACAAAGAGTGCATTCAGAAGATCCAGTACCTATATGAGATAAATTCCAGAAAGAAAGCATAGTGTAGATGGAAGAACGTAATTGTGAAAGTAAAATTAAGAAAAACAAATTAATGATCTGAAAACCCCCATGAACCTACAAAATGAGAGTCTACCAATTACAAGGCAATTAATGGAAAATATTAAACCCTCTCCAGTACACCCTCCTCACAACTTACACACACACAAGTAGTGTAAGAATTTGCTGAACATTTTATTTTTAATTTTAAGGATAAAGGAAAAATCCATAAGGCTAAAATATACACATGGTGACTTTATTCCATGTTGAAGAAGTCACATTTGTATATAAAGTTGAAAATAATATATGATTCAATATTCAAATGTTCCTAAAATAGTGGTTTTAAAATTTTGTCTTTTTCATTATCTAGTTATATCTACATCTCTATTTATCTATCTAACTTTGTAGTTTGTTATTCAGTTTCACTTTATTTTTCTTTTCTATTAAATTCCTGAAAATGATATTTAGTAAATATATATATGTGCATATATTCCATACCCAAGAATAATCAATGTAGGCAATATTCATGAATATTGTTTCCTGAGCAAATAGAAAGGATTTATTTTCTTTTTATATTTCTCACTATTACTTATTATTATGATCATTATTTGCTTATTATTTCACATTTTTTTTATTTTAAGCATTTATTCTTTGTACAAAAACAATTAAGTCGTTATTCTTTGGAGGAAAATGCCTTATTGGAGAAAACCAAAGTTTTACTCAAAAAAAAACAACTTTATTAGTCCATAAAGAAGAGACTAAGAATGAAACTTGAGAAGCTACTTTTTATTCTTTTATTTTTTTAAAAATATTTATTTATTTTGGCTGCACCAGGTCTTATTTGTGGCACGTGGGATCTTCATTGCAGCAGGCATGCCTGCAGGATCTAGTTCCCTGACCGGATGGATAGAACCTGGGCCCCCTGCATTGGGAGTATGGAGTCTTACCCACTGGACCACCAGGGAAGCCCCTGAGAAGCTACTTTTTAAGTAACAAAGTAATCATAACAAAAATATAAATGATAATACTATACATAAATATCATAACAAATTATTTAAAGTATAGTAAAACAGCAAAAATAAAACAAATCTTACAGCTGTTTCTGAAAAGGCTAAAATTTCTCTAAGGCATCACAAAACTAAAATATAAAAATAACTGTAGGAATTTTAAAAAATCAACGTGATAATTTCTCCTCAAAAAAGTAAAAACGTCAGTGATTTTAATGATTCAAGGGTAAAGTATTCAACATTTTTAATGTATAAATTAATCTGGTAGTCAAATTTTAACAGTGCCAAATAATAAGAGAAGGAAGGAAAGCATTCTTTTCATTTAAGGTAGCATAAATACCTCCAAAACTTGTCATATATTGCAGAGACAGGTAGAGAAATAGACAGAAAGAGAGCTACAGAGAAATGTCCTCAAAAATTCCCCAAAATATGAAAATAATAGTTCCCATATGATCTTTTTAAATAATTCAATAACAAATCAACAGACAAAATAGCATGATTATCTCAAGAACTACTGTCAGGGTCTGTCATACCTGTCCTTCTGTAAACCCACCTACTTACTGGTATTAGTAATGATTTCTTGTAGATGTTAATCGAAATTTAATTTTGTGGAATTTTCAGGTAAAAACGAATAGTCAAACAAAATGAATATGACAAACAAAAAAACCTTTTGTTTGTCATAAGTGAATAAAATGATTTTTCTACGTTGTTAACATTGTAAAGTTGGGATCAGTAAAAATATAAAAGTCAAAACTAAGTCAGGTCTAAAGTAATCAGGTGAACCATATCAGCTAATGATGATCTGATCCAGGGCACAGCAGAGATGTGTTTCTTTTCACTCCTGCATAGTATTCCATTTCCAACTGAGGCCTCATCAGAATGACCTTTACTGTCCATAGGTCTACCAGCAATCTATTCATGACCATTTAGGTACTCTCCAAGAAGCCTGAGACTTTCTCTAAGGCTCTCCTCCTCTCCTTCTCAGCCCTCATGAGAATCACCTTTTACAGTTTATTCATGGCACTGGAGCCTTTTCCTAGCATGTGCCTCAAAACTCTCTCAGTCTCTGCCCATTACCCAGTTCCAAAGTGGCTTCCACATTTTTAGGTCTTTGTTACAGCACCTCCACTTTTCAGTACCAATTTTCTGTCTTAGTCTGTTTGGGCTGCTAAAATAAAACACCACAGACTGGGTAGGTTATAAACAGAAATTTATTTCTCCAGTTCTGGAGGCTGGGAAGTCCAAAACCAAGGCTCCCAGCGTGGTCACATTCTGGTGAGGGCAGGGCCTTCTTCATTGTTCATAACTGGCACCTTCTTGCTTTGTCCTCATATGGTGAAAAGAGGTTAGCACGCTCTCTGGGTCTCATTTATAAGGGCACTAATCCCATTCATGAAGGCTCTACCCTCATGACTTTAGCACCTCCCAAATGCCTTACCTCTGAATACCATCACATTGGACATTAGGATTTCAACATGTGCATTTGGGGGTGCAGGACACAAACACTCAGACCATAGCACACTGTGAATGTATCACAAATCATCTATCCCTTGTATTGGTGATGGAGACGTTGTTTTCAAACTGGGACATCTGTGAATTATACAGTTATAAACATTACAGTTCATTTCTCTTATTTTGTATAAGAAATTGCTGGTTCCTCAAGTCTACATATGTAAAAATTGGTAGATAATGTCAGAAAGTTCCCCAAAGTACTTATATCAATTTATACTTTTATTACCTTTGTATGAGAGTTATCTTCGCTTGCTTACTTTGGGTATTTCCAACTTTGGGGGGAGATATTCTGGTTTATATGAAGTTGTATCTCATAATTAATTTGCAATTCCCTGATGAACAACGAGGTTGAGCACCGTTATAACATCTTTTTTGACCATTTGAATATCCTCTTTTAGAAACCATTTGCTCCTGTCTTTTGTTCAGTTTTTTTCTGTTGATTTTTCCTTTACTGATTTACAGGTGTTGTTCAGAGAGGATGGGTTGTATTTTGTGCACAAATTCTTTACAGTTATTTATATTTAAAATATCTTCTCCAAAATGTAGTTTGTATTTTTACACTCTAATGGTCTTTAAAAAGGAAAAGCAATAGCTTTACTGAGATATAATTTATATAACATCCAATTCATATTTTTAAAGTGCACAATGTAATTTTTTTGTAGTATATTCACAGAGTCCTGAACCATTACAGCAATCAAATTTTAGCACACTTCCATCTCAAGACAAGAGATGACTATTTTGGCTATTATGGCTATTGGCTATTTGGCTATTATCTTTGGCTATTATGAATAATTCTGTTATGAACATGTGTGCACACATATTTTTGTGGGCATATATTTTTATTTCTCTTGGGTTAAACTTTTAACTTTAACTTTTTGAAGAACTGCCAAACTTTTTCAAAAGTAAGTGCACAAAGGCTGTCAGGATGGCCGAGTGGTCTAAGGCGCCAGATTCAAGCTAAAAAATAACTAAATGCACGATTTTGCATCCCCATTAACAATATATGAGGTTCTAATTTCTTTGTATCCTTACGAGCACTGACATTTTGACTGCTGCATTTCTAGTAGGTGAGAAGCGGTATCTAATTGTGATTTCAACTTGCATTGTGCTAATGACTAAATATGATGAACAAATTTATATATTCATATTATATACCTTTTTGGAGAAATGTCTATTCATATCATTTCCCATAATTAAGGTATTTATCTCTTTATTATTGAGTTGTAAGAGTTCTTTATAGATGCTGGATAATAGTTCCTTATCAGATAATATGATTTGCAAATATTTTCTTCCATTCTGTGAGTTGTCTTTCACCTTTTGATGGTATCATTTGCAACATAGAAGTCTTTACTTCTGGAAAAGTCTATTTTATATATATATATAGTTTTATTGCTTTTGCTTTTGGTGTTACTGCAGCTGTGTAGTAGGTTTGAAATCAGAAGTGTGAGGCTCCAATTTTGTTTTTCTTTTTTTTCTCTTTTTCAAGATTGTTTTTACTATTCTGGGTTCCTTGTATTTCTGTATTAGTTTTAGGGTCAGTTAGATAATTTCTGCAAACTTGGCAGATATTTTGAAAGGGATATCATTGAATCTGTAGATAATTTGGGATGTATTGCCATCTACTAACATTGTCTTCTGAACCATAAACATAGAATATCTTTCTATTTATTTAAGTTTCCTTTAATTTCTTCAACAATGCTTTCTAGTTTTCAGTGTAAAGTTTTAGACTTCTTTTGTTAAAGTTGTTCCAAATATTATGTTTTTGATGCTATTAGAAATAGAATTGTTTTCTTAATTTATTTTTAGGTTTCACATATATTGAGTATATAAATAAATTTTTTCATATATTCACTATGTATCTTACAAGATCCTATCCTTCCTTGAAACCCACAATTCTACATATCCAAATCTGGACATCATATCCAGAGCTTATACCTAATTTATTGCATGTATTATTAGTAGAATTTCTTTCTGTATGTTTTCAATAAGTTAGCTGCTTCTAATTTATCTCACATAATAGGACAGATGCATCTGCATATGCAAATTAATGTTGAAAATAGAAGTGTGAATGAAGAAATAGAAGAAGGGAACCATAAATTAGTTGACAACTTGAGAACAGGTCTTATATATCACAATACACGTAATACATACTAGCTTCCCTCTTTCATTCTTAGCATCAACTACTTTCTCTAATCAAATGGTTCTCTAGGGTAGATGACATAAAAATAATAAATTGATTTTTAATTTATCAAAATCATTACAAATAAATCAAGGAGGCTGAAAAAATACATAACCCATATTTTAGTCACTCCTCTCCCTTTCAGAGGTCATGTTCTGCTGATTTATTTTTGGAAAAATATCAGGGCTACTATATTCTTCTCCTGATTTTCCCAGTGGAAATGGCTCTCTCCAGACTCTGTCTTCTCCACTGAGGGCTGCTCATTACATCAGTGATGATACCGTCTTGAGTTCTGGAACAAAATCCCCTTGATATGATGTCATAACTCCTTTCACTATAGAGCAGCAGATGACTGAATATGTGGGTGCCCAGAGTTGCTTGTTGCAGTATTGCTCAGATTCTTTAGTCCCACAAAATTAGTGCACAAGAATGTTTCAGTGTATAATATTTTACTAAAGTTTTAAACGATGATGTACATTATACTTTAGGGAAAAATTGTAGTAGTTGTATTTTTAAAATACACTATGTCAAATTATCCACTCAATCCAAGGAAAAAGTACCTAAGAAGTTAAATCTTTTATAGGAATCAACGTTTCCTAATTGAGCTCTCTTAACCTAAGTCATATATTCTCTCTGGGTGATTATCTTCTTTTAAACTCTACCACTAGTAATCATGACATTTAACCCTTAGATAAAAATTGAACTCATCTCAGGATTATCCCCCTATCTTTGAGTCTCAGTTACTCAGTATAGATTAAAGTCTAAAGAAGTTCAAGTTAAACAATGCTTGATAGCTTTTGGTGCTCTGACAATAAGGGAGAATCATCTTATTTTTTCCCTTCAATGTCTGCCCTCTTTGGTACAGAGCAGAGAGGAAAAGGTCCTGAGCAGGTCTATGCACAATCCCTCCCTAGCCAGGAGTTTTTGGGAAATGAATGACCTTGATCGGCCACCCCTTGACACACAGTAATAGTATTTATAAAGTGGAAGGCCATGTGTATAAAATGTTTTTATAAGGTTAAACAAGTATCTATTTAGATCTTTTATGGAAAACAAACCTGAAACTTATAGATTTATGGAGTATGTAGAATAAGGGTGGTCACATAGGCTGTGTAATTAATGGAGAATAAAATGAGGATATTGCAAGACCAAAGTATCTCCCCTCTATATCAGTGGATCTGCATACATAATTTTAAAAATTGTCTGTTTTTTCCCAAAGTAAAAAAAATAATGCAGAGAAAAAAGACAGCTTTTGAAGGGAGCTTCAGCATATTATTTTGGGGTTTCTCCAGGAAAAATATGTTATATCTGTTCATAGTACATGCCTGCAACTTTAGAATTACTGGTAAACCTTTATGTAGGGTAAGATCTATAATTTTCCTGAGTTAACTTTAACAATTCAACTCTGTCAACACACAGAGATGCATTTCCCACTGCTCATGTTTCCTTGAGTTAGTGTTAAGTCAGCTGTAAACTCATATATACCCTCTCTTAGGATAAACATAGTTTCAATGATACTCTAAGTCCAGTAAGGCAAAGAGAAAGAATAAAGTCTTTTTTAGAGATACATAAGTTAATGCACATACACAATTATCCACTTGCCTGGGAAATCCTAGCACTTGGTGACGATAGATATTAGCAGTAGTAGTGGTGGTAGAAGCAGTAAATACGTTTTTTTATATTAATAAAGACAGATTCCAAATTTCAAATCTTGGCCTTGAGACAGACCTGGGGACCATCATTAGTCTACTATAACCTGTGGTGCCTCAGATGTTAGCTGCTGGTGAACTGAATTAACACCTCTTCCTTCGCACTTACATCATAGTCATGGAACAATTTTAACATAATAGGTATTCTAGTTTAATGCTATTTAGTTAGTGTATACCCTAGCATTTGATTAAACAGGAAAAGTCAATCTGAACCCATACACTAATCAGTGCATTTTAATAGTTGAAAACACAGAATTACTATCCAGAGAAAAAGAGAATCACCTCCTATATATATTCATGATAAGACAATTTTCAGGATTGGGGGTTGTATCAGGCACTGCATAGCATGATAAACAACAGTTAACATCCATAAAAATTCTGAACGTACGATCAAGCACTAATATCTTGCCCACATTTTTTTTTGCCGATTGGATTGCTTTCCTCTGTGCAGTGTAAAATTCTATAAACATTTCAATTGACTGGGCGACATTTGCAGGAATAACAAAATTAATTCAAATAGCCTGAGATTTCAGGGGGGGAATAAACCAGCTATCCATTTGTGTCTAGGCTCCTGAACTTTTAATAGATAACAATAGAGTTTTTTTATAGTTAGTAATATGACAAGACAAACATCTTTCACACAAGCCATTCTTTTGTTAGGTATGTCATTATACCTACTGCATGTATAGTTTTAAAAGATACATTTGTAGAAGTAGACATATTTCTAAGATACTACAAAAAATACTTAGAATTATGTTGGTAGATATAAAAACCTAACCTCAGTTGTGATGCATTACCATCAGATCCTTGTAAAAATTTATATACCATCCAAGAGGTAAGTAAATAGAATTTCAGATATCTTCACAACTGATTATGTTTTATTAACACAGTAGAAATTTCAGATTTTTTCCTCTTAATGGAAAATCCAGATATTTACTCACTATGAATTTTGGATATTTTTTCACTTTGCATTGCAATAATTTATATTGATTGCTTTTTTTCCCAGTGAGTCATCATTAATCCAGCCACTGATTTGCAGAATACTTCTAAAACAGTAAATTTTCCATATAAATGAAACAAAATATTTTAAAATGTATAATGGACATTTCTTATGAAAATATCTGCTAAACTAAATCACATTTTCACATGTAATAACCCCCAAAGTTAAAGATAGATACAAATTAGAAATTTCAACTATTTTCATTCCATTTCAACAATTCTATAATGCATAAAATAAAAATATTAAGTACCTTAACTTCCCATAAGAATATACCTTGCAAGACATCCATTCTGGAATCAGAGCTCAAAAATTACATTCCCAGTGACAGGTTAAAATACCAGTATGTTTGTTAGACAGTTTGTATTTTAGCACTTTTCAACTTTCCTGTTTCTGTATTAGCTTTCTTCTGGTAAGCTTCTTTAATTATAATATCTGTAGATAACTTGTTTAAGCTCAATTATCCCATTATTGAAATTTAACTGATTGTACACAACTCACATAATTTAACAACACTAGGACTATTAGTCATTGTAAGCAATTTTGTTTTAGGCAGGGTATCATTCATGTAAGTAATCTAGCCCGGAACTTGGCATAAAGATGATGATCAAAAAAAGTTCAATTTCTTTTTTCAACTTATGATCAAACAAGTTATACATGCTGGTAGTCTATATAGTAGGCCCTGACAATATTTTCTCAATCTCTGCCCACATAACATTGATTAATAAGATGATCAGGGAAAAAGTTACTCTGTCATAATTGGTATTAACATGAAAATTATTGTGATTTTTGGTAAATAAGATGTGAATCAATGTAAAGAATTTTTAATAAAATTTTATAAAAATATATTAGTGAAATTTGGAAAGTAGGCCTTTTAGAAATATAAAAAATAAAACTAACCTGTCTAGGTCTACTTATCCATTTACGTATATACCTACCTAGCTAACTAAGTAAAATCTGTTTAGAATGAGTGTTAGTAATAGCTAACAGTGCTTGTTACATGCCAAGTACTCCTCAAATAGTGCTTTACATTCTATACTTACTTTAGCCCAATGAGTTAATTACTATTAGGATCCTTATTTTCTATACAAGGAAATTGAAGCAGGGAGAGGGTAAAAGCCTTCTAAAGAATCACATATGTAAAGAAAAAAAATCACACATGTAAATGGAAATTGAGGTAGTTAATATTAAGGTCCTAATTTGGAGTAAGGAAATAAAAGCAAAGTGAGGGTAAATAAATTTCCCCAAATCACATATGTAATAGCCAGGGCTACTACTCTTCAAGTCTAGAGTTGTAACAATCACACAGTGCTGCTTCTGGATGAAATTTGCCTTATGTATTCCTTATTTCAGTAATAGAATTATTCTGTGCAACACCACCTTTTACTGATAACTTATTACTCATGATAACACCTACTAAATTTTGTTCCCCAGAGTTCATCTGTCCCAAGTCTCATTTTCTTAAATTTCTTTTGATCCATCATAATGGATTGGAGAAAGAGCAGATCAAGTAAACTGAACTTTGGTAGAAAATTAATCTTCCACTTATAATGCAAAGCTCTCCATCAAATCCTGTAGTGCCTAATGTAGGTTATTTCAAGCAGTATGGCAGGCTTGAGTCAGGTGATCTAAAGCCTCTTTAAAACATACCATGTAAGTCTCTAAAGAATATATAACAATAAAAAATCTTGTTAACAGGTTATGAAAGTTATATATTCACACATTCTGGGGAGGACACAGAGTGATTGGCTATGTTTATTTGTTGACATCTGAAAAAAAATAAATTGTGCTTAATTCTATTCTAGGAAAACAAAACTCTGGAAACTTCAGTAGGAACAATGGAGACTGTTTCCTCTAAACAGACAAAGTAAATTTCACTATAGAAATGTGCTTGTCTGGGAATATTGCATACAATGTATGGTCATTTCTGTAATAAATGAAACGAATAGAAAATGCATAGACTCTGGCACATAATAAACATTGAATATATATTAGCTACAGTGACAATGATGATGTACACATAAAATTTGAATCTGTTTTGCAAGTGTCTAAATCGTTCTAAGCAATACACTAAATCCGTAGAGAAATTTTGGAAAGGATCATGATGTTTGTGCTGGGTTATGGCTGTTTTCTTCTGTGTTGAAAGTCATATTTTGTCTTGCCATACAACCTTTGCAACAGGTGGGTCCTGATAGCTGTTTCATATAGAATAAATATAATGACCCCTCTTTACTCTCATATATTTTCTATCTGCAGTAAGTTGCACAAATGCATTTATATGAAGGGCTTTTAACCAGAAACAGTATCGTAAAGTCCTTCCTCCTCTATGTATATAGAATGTTTAATTGCATTAAGCTTAACTTTCAACCATGAAATCTTTATTATCTTAGAATCCATGTCAAAATTGTAAGAGAAACTTGGAAGGATTCTGATGTTTCTTGAGTGCTGTGCCAGGCGACTTTTATATGTTGACATGTTCTATCATAACAACAGTTTTACATTATGATTACTCCTATTTTTGATGTTTAAAAAATGGACTTCAAGATTAACTAACCATTGATTTCTAATATTTATAATTGCTTATTGAAAATTAGCTTTCACTCTCAGGCTTTAAAAACTATGAGGAAGACCATAAGGTCTGTTTGTATATTTTCCCAGGAACTTTCATAGTGTTTTCCACGTGTAGGAAGTCTAAAAGTATTTATATATTGAAAGAATGGATGAAAACCACATAGTTGAATGAAAATATAAACCCAAGTTTATGCTCATTCTGATCATTACTGGAAGTCAAAACTTTATGTGCAAGAGATGAAATCAAACTGTTAAACATACAATGGGAGTGGACATTTTCCACTATTCTGATCAGTGAAATGATAAGCTAATACTGCTCATCCCATCAATTCCCCACTCCCTTACAAAATTCCAGCTGCCTGCTTAAAACTTAATACCACTATCTCCAAAGTCTACATGCCATCATTCTCTTTTTCTTGGTGTTGTAAATTAGATTTCCAGGAAACAAATTCTGGGATTCTGAGATTTTTATTCTGAAGGTTAATTGGAATGTTCTCTAAGTAAAAAAGTCTGTGAAGGTTGAAGGAAGCAACCATAGGGGGAAGTTGAACTGTGATACAGTTGCATCTAAAAGGAGTTTTGGACAAGTTGGGATGGTCCTGCAGAGTGATCTCAACTGGGGAAAGGGTTTCGTGGGATTTTATAGTCTACAAACTATTAGTCTGGGTTGGGTTGCTCGTCTGGGTTAGTCTGCTCTAGGTTGCCTCCAAAGAGGGGAGCATGACTTTGGAGAGGTGGCTTGCTCTCTTAGGCTGAGGATAACCCCGGAGAGGGACTTAACAGAGAATGAAGTCCACGTGTGTGACACAAGATACCCATGGATTTTTAGTGACCTATTAAATGACAAAAGTTGTTGACCACATCAGCAAGTTCAGTAGAAATCATGTAAACTCTTAGGGCACAAAGAGATGTCACTATGTCTGGGCAGTTCTTATAAGAAGTGCTGGATGCTATCAAAGAAAAATGCCTCATCATCTCACTGTGGGAAATAGAGTTTATGCAGCTGCCTGGGAGCAGGTTATGTATATGGTAATCTTTCAAGATGGTGCTTGAAAGTCTCCAGGAAACATTTCTCAACTTAACTTGTAGAAGTTGTTAAAGGAAACATCCTCACTGGAGTGGAAGCTGAGTGGTCTGTTGGTGATGACTCCAGACTTAGCTCCAGAACACTGCCATTTGTGTTTTATCTTTTCTACAAGGTCCCTGATTTTTATCTCTGGAAATAAGAATTCAAAATTTCTTTACTTGTTGTCAGAACTGTGTCTGACCACAATCATAATGAAAGAAAGAAAAACTGATTTGGGTGGAAAGCTAGCAGTTCCCCTGGCAAATTCACTAGTGGCTTTCCTAATTTCATCACCTGCCCTTTTCTCTCCTTTAAGCCAGGCTCAAAGTAAATATTTTCTAGTCTCTGAGGGAAGCCACACTCTCTTCAAATGATAATTATCACAAATACTTTTCTATGGATCCCATCCTTGGTATTCCCAACATGAGGAGAGTACTGGGGAACCGAAATCAGACACCTGTCTTTCATGCTTTGTACCCTGTGACCTCTCTTATTCTGAATCAGCAACCCAGCTTTTTGAATGAGGGATAGTAGTAAGAAGAACAAGGCTGAAGAGACAAAGGACAAACGAGTTAGTATTACAAAAGCATCGTCCTGCTATAAAACTCCATGAGTTCCCAAGGTTAGAGATGCACTCCAGTCAATCAGTGATTTTAACCAATAGTGTGAAAAGAGAAGGAAATGGCCGGAGAGAGGTTCCCACTAGTAATCCTCAAACTACTTGTTTGCAACCCAAGAACATTGAGTGTATCGCATTCTGACTCCTGCTTCTTTCTCTTTTATTATCTTTGGCTTGACTATACTTACATAGATGGAATCCTCTTTAATATAACATCAAATTCATAAAAAGAATTAACTTTGCATAGGTCTGTATCCTATGACTAGAAAAATATTAATTTAGACATCCTTATCACTCTGTATGAGCTGGTTCCAGTGATTGAAAGTATTCAAGTTAACTTTTTTTGAAATGACAAGATATTTATTCTTTCTCCATTTGTACATCAAATATTAATAAAATACATTTTCTAGAAACAGTGCTTCTTCCCACCCTGACTTCTCTCTCTCTCTCTTCTTTTGTTGGAGTATAATTGCTTTACAATGTTGTGTTAGTTTCTGCTGCACAGTGAAGTGAATCAGCCATACGCATACACATACCCCCTCCCTCTTGGACCTCCCTCTCCCCCATCCCACCGAACTAGGCCATCACAGAGCACCGAGCTGAGCTCCCTGTGCTATACAGCAGGTTCCCACTAGCACTAGCTATGTATTTTACCCATGGTAGTGTATTTATGTCAAACTGAATCTCCCAATTCATCCCACCCTCCCCCTCCCCCCCCACCAGTGTCCACACGTCCGTCCTCTACATCTGCCTTTCTATTCCTGCCCTGCAAATAGGTTCATCTGTACCATTTTTCTAGATTCCACATATATGCAATATGTGGAATCGAGTTAACTTTAGATAATAGAAGAGATCTTGGGGATTTTTCAGCTAAGCGTCTTCATTTTAAACATTGGACAAGTTGTTAAATAGTTTGCACAATATCACTTAGCTTATTTATTTCAGGTCAGGACTGGAACCTTGGTCTTCTGCCTCATTCTCATATTCATTCTAGTATACCTCATTGCCTTTCCATTCTCTTCCTCTCTTCTTTTTCAACATAATTATCCTTGTCACCACTTTCTAACCATCTGACATTTTAATTAACTTTTCTAACATCAGAATCTAGAAGCTCATGAGCATGCCATTCTTTTTTTCTGTAATTCAGTCTGCTTTAAAGTGGTATTTCCCAAAGTATGTTCAGCTCAACTCTAGCCTTGTAGAACTATTCTATATTACATACATTTCTGGGAAATTAGTTTGAGAAATGTGCATTATGACTTCTCTGAGATGTATAATAGGCAATAGTGAAATAAATGCTGTATGAAATAAATCATTGGAATAGAAAATGGTTTAACTTTGCTTAAGTTAAAGAAACAGCTTTTTTTTCAAATTTCTATATATAATCTCTTTCCCCTGTCTGCCTACACCACTCAACTGCTCTGTGTCCTATTTGGGAGACTTGCCTAGGAGTCATGTCCCATGACTACTAGGAAGTTTCTCAGATTGAAGGAATGATCAGTTAGGAAATAATGTTTCATATATTGAGACTTCCAGGTAAAGTCTGTTGTCAGAATTGCAGATGTCTGTTCAAGACATTGATCATTAATTCAATAAAAATGTTTATGTCCTCTAACAACTACTAAATTAGAATATCTGGGTTTAGGCTCAGTAATATTTTTTTAAGCTCCACAGATAATAGTGATTAGGATGTCCAGAGGAATGAAACTTGGCAATAAATAATTTTCTCTATTTTAATTAGAAATACATTTTAACCAACAATTCATGTTTCTATATATCTAATTCACAATAATTTTAATATGAATTATAATAATTCTTTTCAACATAAAATTCTAAATGGATAATCACATATTAAAAAATCAGATATCTTTGTTTATAGTAGGTAGAAAAAAGATTTTATCCATGTATCTCAAATAGATAAAAATAGTACTATATTTTCATGTTTATTCAACATTGAATTCTTTTTTCTTTTACGCCATTTTAGCATATTATTTATATAATGCAAGCATGGTTTCCCTGATCCATATTTGCTATATCTGAAGACTAAACTGCTTAGCAAGATCTTTTCACGATGTGATGAGTCAATCCGTCCCTAACTTGCTCTTTTGTCCGTCCCATCCTTCATCAGTTTCAGCACTTCAGTAATAGGGGGTTTCTTTAAGTTTTTCTAATGCAATGTTGTCCTTCTTTTTTAACCTAATTGACTACAGTTTTCACTTTTAATTGAATAAGTAATAACAATGAATTAAATCTACATATTTTTACATGATACACAAAAAATATATATCAACACACATACTTAGAGATAAACCAACACAGCAAAAAATGAAACAAATTGTACGTAAACACAACTTTTTAAAATTTAACATATTTAAATATGTATTGATCGATAACAATGTTGAAAAGTTCATGTGATGTTTGAATAAATCAGGCTTTGGTGTTCAGTTTTTATGTCTTAAAACTGGGAATATTTTAATGTGATTTTATATTTTCCTCCAGGCATCATCTGTTGGTTTATCTGCTAATGCTGAAAAGTGAATTTGAAATAAAAAATGTTGCCACAGCGTATGCTTAAGATTTCAGCGATATATTTCTTTATTTTCCCCTAGAGCATCTATCATATAAATAATATCTGAGATAAAACCAGAAAAAAGATTAAATGAAACAATAAACATTGAGATTTTGTTGTTTGTATTTGGAAACTTTATTTTTATATACATCAAATAGAATTAATACTTTTCAGCTTTCAAATCCAATTAAGGCTGAGAAACCATGAAGCTAGTGATTACTTTCTTCCATGTGTTTGTAGATAAAAGTTGTTTTATGAAGCATATTTGCATATTTACTATATCTTTTAAGGAATATGTTAAGGTTAACTTATTCTAAAACTTGTCTAGTGTCTGATACCTTGGATACTTTTTAAAGAGCAAAGAGGCTAATGAAAAAGATTTCATTCATTTCAGTGTTACTTCAGAGTGTATACAAGATCTAAGATTATGAAAATGGTGTTTACTAAGAATCTGTAGCTAGAGATGCTTTAAAATTCAAGGATGATCAGAGCAAAGCTTCAGGCGCAAACATTAAACTACCTGAGCAGCTTTTGTCCACCATTACTCTCAATTAAAGGAAAAAAACCTGTCACTGCTGACTCACAACCTTATCATCCAATCTTCTCTTCATTTATAATCACCTCAGGAGTGAAATCAAATGTCAGTTACAAAGTTAGGCAAAATTCAAAAGATATTTCTCATGCAAACAACATAGAAACTCTTACCAAGACCATTTTAATTATGATCCAAATGTTTCTATTTCACTTCAAATTTAAAGTGGGTCTCAACTTCACCTCACTTTCTTGATCAAAGTATTTCTTCTCAGCTCTCCATCGAAACACTTCTTTACAACCTTTGGGAGGCAGCTCATTTTTATCTTCCCAAGGTCTTTGTCTGTTTCAGCCCTATTGGACTCACTGTCCTCTTAATTCCTATAACACAGTAGCTAATATTGCATATGAAATACATTCAGCTTTTAAAACTGTCCTTTTGTTTCATGTCTTTAGTCTTCTATCTCCAACTATTGAGGAGGAATTTTAATGACAGCAATTGTATCTCTGATCCTTCTCCAATCCTAAAGCTACCTAATAGAACTAAATAAGTGGCCTATACCTAGCATGATGATAGGGAAAGTAATATGAAAAACATTTTTATTAGGAGCATCTGAAAAATAATTATTGGTTGCAATAAACCTATTGCCTTTTATATACTCTAAAATCCTAAGTGATATTTTTCATTCTTTTTCTTCTTTTATAAATGACAATTTTTCTATTTATCTTTATCTTGCCTATGACATCCCTGCAACTTAGACTGATTTATATCCATTTGTTTGATGAACAGCATTGAAAGCTAAAGAGTTTACTGAAATCTTGATGTATATACTTCAAACTGGGTAAATATATAAGTAGAACATATTTCTATTATCCATGTTATGAAGCAAATATAAGTAAATGATACAAAAATAGCCACTGGAATTAGTTATTTTTAACCACACCTTTTGCCTTTTGCTCTTTCTCTCCCAATGACTTCATTTATTAAGATATTATGTCAATCAGGCTGGATTTGTTAAGAAGTAGATAAATAACTTTCCTTGTGTTAGTATTGTTATCACTCTGAACCAATGTAAATTTAAACCAGCGCAAATGAAGTGGTTTTTGTTTCCCAGGAGTTTTATGAATAATAGTTTTAACCAGACATAATGAACCAGATGCTTCTGAGAAAGAGCATTATTATTTTGGAAATAAGTGCTTGGGGAGGCATCTCTTAGGTCACTAGAGTACCATTTAGTGCAGTATAATAATAACACTAAATGAGTGCTCTCCTAAAGGGTGGATGTACTTTCTTAAACATTTCACTTTCCATGGTATCCGTGATATATATGAAGGCTGAGTAGTTGTTTCCTACTGTGATTTGAAGGTTTTGAATAAATGTATAACCCTATGTTTTATATTGGTCACAGCCTATTAATAGGATGCTATTGATTAGGAGGGCCTGGGGTGCTCACCATGTCCTTTACTACTTGTGACAAGTCCCTGAGACCCCACAGGCATTTCCCTCCCTGGAGCCAATTTTGGACCAGCCCTTGTGGCTCTTATTATGACTGCGAGATGTACCTTAGCAACAACCTTTTATGCCACTTGGAAAAAATAAGATTTATTATTCACAAGTTCTGGAGGGTACACAACACTCCTGGGGCCACACAGTGAGATCACAGGTAGAGAGAGAAAGACAGTGCGGACCTGACTTTATTGAGGTAGAGGATGGGGTGCCTAGGTTTTGTGGGTTTATTATTTATTGGTGAATTAAAAACATAAGAGCAGGAATGAAACCATGGGGAGGGAAAAGCAGGGTCACTACAGAGGTCACTTATCTAGGTCACCCAGGGCTTTCCATAAAGGGAACTTCATGGGTGGGGTGGCCAGGATCTGTATCTAGTTGTGTAGCTGGTAATGTCTTTATTCAAGATGAATGACTTTGAAATGGATGCCTTGGCGATCAAAAGCTTAATGTCAGGCACTTACACTGTACCCTATCTGATTTTGGGTACCTAAAATTCTTTTAGCAAAAGAAAACTTCCTTCAATCTATATAAAGATATGTTTTCTAATCTAAATATCTTTGTAACAGATAATACATTGAAAATGCGTAACAAGGTGTACATGGTATATCAGATGGGTTTAAGAGCACATTTTCATAGTAGAGGGAGTGGAGAACAGAGAGATGAAAAGAGCATGAGAGGCTGGAATACCTGAAGGACAGAACAAAGGAGACACACGAAAAGAAGAACATAATTTTAAAGGAGGTGAATTCATTAAAGATGTATCACATCAATTTTAAAATGTTATCTTTGGTAGAGGAAATAATGTAATTATGGTTTAGAGAAATAATAAATATGATTTTAAATCTTTCAGTGAATTGATAAAGCTAATAATCATTTTTTATTACTATAGTTGTCTTTTTTAATGTTGACTACATGCCAGTACTATGCTTTGTGTTTTGAATAAATTATGTAATTAAATCATAATGTCATTCCTGGCTCTAGGTCTTATTACTATTTTTACTATATAGATAAATATATTGGCCCTTAGAGTCCTTAGAAAATGTATGTTAGATTACCATTTAGTAAGTGGCAGAGCAGCAATGCGAAATAGGTATGATTGATTTCAAAGTTTATACTCTTTACTCTACAAATAAGCACTTTTTAAGAGAAGTTTTTATAGGACATTTAGAAAGAAAATTTAGAAAACCTTATAAAGTGGGACGATGAAAAATATTTACATGAGCTATATTGAGTAACAAAGTGAAGACATGAGTGTCACTAAATATTTTTCTGAGGAATGTAAAGTCTCATTAGCATACTGATACTTCAGTAAGTCCCAAATCACATATTGGCTTTTAGACTTCTAGAAGCCAAATATGCATAGTGCTGCACTGGGCCCCTGGGGATGAAGCTCTTCTTAGATCCTGATGTTCTACATATTTGAAGAGACAGGGACTGCTTCCTAGAGAGGAAGTCTGTGTTGTTACCAGAGGGCAGGCTTTCTATAAGACATCAGGAAAAGTGTTAAGTTTCTTGACTGGAAAAAATACAAATGTTGTTAAGAAAACAAATATGTTATTTATAGTTTTATTACTACATTATTGACAGGTAAAAACTGGAGTCCTGAAATCCTTTCCCAACTAAGATAAAAATGGCAGCATAGAAAGCTAAAATCCATTCCAAGCTTTCTAAGACCAGTCTTGAAATTCTCTAACCTCCCATTCCAGATCTTAGCTCTCTTCCAGGAAATGGAGCTGTGATTGTATTGAAATGACTCAGTATCAATAAAGCAAGCTGAATAGAGGAGGAGAACTTGGATTTGTCTTTTGTCCCTTCCTCTGTGAAGGACTAGTCATTTATTCGATCACCATACATAGGTTGAGTTTCCTTGGAGACAGACTTTGAAGCTAAGGGATGTTTCTTGGAGAGGGATTTGGGGAAAAAAACACTTGTGAGGGAGCAAAGAAAGGAGGACTGTACTGATGGAGAAGTTGAAAGTCAGCTGGGATGCCCCTTCAGAGATGTCTCAAACAGAAACATGACAGACGGGCCTTTGACTTGAATGGACCAATCATTGGATGAAGGCCACATAGGAGAGGAAGAGGGGAAAGTCACCTTGAACAAGGCAGCTTCCTCTTAGAGAGGATAGTATTAGGGAGAGTCTCCACTGTGAGCTATCAACAGGCAACACTCCAGCACCCAAGGAAATGATTTCTGAGACGGGATCTTTGTGGTCCACTTAAATACCCACAGCAATGAAGAACTAGCAGGTGAGTGTGTGTGTGTGTGTGAGTGTGTGTGTGTGTGTGTGCGCGTGGTGTTTGGGAGGGGATTTTACAAATATCTAATAATATTTATTGGAGTCCTGTCCATTATACAAAAAAAGTGTATTTGTTGTCATATTCAATTTGATTTATGCTGAAAAGATGACACATAAAAGTAATTTACAGTGTATGTGGCTACCCAGGAAACAGTGAAGAATCAAACCTCTAAGTTTGCACCAAAATAGCTCAGTATTGCCAAATAATGGGGTTTGTGGGTTATTTGTAATCATAGGTCCCTTGACTGTATCTGCAGTTTTAATTTCCCTGAGGTGAATTCTTCCAAATCCTGCTAACGTTCATGTTGTGCAAAGTGTGCTTGCTGCCCTGAGGCAAAGGGTGAAAGAGGTGAACTGAATATTAAAATGTCGACAGTAGTCAGTTTTGCTGCTTATCAGTCCCTCCTGGAGAAAAAGGTAGAAAACAACAGTTGCTGAGGCTCAGCAGTTAAACTAAGGAATCAGCCATATTCTGAAGTGGAGTAAATTAAATTCTGGGATTTCGGTAGATAAGCTAATTAATGACTGTCTTAAAATATCTACATTCTTTCCTGCCCCAAGGCTTTTCACATCTTCAACTTACGTTTTCAGTAGTGTTTATGAAATAAGTTTTATTTGAAATGCAAAACATTGTATCTGTCATTCACTCCAGACCAAAGGGACTCTCTTAATTCCTTGTCCATCTTGTACACCTCTGTTTATAGAAGATAGAAATGTTACCTACACTGATGATTTTTTTCAGGAATGAATAGGTTTATCTTCTCATATTACAATTACAGATCCTTCATAGTCTTTAGACATATGCATAGTATCAATGAAATCACAATGCCCAATGTGGTTAATTTACATTCCCATTTCTGATTGTTGGAATATTCCATCCATACTTGTATAGCAAATGTATGAACCATACTTTTCTAAAGTCACATTCATTACTGAAGGGCATCTGTAATATCCATGTCAGCAGTGGGAAGCAGAATATCTTGGACAGAAGAGTCATAATAATCATGGAAGAAATAACACTGGTTTAAAAATTTCAAGAGAAAATAGAATGGATCATACAATAAGTTTTCTGTACAAAATGCAAACTTTTCCCATCGAGTAAATTAAGGGAGATACTTAGCTCTACTTATATGTTAATGGGGAATAACTAAATATTTTATAATTGCAAAATACCTCAAATTTTTGGATAGACACATAACAAAAAGCATTTTTGCCCTCTGTGTATATTCCCATCACTTTGTAACAATGTACAGAGGTGTCATTGAATCTTACTCCTAGGGGTTCATTGGAACCCACAATAGCATGCACTGCTACCATTCTGCATTTAATTCTCTTGAAGGAAGTGTTTGTGACAGCTTAGGGGCTTCTTAGCTGCTAAATCAATTCCAAAAGGTTGGCATTGCAGTGACATGGAAACAATAATAACTCCAGAGAAACATGGTCATAGACAATGGCATCCTGAAATTGTAAACCATGCAAATGGATCAGCAGGAATACATAGATACACAGGGGAGGCCAAAAAAAGACAACAAATAAAAAATAAAGCAATCCACAAAATTATAATTCCATAGTATACTTCCTGATATAGTCAATTGAACATAGTTGTTGGATGACTTTAATAAAGAATAACTAATTTTAAAAAATCAATTTCCTTCAGGGTGGGTTAAAAAATACTTTAAAAATTATCATTTTTCCTTCCACAGCCATGGATCTACTGGCATATTTTTTCCTTAAGGATAAACATCAAATATTTGAGCATTCCCATATTTTTAGGTATTGGCTGCAATATCAATTTCATGTATTATATATTTAGATAAAAAGTACTTTATATGGTGCCAAAAGCCCCAAGAAAAATAAAGAAAATCTGTGTTCTATACATTTTTAAATATTCATTTAGCTGGTGTCATACAAATAGCCACCTAGTTTTTTAAATATTTTCAATAGACACATTTTTTTAATTCAGATACTGTCTTAATATATTAATATTACTTTAATACCTTGAAGAAGCCATAGGTTAAAAGGAAAGAAAATATACACATATATACTTTATAGATTTGGCTTCCCAAGCTATTATTTTTTCACAGAGAAAAAAACATTTTACAATATTTTAAGCTTCACTTAGAGTACAAATATAACATACACATAAAATTCTGAAAGAGCAAGAGAGGATTTGGAAAAATTTACATATATTCAACTAATTATGCCATTTCAAAAGTTTATCACACTGATCTTCCTACTTGTAGAGAAAAGTTACATTTGTCATATGTGGTGATGGTCTATGACAAAGGCTTCAATCATGCAGAAAGCTGTTTTCAAGTTTCCATTAAAAAAAAGAAAAAAATCAGGCACCATTTACATGACAAATTACTGCTAGACAAGAATCTCAGCTGACTACCCAAGTGCTTGATTCTGTTATCACTGATTTGTCCTTCAGTCTTCAACAGAATGAAAATGAAGGACATAACTAATCGTGCCAGGAAACAGAGCTAATTTCCTTATACTGCCAAAAAAAAAAAAAAAAAAAGGCAGTGTAAGCCATTAAACTTGAGAGCGAATAATATCATGAGCAATAACAAAGTATTATTAATGTCTTTATTGTCCTACAAAGTGTCTTGATTGTTATTCTTAAGTAAATTTTCTTTTGGAAAGTTCTACAGACTTTCCTAAGAACAATGAAAAACAGGTTTCAGTTCATAAAGAAGTTTAAAATTTTCTGAAGAAACTTTAAAATTTTTTCGTTTTAATTTGGAAATCAAAAGCCTTTCTGTATAAGATAAATAGAATTTACTGGCATAAATTTTAACCCTTTATTTGATGATATATTTTAAAACTTTTAACTGAGAATCACTTTCTCTCCACTTGTTTAACCTTTAATCATCAGTGAAATGAAAATTGAATCCACAATGTGAGTCCATTTTATACATGCCAGATTGGAAAAGATTAAAAATTAAGTAAAAACAATGTATTGTGAGTAATATGGAACATTGGAGTTTCTCATCCACTGTTAGTGGGAAAAACCATTTGAAAATACATTTTCGCATTGTAGAACCAAGCTAAAATGGATTCACTCATGTCAGGGGCAAAATGGAGACGGTCAGTGCAGGCACATAAAGGAAACTTAACCTAACTTTACAGGAATTTAGAGCTCTTCTCAGAAATCAGCAGAAGACACCAGTTACTTCCCAAACTCCAAGTCTGTTCACAACATCTCTGGACTTCCTCATTCCCCTGACTTAGCTACCCTGATCCAGATAAGTAAGAAGACCACTAGGCAACCAACCAGCTGAAAAAGACAAATGACTTCTGTGTTTACTCCATAAAAAATCCCTTAGTCGGTGAGCACCTCAGAACTCATTGCTCTTGTAGCCTTGAGTTTCCTGGTGTGCAGATCAAAAGCCTTGCCATAAACTCATCTTTCTGCTTTGTTTTATTCAGTGTGTGGAGTGGTTCTTGACAGCATTAACCAGTGCAGTTAAGTGTGACTTAATCATAATTATCCCCTTGTAGGCTTAAAAAAATGCACACACACACACACACACACAGGAAAAAAAGCACAACTTGAGAATTGTGAGTCAAGTTTTATTTGGGGCAAAATGAGGACTGTAGCCCGGGAGACAGCATTTCAGATAGTTCTGAGAAACTGCTCCAAAGAGGTAGGGGGGAAGGTCAGTATATATGTGATTTTGGTGAAGGGGAAATACATACAGTCGAGCACATATTTTTTTGCAGAAGGTTTCTGCTAGTCACGAGGAGCATTCATCACCATGAAGGATTTTAATACTTTTCTAGATATAAGGAGATAGAAGAATTGGGCTCATAAAATCGGCTCCTGAAAATGTCTAACTGCCTGAAGACCTGTTCTGCCAGTTTTCCCAGAACACAGATTGCCTCCTTCCTGCTCTCCACCCTGAACTCCTTTCAGGGGGTGTTGAAAATCAGCAGCTGCAGAGCACAATGACTTATTCCTTGTAGAGGTAGTTGGCAAGTGCCAGTGGCGAGTGCCAATTTGTTGTTGACACCCTTAGGAAGAGAACCTAAAGAATCTCTTGAGCATATGCAGAGGGACTTGCAAATATAAAATTTTTTTAAATTTATTTTTTAAATTGGGCTGTGGCTACAGTTTTTTGTTTGATTTTCCTTTAAACTGGTCAGATAATTTTCACATACAAAATGTATATAATAATATAATACATGTAACAACAACAGACATTTATCTTCCTTTCCTTTTCCCTTTCATGTTAGGCTAGAGAGCTAGTTTACTGATACTCCTCCAGTGAAAACAAAGGTAACTGGCCACCTGGAATCCTCAGCTGTAATTGTGTCCTTGATTAGGAGGGGTGTAAAGCAAGACAGTATGCACCTATATTTTAAAGTTTTAAAGGACAACCATCTTTATTTGTAAAATATTTTGTGCTATAGATGAATATATTTGAGCTATTTATTACTTATGCAAGTGTATGTATTTACAATGGATTATATTGCAACGTTAGCATTATTTGAAATTTTATTAACTCACTAAGAGAAGTTTCCAAAAGAAGATTGCCTACTGGCCATTCCTATAGCACAATTTATTCCAATCTATTATGACCATCACAACCTTCCTTCATGATTATTTGTCTAGAGGTTAAAGTGAAATGGCATGGCCCCTGAATGCACATTGTTAGAAACAATTTTTTTCTAGAATCTTTCCAGCTGAGTTAATGTGTCTGAAGAGATCTCCTCTACGAGGAGACAGACTCAAAGATCTCTGATTGATTTACATTCCTATCTCTACCTTCCTTCAGATTTATCTACTGCAAATTACACATACAATCTACCCAGTAAAGTCTATCTCAAATGCAAAACTAACTGAGTGACATCTTTCCTCTATGAAGGTAAGTAACTCCAACTTTGATTATATAATCTCCATTTATCATCTGTGCCGTTTGTCCTCTGACACACACATTCACGCTGAGGTGACAGCCAATGTTGTTAAGGAGTCTGGGCATTATCAAATCTCCTTATTCTTGAGGACCATCAGTGGGGGGCAGGGAGGAATTCCCTGGAATATTGCTCCCCTCTTTCTTTTTATTTTTTTTAACATCTTTATTAGAGTATAATTGCTTTACAATGGTGTGTTAGTTTCTGCTTTATAACAAAGTGAATCAGTTATACATACACATATGTCCCCATATCTCTTCCCTCTTGCATCTCCCTCCCTCCCACCCTCCCTATCCCACCCCTCCAGGTGGTCACAAAGCCCCGAGCTGATCTCCCTGTGCTATGCGGCTGCTTCCCACTAGCTATCTATTTTACGTTTGGTAGTGTATATATGTCCATGCCACTCTCTCACTTTGTCCCAGCTTACGCTTCCCCCTCCCCGTATCCTCAGGTCCATTCTCTAGTAGGTCTGCATCTTTATTCCAGTCTTGCCCCTAGGTTCTTCTGACCATTTTCTTTTTTGTTAGATTCCATATATATGCGTCAGCATGCGGTATTTGTTTTTCTCCTTCTGACTTACTTCACTCTGTATGACAGTCTCTAGGTCCATCCATCTCACTACAAATAACTCAGTCTCGTTCCTTTTTATACCTGAGTAATATTCCATTGTATATATGTGCCACATCTTCTTTATCCATTCATCTGTTGATGGACACTTAGGTTGCTTCCATGTCCTGGCTACTGTAAATAGAGCTGTAATGAACATTTTGGTACATGACTCTTTTTGAATTATGGTTTTCTCAGGGTATATGCCCAGTAGTGGGGTTGCTAGGTTGTATGGTAGTTCTATTTTTAGTTTTTTAAGGAACCTCCATAGTGGCTGTATCAATTTACGTTCCCACCAACAGTGCAAGAGTGTTCCCTTTTCTCCACACCCTCTCCAGCATTTATTGTTTGTAGATTTTTTGTTGATGGCCATTCTGACCGGTGTGAGATATCTCATTGTAGTTTTGATTTGCATTTCTCTAATGATTAATGATGTTGAGTATCCTTTCATGTGTTTGTTGGCAGTCTGTATATCTTCTTTGGAGAAATGTCTATTTAGGTCTTCTGCCCATTTTTGGATTGGGTTGTTTGTTTTTTTGTTATTGAGCTACATGAGTTGCTTGTAGGTTTTGGAGATTAATCCTTTGTCAGTTGCTTCATTTGCAAATGCTCCCCTCTTTCTAAGATATCTGCTACACATGAGAGAAATCTTCTTCCTCATGTCTTCACTGGGTATTATATATCTGATCAACAGCAATACATTTCTTAGTAACTTTTTCAATCATTTGTTTGGTTTTTTTTCAATATTTATTGGCTTTGTGTGACTGTGACTTCCTGTGTGCATTCTTTCCCTATATTCTTTCCTTCCTTCCTTCCTTCCTTCTTTTCTTACTTTCCTATAACTCTACCTATTTTTCTATTGGATTAGACTCATTGGTTTCATACTATTTTGGGGTCAGATCTTTCTTTCTATATTTGTTATTGTATCACTTTGGGTTCTCCAGAGAAACAGAAATGTGTGTGTGTGTATATATATACATATATATATAATTACTTTAAAACTTTAAAAATTATATATATGTGTGTGTATATATATATATATATATATATATATATAAAATTACTATATATTATAAGAAATTGGCTCATGGCATTATGGAGGTTGAGAAGTACATGATCTGCAGTTGGCAAGCTGGAGACCCAGGAGAATCAATGGTATATTTCAGAGTCTGAATCTGAAGGCAGAAGACAGATGTGCCAGCTAGAAGACAATCCAGCAGAGAGAAATAATTTTTTCTTACTCAGACTTTTATTTTATTCAGGCCTTCAACAGATTGGATGAGGCCCACCTACACTGAGGAGAACAATCTGCTTTACATATTCAAATTACTTATCTAGGTGATAATTTATTCAAATGTTAACTCAAATTGCTTATTCAAATGTTAATTTCCTCTGGAAATACCCTCACAGACACATACAGAAATAAACTTTAACCAAATATCTGGGCACCCAGTGACCCAGGCAATTTGACACATAAAATTACCATCAGAGCTATAACATCTGACTCAAAAATACTTTCCTTGCCTCTTGCCTCTTTTTTAGTTTTCAACTTTATGTTGCTTTTTGCCCAAAAGTAATTTATTTTTTTAATCTATAAAATATTTCAGCTATTGCATTATGACTTCACTAATTGCTTCCTTTGCTTAAGAATATCATAAATGGTAACTGGTTTGGGGTTAGCTCTGCATATTCTATCAGTGCGGTTACATATCAATAAACTAGAGAGTTATAATTTGGAATTCATCTAACTGCATGCATATTTTTTTTCTTAGTCCCCAATCCCTTTACATCATTTCTTCCCATTGTCCTGTTAAGGTAAACATGGATATTGTTTAACCCTTTGGGCAATATTTAAAGCTAACCTGGGATTTAGCTAAGTAAATTGGGTATTCCAAAAAATTGGAGAAATTTACTCTTAGAAGTTAAAATATAAGCTTTTATTATATTTGCTACTAAAGAATAGGGTTGAATGAGTGCTTCTTAACTGGTGATTTGTGAAGACCCTGGGCCATATAATGATTTGAAAATATGCCACAGGCATATGCATGCCATATACATACTCTTATGGCACTCACCAAGCTACTGTACACACAGGTTACTATAATTTCTTTCCAGCAAATGAAGTCCTGATAAATTCTAGTAACATTCTGTTCTCCAAATAGCCTCCATTATTATTATATGCATAAAGTATAAACAAATCAGGTTTATTTTGCAGTCTATCCTTTTTAATAGATCCTGACTAAAAGCTACAGCCAAACTAGATACATAAACATGTCAATATTTTAATATATATTTGGAGTCTGCAAAACAGTGGTTTGTTGTGAAAATATGTGGCAAAAGTCCTTAGCGCTGTGACCACAGACATTCCAAGTAAATCAGATATTCTCCTTAGTTTTCTTGGCTAAAACAATAGAGCTTTTTTCTCCATTGCTCAGCCCAAGTCCTTACCCTATTGTGCTCAGGAAAAGAGAATCACATAGAAATAAGAAGTTGGGTCTTTGCATTGTTTGGCTTCAGCGTATATGCTACTGTATTACTGAAAAGGAACTAGGAATGTAGTTATGAATTAATTTTTCTGAAGGACAGCTATTTATTATTTCTCCCTCTCTGATTTTTCCCTAAAGTCTCACCCCATTACCTAGGAAATTAAGAGACAATTCAGTTCTAGAACTTGCATATTAAGGAAACTGCATACCCCTCTCACTTTTACTTCTCACTAAATAACTTTACAAAACTTATGATTACTCTAAGCAAAAGTACCCAGATACATGCATGATTCTATTCATTGTTTTTCTGTCTTTGATCTTTGGGCTATTACAAATAATGTGGCAATGAACATTCATATACAAATCTTTGCATGTACAAATGTTTTTATTTATCTTGAATATATACCTAGAAGTACAATTGCTTGCTATTACGGTAAATCTATGTTTAATATTTTAAGAAATTGTCAAACTGTTTTCCAAATATTCTACACCATTTTGTATACCCGTCAACAATATATGAATATTTTAGTTTCTCCATATACTCGCCTACTTTTACTGTCTTACTTTAAAAAATTATTTTTATTTTTTAATACAGATTTAGGTTCACAGCAGAACTGAGAATGTACAGCGATTTCTCACATACCCGTTCCCCTACACATGCACAGCCTCTCGCATTATCAACATTCTGCAGCAGAGTGAAACATTTCATACGATTGGTGAACTTACACTGACAGATCATTATCACCCAAACTCCACAGTTTACATTAGGGTTCACTCTTGGTGTTGTACATTCTGTAGGTTCTGACAATGTAAAATGACATATATCCATCATTACAGTATCATACAGACTATTTTCACTTCTCTACAAATTCTCTGTGCTCTACCTATTCATCTCTTCCCACTCTCTAACCCCCAACCCCTGGCAACCACTGATCCTTTTTAGGGTCTCCATTGTTGAAATCCTACAGTTTGTAGCCTTTTCAGACAGGCTTCTTTTACTTAGTAATATGTATTTAAGGTTCCTCTATGTCTTTTCATGACTTGATAGCTCATTTCTTATCATTGAATAATACTCCATTGCCTGGTTACACTGCAGTTTATCTATTCACCTACCAAGGGGCATCTTGATTGCTTCCAAGTTTTGGCAATTATGAATAAAGCTTTTATAAATATACTTGTGCAGTTTTTTATCTGGACATAAGTTTTCAATTCCTTTAGGTAAATACAAAGGAGAAGAACTGCTGATTGTGTGGTAATTTTAAATTTAATTTTAATTTGCATTTTCCTAATGACTTGTCTGATTTTTTAACTACAAACATTCTATTAGGTATGAAGTGGTATCTCATTAGGTTTGAATTTGCTTTTTCCTAAAGATTATTTATTTCTGAACTTTTTTTCATGAGCTTTTTGGCCATTTGCATGTTAACTTTAGAGAAATGATTTTCCATATTTTTGTGCCAGTATTTATTTGGGCTATTTATAGTTTTGAGCTGTAAGATTTCCTTATAAATTCTGGATATATGATTGCAAGTATTTTCTGCCAGTCTGTAGCTTACCTTTTCACTTTCTTTACAGTGTTTATTGAAAAACAAAAACTTCATTTGGATGAAGTCCATTTTATCAATTTTTAATTTTAATTTTTGCCGTGTTTATGTGATACCTAAGAAATATTTGCCTAAACCTAATTCAGGAAGACTTAATCCTAATCTTGGAAACATAGACTTCCTTAGAGTTTTATAGTTTTATCACTTATATTTAGGTATATGATTTATTCTGAGTTAAACTTTTTGTACGGTGTGAGGTAAGAATCTAAATTTATCCTTTTGAATTGTATATCCAGCTGTCTTCAGATGATTTGTTTAAAAGACTATTCCTCTCCTCATTGAGTATTTTTGGCATCTTTGTTGAAAAGTGATTGATCATACATGAAATAATTTATTTCAAAATTCTCAATTCTGTTTCACATACCCATATGTCTTTCCTTATATCATAACCACCTTGTCTTCATTACTGTTGTTTTGTACTATATTCTGAAACCAGGAAGTGCATTTGCTTTCATTTTTTAAGGTTGTTTTGCTTATTGAGTCCTTTGAATTTCCGAAGTATTTTGTAATAAGCTTGCCAATTTCTGCAGAATATGTCAGTGGCAATTTGGGTAAAGATCACACTGAATTGATTAATTTGAGAATTATTGCCATTTTAAAAATATCATGTCTTCCTAACCTTGTTCATAGAAGTTTTCCAGTTTATTTTTATCAGTTCTTGCTTTATTTTCTTTAAGCATTGTTCTATAGTTTTTAGCATAGAATAATTGCACAACTTTACTAAATTTTATTCCTAAATATTTTATTTATAATGCTAGTGTAAATGGGATTTTCTTGGTTCTGTTAAAAATTTATATTTAATCTTTTAACTTGAGACTGATGGAACTCATAGTTGTGTATGCATGTGTGTAAGTATGTATTTCTTATTATTTTCTGTGGACAAGATCATGTTGTCTGTGAATAAAGTCAGTTTACTCTTTCCTTTTCAATCCATCCAGATTTTATTTCCCCCTCTCTTTTTTTCTTGTTCTTGCCTGAATACTGGCTAAAACCTCCAGTAAGATGTTGACTAGAAGTGCCAAGTGGGCAGAATCTTGTTGAAGATCTTAAGAGAAAAACATTTAGTCTTTCAGCAGGATTGTCCCAGGTGTACCTAGCTTGGTGGTCGGCCTGTGACTGGTCAGAGGCTGTGCTTAAAATTTGAGCCATAAGACTTTGACCCTTTGGATTAGATCTGTTTGTAGCTTTGGGAATACATTCAGTTTAGAGGATGTTAAAAGTCTGCTCTACGTTTAGCCAGGGCCAATTGCTCACAATTTTCTCTGGTGTTTCCTGAACAGGCACAGCCTTGCACATGTGCACGGACTTCCAGACAAGCAGGTTGGAGTCTGACATTAGGAAAACCCTCTATGGCTGAATCTATTCCCAGCTCTCCCTGTTCAATTTCTGGACAATCTGCCATTTCTCTTGCCTCCCCTTTCATCACAGTAATATTAGCTCTCCCAAATTATTCACCACTGTGATTTGTACAACTTACCCTTGAAATGGATTTTTCCATGCTGTGCTCTACATAACGTCAAATACTTCAGCTGGATCCATGAATACAGTTTCCTCAACGTAGTGCTGGTGGTGAGGATAATGTGAAATCCCTATCTTCACAGCCACAGAATACGATCTCTGTGCACTGGAGCAACAACTGGGTGCAGGAGGGAGTAGAAAAGGACCTCCTATTTTTCATGTCGTTTCATTCTTGCCTCGAGTGGATTTGCTGCAGCATAGAGTTATAGCGCAATGATGGAAACTGGGAGCACCCCCCCAGCACATAACATCCCCAGGTAGTTACTGGAGGTAGAAAGAAGCAGCCCCTGGATTACATGTCACAGACTCCAGCTGCTTTTTCCTGAGAATCAGTACATTTTCTTGAAAAACAATTTCAACTTCTATTCTCTTTAGTCAATTTCCAGAGATTTTAAATGGCTGTTTTCGATTATTTTGTCCACTTTTATTGTTGCTTTATTTTAGAGAGAATTTCTCAACCTCCTTACACAAACATTTCAGAAGATCACCCATATATTACTTTTTAATAATAAAAGTGATATCTTAGGAAAATATCTGTATAAGCATCCATGCAGAACAAACAGACTATCTACAAAACACTTATTTGAAACTCAACCGATAGAAGCAATGGAATAAATGCAAAATTATTTTTACTTTAAAAGTTTTTAATCAAAGTCTTATACTCTTTAGTTCATTATTAAAGTTTAAAGAGAACACACAGATATTTTACAACATACAAGGACTGAGAACATCTCATATAAAATAATTTTTAAAGACATGCTCTAACAAGAGTTGAATTACAATATTAAATGCAAGACTATCCATTTGAGTATGGTTAGATACATAAGACACAAAAGTAACATAGATTACTGCTTGTCTTAAGAGATTTACGTATAAGCATCACAAATCCTATTCCAGGTCTGTGAAGTACTCAATAGTTTTCTCTAAAATTTCTTACCCATTTTGCTTTCATATATGTTGCCCCTAAATGGTTGATGTTATCCACACCTTCTCTTATTATCTCTCCACAATGAATTCAAATACAGGACATATCCAATTTCTTTGATTTACCTACCAAATATTGCTAGCATAAGTTTATCAAGTAGGGTATAATTTTATTGGAAATTTGGGGGGTAACTTTTACATAGGTTACATTAATCACAGTAGAGAAGTTAAAAGATAATAAAAGAAAGTATTATAGATTTCTACCTTCTAAAAAAACTTCAGCTTTCTTCAACACTTGTAACTGCACAACATAAGAAATATATCTAAAAGTAAAATGTAAACTCAGAAATGTATAACCAAAACAGAAATGACCAATGGAAACACTATTTTAGAAGTTTAAAGCAACAAGCACTAAGCAATATAAGGTATTTATATGAATAAAGTTATAGTTTAAAAAAGAGGCCTGTTATAAAGGTTTTGTGTCCACAATGAAATATCTAAATATGAAAATCAAAACTATTTAGAAAAGAAAATAGAAACGGAACCATAACCTACATGGGAGACTTCCATAATTTGTTTTGATATACATAGTAGGCAGAAAAGAGGTGCCTAGTGGATGACTTTATAATAATTTCTCTACTTAAGACAACAAAATGTCTTAAGGATTTTAATTTTATTCTCACCCCCCTAAACCAATGTAAGCCGTAATAAAACACAAAGATAAATATTTAGCCTGTCTCAGATGTATGAATTTTCAGTTATTTTATTTTGTCTATTCATTGTAGATTTAGGATTTACAAAGAGATATATAAATTAATTTGTTTCATGAGATGGTGAAAAGCATTCATTTTCTTAATTTTAGAAGGTTTTGTTTATTTTTCTCTTAATCTATGCCACACAGCGACAGTAAAGGAGCTACTAAGATCATGCTCTATGCCAGTGATGTGGTCTCTTGTGTACAGACTTCTCCAAGGCTAGGAGCGCCCAGCTGTTTACCCATTTGGCTCATATGTAAGAGCAAGTAAGAAACCATGCTTCTACATTGCCAAAGTAATTCCCACTGCCAGGAGTACACAGCCAGTGATGCTGAGGAAACCATAAGGTAATGTTTGAAGGATAATTCAGAATATGTTCTTTCTACATTCTGGTGTGTATGCTATTATTTCCTAGAAGAAGGAAAAAACACAAGAGTGAAGGACATGCAAGAATTCAGTTTTTCACAGGGGTCTTAATTTTTGAAACTTTAAAAGGCATTGTATTTGGCAGGTTCCGCAGAGAGACCACTAGGAACCTAGCAAGGAAAATAAATATAAACCCTATTACTTGGATATTTAAAAATATGTTTTTAAAATATAGTAAATTTAGAAAGAAAAACTCATTTTAAAATATACATAAACTGATAAGACTAATTCAAGTAACATGAAACAAAAACGTCACCCTTATGGAAAAATGAGGTGTCAGGAACATGATGAAATCAACACACTTTCAAAACAATTTGGGTATTATAATGTAAAACTTAAGGTAGCCTAGGCCTCATATATATTAGAAGTCATATACATAATAAATTTATTCAGTGGGAAATAATGTGTTTATTTGAATGGAGAAGCATGTTTATTAATACTTTACAGAAGTAAGTACAATTTTCACACCTTAAATTTCAGTATTAAGGAAGCAATCATTTCAAAAGTTGTGAAGAAATTCCAAGGTAGGGGGAAGGGACTCCTGGGTCTGAATAGCACCACAGAAGCTGTACTGGAGTGGATCAGAGCAAAGCTTCCACATTCTATTTTTAACCTGGTGAAGTGGCAGTTCCAGGGTCCTTCTGTGACCCCTGAAAGTAACTCAGTTGAGAAGGAATTAAGAACACTGGACTCAGGGACAGAGGCCAGACCAGGTGTTAGTGACGTTTTTAGTTAGTTACCTGTTCTCCCCCTTGCTCACTCCATGTCAGCCACACTCAACTCCCTGCTGTTTCTCAAGCATGCCAGGCATACTCTAACCTATGGCTTCACATTGGCTGGACCCGTGCCTGGAATATTCTTCTCTCCATATATCTGTTGGTTCAGTTTTACTCTGTCTCCGAGTCTTTGCTCACATCCCATCTTCATGTTGATTCCCTGTAGAATACTGCAACATGCTCACGACTGGTGCCAGGGGGCCCAGTTTGCTTTACCCTATGGCCCTTTTCATTTTATATTTATATGCTTTCCTCGTATATAACTGTGTCCTCTCAATACACAATTTACTTATTTCCAGTGTTACCTGCCTGTTTTGACCCCATAGGGTATATGCATCCTGAGGTCATGTGACTTAATTTTGTTGACTGAGGTTTACTGTGTAGAATAATGCCTGCACATCATAGGTACTTGGCAAATATTTGCTGAATGAATGACTGGTGAGCACATCTTAGGGACTGATTTCTAAACAGCACAGTAAACCACCAGTAGTACAATTGTGTAAATCGGTGTACAAATATAACTATAAATGGGCTCTTTATTTAATGCTTAGTTACCATTTATCCAATAATTAGTGGAAATGATATTCAGGAATAATTTTAATTGCATCTTGATTCAAATCAAAATTCTCCCCCTTTTTTTAGTTTTCCAATATTGTGTTACTCTTTGGCATTTCTATACCCCTAAATCTGGTTTTTCCTTTATTCTTACCTCAAATATTTATTCTAAGGAATTTATATCAGTAGTTAAAAGATCTTGAAATGTAGGTATCCTCAATAGAGTTTTATTCGCTGGTTATTTATGTAAAATTTTTATTCTGCTCTAATGTGTATAAGTACTAGAATAGAGAAGATTAGCCAAAATTAAGAAAGAAAGAAAAAATACTGCTATATGCTCACCTCCCCCAAAGCATTCTAGATTCATGGTATAAGGGTTTTATAGATTTCTGTGGCTTTAGGTGGGACAAAAATAATTTGTGTTGATCAATGGCTGAGAAAATTTCCTTCTACTTCTATCTTGGATATTTTCAGTCTCCCTTCTGATGTCCTGTGTAATGTTTGCCAAATTATCCACACCTACCTTCTCCAAAACCCCTTCTCTTAGTGTGGTGTCTGAGATTAAACACTGAGGTAATGCTATCTCCTTGTGAATTCTGATATATGATATGAAGACATAGTTTAGTTAACATTGTTCCTTACTAGGACAGTTAACAAGATTGAATACAAACTTTTGATTTCAATTTGATTGCTTTGCCTCTGTGACTTAGGGTAAGTCAATTATTCATCATTTTTTTCTGTTTTGCTTTCCTCATTTTTAACTGAAAAGAATTAATGCAAATCATCTTTAAAACCTTTTCAATTTATCCAAACTTCTCTAATTCCAGCATTCCTTTAAGATATGGACTACACTCTGGTGACCTTTTCTTCCATAAGGCCTCGTTCAATAGTTATTGGTCGCCAGACCCCTATAGCTGGTCACCCTTATTCACAGAATGCTGCTTTTTTAACTCATGTACACAGACGCAGAGAGCAATTTCCTCTGATAGCATTACATACAGAATGCACACAGACAAACCAAAAAACCTGGTAATTTAATTAAAATTTGAAATAAGTTGCCATAATAATATCGTCAAATATTTCCACATCTATAATTTTCCAAATCTCTAACTTTCACCTGAACTAAACCAATATGAAGATCTGAAATAGCCAAATACCAAGAATCAAAGATTTTAAATCACAAGTTTAAGGAAACATATATGCATATGTTTGCACGTGTGTGATATGTATGTATGTGTGTGCACATAATTATAGCTAGTTTCTAATTTAAAAAAAGCTTTGAGTAATAAGTTTTATCTGTATATCATAAATTGGTACTTATGCTATGTATTTACCTAAGAAGTAAGGGAATCAAACTAGCTAACTGGAAACTCGTCACTTAATAATGTTACTTAGCTAATTACCTAGACATGTCAGCTTCTGGCACCTTCATCCCTGCAAACCAGGTATCAGTAATAAACTATAGATTGCAAGACTTTTTGATAAAATTAAATCAGGAGTCTTGTATTTCAATCTTTAGATATTAAAACAGTGTACTCCACTGTTGATTAAAGACAAACATTTAAAATGACTGTGGGTGGTATAGAAAGGTTATGTCCATCTGCATAATAATTGTGGAACATCATAATGGAAAGACTTTCTGTAACTTATCATTCTAGCCAAGACATTTTACAATGTGTTTTATATTATAGTCCATTGTGGTAAAATATGGTCTTTTAAATGACTTATATGTTGTTTGTTTGTTTTATTAACTTTCTTTGATTTCAAAAAATGTCTAAGATGGGGCTTCCCTGGTGGTGCAGTGGTTGAGAGTCCGCCTGCCGACGCGGGGGACGCGGGTTCGTGCCCCGGTCCGGGAAGATCCCACATGTTGCGGAGCGGCTGGGCCCGTGAGCCATGGTCGCTGAGCCTGCGCGTCCAGAGCCTGTGCTCCGCAACGGGAGAGGCCAAAACAGTGAGAGGCCTGCGTACCGCAAAAAAAAAAAAAAAAAAAAAAAATACCCAAGATGGAAGGGATCATTTATCTCTCCATCTTTAAATTATAATTCATACAAAAATTTTAGATTAAATATAGCTTAAACATTATTAAGATGTCAATCCATCCTTTTTACTTGTTCAAATTAATTTTTGTGACCTTTGCCACTGTATGGAGAAATATATATATATGTATATGTGTGTGTGTGTGTGTGTGTGTGTGTGTGTATATATATATATATATATATATATATTCTCTGGCAGAGCTCAAATGACCATCCTGACAAATGACCCCCTAATATTTCTTATTGAACTGGATGTTTTGTTTAAGAACATTAGTCATAACATTTTTCTCTTGCAGTGTGCCATCTGGTGTTAGAGGAGGTGATCAAGAGGATGTGACCTCTGGCTGACTCTCCAGCTGGACCCAGACAACTGGAGGCTCCCTCCTCTGTCCTTGGAACGTACACTCTGTCTACTGTTCCCACACTGGGAGCTGTTCCAAGGACACAGCCTTGGGGTAGTAAGGTGTTGTTGAGACCATCTGAAGTGAATACTTGATTGAAACCGACTGACTGAGGTCTCTCTATAAACACTTAAGACGCTGGCAGGCAAGTGCAGAGATCTACTCATCTTGTGGCCTCTCAAGATAAGCCTAGTAAGTAAGTTCCCTTGCTTATTAAAACTGCCACGCACCAATGTGGCATAGTCTGCTTCTCTATTCCGTCTCTCCTTGCCTGTGTATGTGACCAATTTGTGGTTTACTTGAAGGCTACGTGGATCTTTTTTAAATCCCCATTCTTGCAAGAAGCAAAAAGAAAACATCACTACTGATGCTTCAAAAATTAATAATATATTTGGAAACAAAATGATATATGAGTTACTCTTCAAAATAATTAACATTTGCTAACTTTATTTTATTTCTTGTGGACTTTATATTAGATCACATAATATGGGATCCTGAAGTTAGGAACATCATTAAGTCATTTATCTTAATCATACCTTTGGAGCCAAAAAATGTAAAATAAATGTTTAATGTTTATATATTTCAAAGTTTTGTTAGCATTCAAATACATTTAAGGGAAAAAAAGAAAAAGAGAGAGCTGATCACAACAGAAACAGCAAATTCAAAGCAACAAAATAAGGATGGAGTTATAGAGAATCAAAATGAAAAGAAATGTAATGGGGACCGAAGTGAATGAGTTACAGAAATTGACACAATAGATAAAAAATGTACTCAAATCATGATATTATAAATATTTGCACTTGGGACAAATTACGGTGTATTTTGCATATTTGTAAAATTACTATCATTTATTGGTAATTGTCTTGCTGCAAAATCAGGTTAAATTAAATCTAACATTGGGTTCCTTCTATAGTTCCAAGATTTCCTTGCAAGCTAGGAAAAACTGTAGATACCTACGGTTAAAAATTATTAGTTAAATGGGCTTTCAATTTCAACTCGAAGATATAAAGAGTCTGGAAGTTGACATTAGCAAATGTTGGGCAAACTCAAAATCAATGATTTTTCTTGGATTCATCCAAGAATTGAGCTTGCCTGGCCAACTGCCATCCCAATATTTGGAGAGATGAAGCACACCCAGAGAGACAGAGCAACGAAGATCTGTTTACCTGAAGCCAGCACTCCTGTCTCTGATAATTGCCTGTGCTGAAGTTGGCTGATGTATCCAGCCCAGAATATTAAATGCTACCATACGTCCATTGTCAAGTCCGAGCATTCTTCAACTCATCCTGTCACAAAAGAAGCAGGAGAGACAAATATCAATACAACCACAGGCTATATTTCTTAAATAGTGTCCTGATCAGCAAATTTTTAGCGATGGTGAAGATGTTTATATCATAGGTTGATGCCCTGCAGCCTGAATTTATTTGTCTTTGGGTAGAAAAGGGGGGAAGGATATACAAAAATATGGCTCTGACAGTCAGGAACTGGCCTGTTGTTGCCAGGAGTTAACCTGCCATTCACAGCTAGGTAATTATAGCTAGGCTTTGTGTTCTACTGAATATAAAAATTCTCATAATACAAACAATAGATAAGACTACTCTTTGATCTTTATGATTTGAGACAAAAACAAGCCCGCTCCATAGTCAGGGAGTGAACTCATATAAAATAACTGAACTCATATAAAAATAAACCACAGTAATGACCAGCATTCACCTATCCTGACTAATACAAATGGCCACTGCTTCTTCACCAGTTAAAGGTCCATCTGTCCATAGTTCCCCGTACATTATTACCCACACTTCATTCCTATCATTTTCTAAATAAAACTTAAGATACCCAGTCAAAGAATTACCACCATTTCCAGACAACACCCATTCCAGAGCAAAGCACCACTTTCTTTAAACTTCCCTTAAATCTAATAATATCTTTTATCAAGTAACCCTACAGTTCTCCACGGTGTTTGTTTCCTTTCATTGCAATGAGTCAACAGTCAACTTTTTAAAACTCTATGTGTGTTCATGGTAATCTTTAGCTAAAGGGCACTGATACCTGGAATAAGAAAGATTTTACTCTGATATGAATAATCAGCTATTATTTCACTGAGAGGAAGTTATCTTCCAATTTGAATGTAATTGTAATTTCCACATCAATTGCCTTCTCTCCTTAAAGTTGTCTTAAACCTTTTATTTTCTTTAAAATGTTATGTCCCCCTGAAGTCCTTATGTGTGGTCAGGCCATGCATGCCCAGACTAAGAGACCCCAGAGAGCCTGGCTGCCAGGCTGAGGTGGGAGCGGAGCACGTACATGCACAGTTCACTTGCAGTGCACCTGCCCTCAGGTGTCCAGGACCTTTAGGCCTTTGTGCACAGGAGCCACCAAGCCCATAAAGCTGTTTTCTGAGAACGTTGATTCTCCATACTGCACCCTAGATGGAGAGCTTTGTAGGTCCTTTGAGTCAGATCCCTTATGGCCCTGTGCTGAGAAGATACACAGGGCCTCCTTGGGAGTCAGTTTTCCCAAGAGTGTCTAATCAGTGGCCTCCTTGGCATTGCCCTGATTGGCAGGGTTAAGGAGTTCCCTTGAGATTTCGGGACAGGGGAACAAAATTCTGTCTGGCAGAGGGCTGGACCTTAACAGCACTGTGTGCCCTTCCCCTAGAAATCCCATCTCTGGCCCATTATATCCCTACAGGGGCAGGAACCAGGGCAAGACCCTATAGAGCCTGGAGGCTGAATCATGCCTCTATACATTTTTAAATGGGTTTTAATTTTCTCTCTCAATTTTTATCATTATCTTCCTCATTTTAGTCTCTTTATTCTTACCCTTATACTCTGAGCAAACTTTCAAAGTTTGCCTCTCTTTGTTCTTTGGTTTTTCTTCAAATAACAAATATACATGGAGTACCTCTAATATTAATTTTAGTTAAGCTTTATAAATTTAGATACATTTCAATGCTTCCTTTTCACCCTCTGCTCCATTTAATTTGTTTTTTTTTTGTCCTTGTATCTCTTTCTGTTGCTCCCTAATTTCCCCCCCTTTCTCTACAACCTGCAATTGTTAATTTCTGTTCATGATTTATGTTTATTTTATTCTTTTGAGAATCTCAACCATTGCCTTTTTTGTTTTGTTTTGTTTCTTACAGAAAGTCAGTTTAAAAATATTTGTTTGTTCTTGTTATTCTTCAGAATGGAATCTCTACTTCCACTGGTTCACTAGTCCTTTTCAACTGTTATTTCATACGTTATTTTTCTTTAGTAATACTTGCCCTGATACAAATATGTCAACAAGGTGATAGGGATAGAGTAGGATAATCAAATAGTTAGCTCAGAAATCCCATTAGGGGATTGTAGATAGACAGGGAACTTTAGGGGGCTTTGTGAGACCACAGTAAATTAATGATCACTCAAGAAAGCAGGTTTGCTTAACCATAAAACCAAGCAGGCTTGCTTAGCAACAAAACCATGCAACAGAAGCATGAGACGTGCCTCAAAACAATAAAACAATGGTGGCATGAGACCCACATTCTGCCCAGTGAGCTCAGTAAGTTAATGATCCCTAGGACACGCTCTCTGTACAAATAAAAAACAATAATTTATGGAATGGTGACATTTCAAAGTGAAAGACCCTCATTGTACTGAGACCCGAAATAATTTTTCCATAGTGCTGTGACAGTCTTGGCTTGACCATGGGGATAAGAAAACTCCCTTGCCCAACCTGGAGGAGAAGCTGGTGATGGAAGTGTGATGTCTACTCAAGAATGAGGAAGAAGGTAGTCTTTTCCCGCTCCCCACTTTTCTTTTGGTTATAAAAATGTATTCCACTAAGTACCTGGGGCAGCGCAATGCTTGCTCGCGCACTTGGAAACCTCACAGGTGTCCTATTCTAATAAATCACTTCTTATCTATCACTTTGCCTCTTGCTGAATTCTTTCTGCACTGAAACATAAAGGACCGGAGCTCCTTGGAGCCCCCTGAAATGCCACCTAGTGGTTTCAAAGTTATGAAGGGTTTTTTCTGAGTGTGTTCATTGACCAGTGTATGCTAGTTGAATTTTCTTTTCATGGTGTAGCGTAGGTTCTAGTATAATTAGGGAGGTATGGGGCATCTATCTGGTTTGGCTCCTGTCTTGCCTCAGCTCCCTGTTTCTGTGAAGATTCAGAATAGATAATTTGAAATGCTCCATACTCTTGGCATGCATCCTATCAGAGATTTTTGTCACTATACTAATATTTTTCCTAATTGAGCTCTATATGTTAGCATTGTACCTTCAAAAATGCATGCTTCATCACCATCACTCCCCATTTCCTGCCTTAGTATGTTCTGGGCAGTTTTAACTCTGTATCGTGTGTGTGTGTGTGTGCCTGTATACATGTGCCACTGGGAGAAGAATGGTAGGTTGTCTCTCAATCAACTGGCTTAAAGCCCATTTGCCAAAATACAATTCACTGAAAGTCAATTCACTGAGTGGTATTATTCAATAAATATCCAATTTGTTTAGTAACATATTTGCTAAATAAACAAAGTTTTCTTCATATTATTTACCTGAAGGCTTATAGCAGTTCATGGGGAAAAAATGCGCTTATTTTCAAAGTATATATGTATCAACATGTTTTTTCTGGCTATATATTTGATGCTTCAATTTTGCCAAAATTGGATAAATTTAGAGCACTTGCATGTTTTTAAAAGCCATTATAGAATGAACATTTCAAAGTCATAGTAAAAAGAGTTGAGTGGAAGGGTAGTTATTTTAGATGGAATTATGAATAGGTATTACAGCACACTGTGGAGATAAATGTGGTGTGTGGCTTCATAGTGGGGGAATGTTGTCTTTTTCTGTGTGTCCAAGCACTCCCTCTCCCTTAATGTCCATTAAATTTTCCCTGTAGTAAAGAACACCACTTGATGGGTTTGTTTTTGTTTATTGTTCAGCTTGTCTACACTGAAATATAAACTCCCTAAAACAGGGGCTTTGTTTTGTTCCCTACTGAATTCCTAGTGCCTAGAAATAGTGTACTCTCAACGATAAAACTAATAACTGTGGTAGATAGTAGTAATTCCAGTATGTATTCACTTTTCCCTCAGCACACCCTCTGTAGGAGAATTATACTTCCTTACTTCTTGGTACTAGGTTTAGTACATGATTTGCTTTGGCCAAAAGAATGTGAATAGATGGTTGGCTGGCCCATTCTAAAAGAGGTTTTAACTGATTCATAGGCCAATGAACAAGAAATAAATATTTGTTGCTGTAAGTCAATGAGTTTTGGGGTAGTTTATTACATGGCAGTATCACAACAAAGGCTGAAAAATACCATAATTCATACATATGTTTCCTATAAGACAGATACTATTCATAGTACATTACATATTTAACATATATATGTATATATACATATATGCACACATTTTCAACCTAATAGTAAGGTAGATACTATTATAAGCTAAGTTTTACAAATGAAAAATCTGAGGTGCAGAGTTTAAGTAACATACTCAAGTCCATATAAACTACCAATTGCAGAGTTAAGATATGAATTAAGCCTTTTGGCTCCAGAATTAGGGTTGTCAGATTTAGTAAGTAAGAATTACAGGATACTGGCTAATTTGAATTTCATATAAATGATGAATAACTTTTTTTTTAGTATAAGTTTGTTCCAAGTACTGTAAAAGTGCCTTGTATTTTATCTGTAATCTTATCCAGAGTCATTTCTCTTAACCACAGTGTGGTGTTGTTCTTTTATAAATATTTATACAGTCTGTGTTAGTCCATCCATGCTGCTGTAACAGAATACCACAAACTGGATAGCTTATAAAAAACAGAAATGCATTTTCTACTGTTCTGTAGGTTGGGAAGTCTAAGATCAAGGTGTTGGTGGAGTCAGTGTTTGATGAGGTCCCATTTCCTGGTTCATAAACAGTCATCTTCTCATTGTGTTCTCACTTAGTGGAAGGGGAAAGGGAGCTCTGTGCGGCCTCTTTTATAAGGACACTAACCTCATTCAGGAGGGTTCCACTCACATGAATTAATGACCTCCTGAAGGCCCCCACCTCCAAATATCCTCACACTGGGAATTAAGTTTCAACATATGAATTTTGTTGGGGGGACATAAACATTCAGTCTATAGCATGTTTCAAAAAAAAAATTAGCGAAGTCTTATAATGGATGCCCAAGTAGTGCTTTCTAATATAAAAAGGGGTAATATTAATTATTCAAGTGGTTTTCTTTGCATTTACAAATTCAAGTCATTTAGCAATTCAAAAGCAGCTGTAAAAGAAAATAAAATAGCATATCTGCTTATTTTATAGCCAAAAAATGCTCAAGAAAAAAAATGGGATCGTGATAAATTGATATTGTTCTTGACTTTTATTCTGATGTTGGATAACTCTGTGTGTAACTACATTAGGTCCAAGTACAACTTTATGTACTACATTTACAGAAATAAATCTCATTAAGTAATTCATAACTATGTACTCTATAATCACCTACTATAAACCAAATAATGAACAGATGTAGTTCACTTATTCATTTTTTCATCCAAAAAATACTTTCTAAAAACTGTTTCCTATGGGCAAAACAGTACTTTATCGGCTGAAAATATATCTTTCTGTTCTCAGAGAGTTCTAAAATAATAGTCATATTACCTACCCTCAAATATTTGACTTGAAGAAATATATGCATGCACATGTATTTATATTAAAATGTATCAGATGGTAAAAGAGGTATTCCAGAGAAATTTGGAAAGTGGGGCAGAACTAATTGCCTTGGTGAATTAGAAAAGAGTTTACTGATAAGCTGATACATGAATTTTATCTTTAAGGAATAGCGCATGTTGAGAAGTTAAACAGCATTATGGAACTTATGGAACATTGGAACATTATGGAAACTTATGGAACACAAGTTCATGTAACTTACAGTGAGGCCAAACAAACTGAAACATTGGAGTCTGGAGCAGAGAAAGGTTTATTGCAGGGCTAAGCAAGAAGAATGGGTGACTGATGCTCAAAAAAACCGAACTCCCCAATGGTTTTCAGGGAGTTTTTATAGGCAAAGTTTGGGGTGAAGGCTGCAGGGCGTGTGACTTTCCTCCAACTGGTTGGTGGTGAGGTAACAGGGCGGTGTTCCAGGAATCTTGTGCTCAGCCTGAAGTTACCATCCTCCATCTGGGTGGGTGGGGCCTTAGTTCCTGAAAAAGAACTCAAAGATACTGTTCTGTATATCCCTTGAACAGGAACCAGAATTCTGCTTTAATTGCTGCACTATTGTTTCTTGATTGCTCCTCCTTTTTTTCATCCCCTTACTTCCCTGATTAGTAACTGTTTGAATCTGTCCTTTGGTACTCAGGGAAGGTCTGGGAGGCTGAAGCCTTTATCCTGCACATAAGAAATGGGGGACCTGGAAAGGCTTTTGTGCCCAGGAGGGCCCCCTAGAATCCTGCGTGGTTTCATCATGTCTGAGAGATGTTAAGAAGCTGGATGGGCTGCAGTAAAGGAAGTGTCATTTAAATTGGGTCTTGAGAAATTACGGATAATAAGAAAAAGAAGCAGCTCAAGTGTGGGAAAGGAAGTTGGCCCCAGGCGGCTGGCAGGTGCTCTGAGTTTCCACAGGCCGTGCCATTAGGTGGTATCAGCTGAGAGGCGGGAAAGCGAGGGCAGGGCTGGGAGGCCCGGGGAGGTGGGGCATGGCCCATTGGGCTTCATCTGCGGCTGCGCCTCGCCTCCCCTCCCCCTCAGCGCTGGAGCCTCTGAAGTGCCCGCCAGCGGCTGCAGCAGATCTGGGCCGCCGATGAGGCTTCGTGATCCACTTCTTGGGTGCGAAAGGGCTGCTGGACTGGGGCCAAGGCGGGCAGCAGCCCTTGGAGACCGTGGCGCAGAGGTGCTTCTGCCAGGTAAGTGGTTACTTGGATGATTATACCTGTGATGTTGAAACCGTTGATAGATTTAAGAGCTACAGGCTTTTCCTAAGACTTTCGAAATTTCTGGAAGGTCACTACTTTAGCTATTACAAGGTAAACCTGAAAAAGCCATGTCCTTTCTGGAATGATAAGGGACTGTGCTGTCGGGCCTTGTCAACTGGATGAAGTTCCTGTTGGGGATAAATCTGCGAGCTACAGGTATTCTGAGGAAGCCAGTAACCCCATTGCAGAATGTGAGCAGACCTAGCGCCTTGCAGCTGAGGATGAATCAGGGCGCGAGGAAATGCAGAAGGCTGCTCTTCAGTGGTCCAAGCATGATGACTCCTCAGGCAGCTTCTATGAAACTGATGGTATAACTTTTTTTTTTTTTTTTTTCTTTTTGTGGTACGCGGGCCTCTCACTGCCGCGGCCTCCCCCGCCGCGGAGCACAGGCTCCGGACGCGCAGGCCCAGCGGCCACAGCCCACAGGCCCAGCCGCTCCGCGGCACGTGGGATCCTCCCGGACCGGGGCACGAACCCGCGTCTCCTGCATCGGCAGGCGGACCCCCAACCACTGCGCCACCAGGGAAGCCCGGGTATAACATTTTTTATGCTGTGCATATGGTTTAAAAGCGTGCCTAAGGAACAAAAGTTCTTTTAAAATAATTTTTAAAAAGCCCTTCAGTTTCTAACAGTTTGGCAGTTCCTCAAAAAGCTAAGCACAGAAATACCATATGACTTAACAGGTCAACTCCTAAGCATATACCCAAAAAGACCGAAGACAGGGAAATGGATACTTGTACACCCATGTTCACGGCAATAGCCAAAAGGTGGAAACAACCCAAGTATCCATAGAGGTATTTTGCATAAAGAGCTAAAAGGTAGAGATTGCAAAAACCTGCTTTTGTTATATTGGCCTTGGATTGTTAAATATTTTCCTAATGATGCTCTGTGTTATTTTTGAAAAAGAAAACGAACATCTAAAATTAAGCCGGAGTACTGGTACTCTTAACATCTAGGAGCCCTAGAACCCATTAGAATCATTTGATTTATGGATTTATTAATTTACATTTATGGATTCTCCTATTCTTCCTTTTTTTAGTATCTCCTTTTTTGTAAGTTTAATTGTTAGCCTTTTAATTGGCTAAACAAAATCAAACCAAATTGAGTTTTTGTATCCTTTGATTCTTTTGGAACAGATTAATGATCTTTTAAAATATCAATGGAAAGAATGATAAAGATCATTTTAGTTACAAGCAAAATATGAATTCTGCAAACCTACCACCCCCAACAAAAAAAGAGGAAGAAAAAGGGAAAGTACTTATTGTTAACTTGTGGCTTTATTTTGGGAAAAAAGAAAAAAGATACATATGCTTTCCTTAATAAAAGCCATGACCATATTTTGGCAGATACATATCTATAATCCTTATTCTTAATTCCCAAATTTGAAAATGAACATTTTTCTCTTTAAGTTTAGTACAGATTCATTCAGTGTGAATATTTATGTGTTTTACTGAAGAAATATTTATGTGTTTGATTAAAGGTTGCTACCCCACTCCCTGATGGGATAATAATCAACATATGTTGCGTGTACTGTTATTACCTTTCTAAAGTCTGAGAAGTTCTGGATTCCAAAACACGTTTGGCCCTTGGGGTGTTGATTAAGGAGCTGTGGACTTATATCCAGCTTTAGGCCAGTAAAGAAAGGGGGATAAAATGCTCTCCCAACCATCCTAACATTGCCATCTTTTCTGCAAGGATTCTTTGGCCTAAACATTGCTGTGTGAGATAGAATTAAGAATAAAAAATGAGAAGCAACACCTTGTTTGTAAAGAGATAGATAGATAGATACATTTAAATAATTTTTTCTAGAGTTGATGGGAGGCACCACAGTTCCATAAGCAAGTATGTGTCATTCTTATATTTGTGTTTTGGAGGGAAAATGTCAAATATATCATGGTACTTCATGCTTTCCCTCTGGAAAGATGTGAATCCCAGAATTAAGGAATACAAAAAAAAAGTCTTCCTAATTATATCAGTTTAGTAGCTCTGAATAGAGTTTAATGATGAAAAAGATATTTCTCCAACTGATAAAAAGACTTACATGCTGCAAAGACTGGAATATTCTGTGTCTATATCACTAACAGGAGTAAAGGCCTTCCATGTAGAGGTAAAGCATAATCACTGCTGTGGCTGTAGCTGAATGAATTCCTGGGGTGACATCTGGTCTGGAGTGTGTAGTCTTAGATGACCTCTGCTGTCGGGATTTCTTGGGCACTTTTTTTTTTATAAGATTTTTGTTTTTGATGTGGACCATTTTTAAAGTCTTTATTGAATTTGTTACAATATTGTTTCTGTTTTGGTTTTTTGGCTGCGAGGCATATGGGATCTTAGCTCCCTGACCAGGGATCAAACCCGCACCCCCTGCATTGGAAGATGAAGTCTTAACCACTGGACTGCCAGGGAAGTCCCTCTTGGGCACTCTTTTTTTTTTTTTTTCTGGCTGCGTTGGGTCTTCGTTGCTGCGTGCGGGTTTTTCTCTAGTTGCGGCGATCAGGAGATGCTCTTCGTTGCGGTGACCGGGCTTCTCATTGCGATGGCTTCTCTTGTTGCAGAGCATGGGCTGTAGGTGAGCGGGCTTCAGTAGTTGTGGTACGCGGACCCTAGAGCACAGGCTCAGTAGTTGTGGCGCATGGGCTTAGTTGCTCCGTGGCATGTGGAATCTTCCCTGACCAGGGCTCGAACCCATGTCCCCTGCATTGGCAGGTGGATTCTTAACCCCTGCACCACCAGGGAAGCCCCCCACCCTTGGGCACTCTTAAACCTGGACATTGATTTGTTGGTGGGGTTTATAAGGTAGGGATGAAAAATCATCACCTTAAGTAAATGTGAAAAATTCTGTTGTTTTGAATAGTTAGTTGCTTGGATTCAGTCAAAGAAGTGGAATAAATAAGATTCTTACCTCCTATACACACTTTATGCAAACTATACACATTTTATGCAAACTTTAAAGGACCAATGAAAAAATATGTGTTCATTTAGCGAGTACTGTTTCACAGAGTAAGTAATGAATTAATAAGTAGATTAGATAAGTCTTCCTTAAATATATTTTAATAAAAATTTATTAGTTTTAAAATACAATAACAGTCTTTGGGTTGAGAATGTAGTATTAAAGACATTTCTTAGGCACTCCATTCTCTGAAACCAATTGAAGACAAGAATATCATGGAAAAGTAAAGGATAAAGTTAGTGTCAGTGAAACTAGAAAACATCTCAGATTCCAAATTTCAAACTAAGAAGAATACTTTAAATACAATACTTTGTATCTATAATGTATCAATACTTTGATTCAGGTAGTATTTTTCTAGCATTTGGGATATATTAGTGGGGGAAAGAGAAAAGCAGGTAAAAATTCCTATACTTGCAAAACTTGCATTTTAGTAGAAGTTAGACAATGAACAATAAACATAAATAAATAAATTATATAAAATATAAAAAGATGATTAATGATGTGAAACAGAGAGAAAATACAGCAGGGTAACATTGGACGGGGGATTTTTAATGGTGTCGAAGAGAAATTGCACCTGACAGAGTTAAATGGTCAAGGAAGACTTTATTCAAAACTGTTGCTGTGCATTACATTCCCAGTAGTGAAGGGAGGTTGAACTGAACTGTGCTGAAACAAAAAGTGGGAGAGGTTTTTTTTTGTTTAATTGAAACATATGCGATTTACAATGTTGTGTTAATTTCTGCTGTACAGCAAAGTGATTCAGTTGTATTGTACATATATATACATTCTTTTTCATATTCTTTTCCATTATGGTTTATCACAGGATATTAAATATAGTTCCCTGTGCTACACAGTAGGACCTTATTGTTTATCCATTCTGCATATAAGAGACTGCATCAAAAAGTGCCAGCATTTTTAAGAGCTGGGCTGAGATAGTGGAAATTTGCTGGAGGATATTAAGGGGGAGATGTAGGTCAAAGTGATTAAGCCATCTGTGTTTGCTAATTGGCACTGATTGAAGTTAGGCTCCTACTCTCCCTCTGAGACTGGAAGATAGAGGCACTGTTTTCTTGATCATCACATTTCAAAGAGATGGCTCCCAGGTCCTTGAGAAAGGTATTCCTGGGTTGTAAAACTAGCAAAAGGCTGGGTGAAAATTTACATCTCAAAGGAGCAGAGAAAGAATATACAAATCCAAGTTATCTAAAGTAAATGCTCAGAGAAAACGGAGGTCAGGGCCTCTTTAAACTTGTCTAAAGTTTAGTCAAGCTGAGAACTTCCAGGCTCTCTTGGTCCATGGTGGGGAGGTGGGATGCAGGTTGTAATCATTATTAACAGGAAAAACACTGAGAAGAGCACAGATATATGCCCTTGGAAGAGAGGTCTCAGCAGCTGTGGTAGGGAAATTTAAAAATTATCTGTATTAAAGATGCCTGTGGAGCCTGCTTGTTCTCCCTGTCCTGCCCTTACACTACAATGAGCAAACCAGAGGCCCAGAGAGACTTGGCCTCAGACAACGTGAAGGATAAAGAAACAGCAAGAGCCACATGCATAGAGACACAAAAAGAAAATTAAAGTTATAAAAGGATATAGCAAACAATGTTGATTAAAGCATACACAGACAAAAGGAGGTCTTAAAAATGCAGAAAATTTTTCTGACAAAAATTCTTGGTATTCTCAAAGAAATATTGTGGTTTGTTAGCTCATAGACAAGGTGCAGTCAAAAAAGAAATGAAAGAAAAACCAATTGTTAATCTCATTCCATAAGTAAGGAAACTGAGAGTTTAGGTTAGGTAACCAATATCACACAAAAAGTATGGATTTTTATCTTATAAACTTGAAACTCCAGGTCCAGTGCTCTAAACCACTGTTCTGTATAGGCTCATCTATTCTTTCTGATGAAATATCTTGATAAAATTCATCCAATAAAAAATTGAATTAAAACAGAGAGCTCAAGATTGGAGAAACTGTGGTATTTGAAATGACCAATAGTATTAAATTTGGTTACATCTAGAGAACTAAGGTTAATAACTGAGAACTATGTGTGTAGAAAAAAGTTACCATAGCAGGCTTAAGGCTACTAAGTTTAGAAAAGCCTACTTGTCAGTTTGGCCCTTGGCTGGCATATGGAAACTTGGATTTCAGGAGTATTCCAGCTATTCCCCAAACAGATAGGAATGTACCTGAACTATGCCTAACCTGTTTGTAAGCAATATGGTTTTATAGTGAACACCTGCTTTCCTTCTGGGAGTCTTGATTTTTGGTTCCTCCTAGGCAGAGAGTGCCTATGTGATCAGACCCCAAGAAAAACCCTGGACCTTTCACACATGTGCTTTGTTGTCACTACTTCTTGCTGGCAGAATTAAGCACTTCCTTTGTGACTCAACTGGGAGAAGCTGGCACTAGTTTCCTCTGCACTTTGTCCCATCTGCCTTTGCTGATTTGGCTTTGTATCGTTTCACTGTAACGAATCTTAGCTGTGAGTGGGACTATATGCTGTGTCCTCTGAATACTTCTAGTGAATCATCAAACCTATGGCTGATTTTCAGGACCTCAGGCACACTATAGTTTACCTAGTAACTTACTAATGCTATCAATCTTGAAAATGTAAAAGTACAATATTAAAAATAGTGAACACATATAATATTTGTGAGACTACACCACATTCTTTTTGGGAATCAAGGTGACCCCTCTCCTTGTCATATTGATACATACGAGTTTATCAATCACAACATCCTCTAACGTTATTCTTGCCAAATAAATGGGAAAGTAACCTAGGTCAGGCCAGTTATAAAACTGTATGAATGACTATAAAACTGTATGAATGACAAGTATAAGAATTCAGCAATTTTCCAAAATTTCTTATTTTAATCATTTGGAGGTATGAGACCGTCTTGCATGTATCACAATGAAAAACTGAAGAAGCAGACAAATAATCCACAGTTTTATAAAAACAGATAATTATCAGCTGATGTAGAAAGAGCAAGAGGAGTAAAGAGAAAGATTGAGTTTGAACTTTTAGTTAAAAGAATAAAATTGACAAAATGCAAGTTTAGGGAAAGAGAGGTGAAAGGAATGTAGAAAAGATGATTGCCTCATTTTTTTTCTTTTTTTTACTATAGGGCATCAATAGATACTTTCTGAAACTTATAAATAAAACATGAGATTTAAGATATAAATTTAAAGGCAAAAAAAATAAGCACTAGATTATTTGAAAACCAAACTTGTAGGTTTCCAAAGAGAAACACACAGGCACACATAGTGCACAAATGTACAAATACATAAGGTAAAAGGAGAGATCACACTGCAAAAAATAATCCAAAGAAATATTTTAGAAAGTTATGTGGTATGTGGAACACATTTGCTTATCTCTACTTCCTCTATACAATTCAGTGAAATATGAAAAAGACATTTAGCATGTAGAATAGAATTGGTTATCCCCACTTGCCTGATTAATCAACTAATAATATGGCAAGAATAAAAATACATAAAACCCACAAGTATGAAGAAAATGGAAGAGAAAATGATAGGAGATAAGCAACATCAACAATCGTTGGAAATGGAAGAACAAATGGTAATTTTGCAGAATGAAGACAGTGACTTCATCTACTACAGAAAGACAAGCCAACAAGTCTTAAATTGGACTCAAAAAATGCCAAGAAGGGGCTTCCCTGGTGGTGCAGTGGTCGAGAGTCTGCCTGCCGATGCAGGGGACGCGGGTTCGTGCCCCGGTCCGGGAGGATCCCACATGCCGCGGAGGGGCTGGGCCCGTGAGCCATGGCCGCTGAGCCTGCGCGTCCAGAGCCTGTGCTCCGCAGCGGGAGAGGCCACAACAGTGAGAGGCCCGCGCAAAAAAAAAAAAAAAAAGCCAAGAAGCCTCAGAAATTGAAGGTACAAGTAGCTTTAAAAGTGAAAGATTTATGGATTTAAAAGCAGAGTTGAACTATTATACAAGAAACACTTATACACTTAGATGCTCTCTTTTATTGTTTTGTGTCAAGACTAAAACACTTAGATGCTCTCCTTTATTGTTTTGTGTCAAGACTAAAACCCCTTTGCAATTGTGGTTTAAGGTAAGGGATTTCTTTTCTGGAGATACTAATCCATAAAAAGTAAAACAAAACAATATTTTAGATGTAAGAATACCAAGAAAATGGGGAAACTAGATCTAAGTAACATTTTAATCACCTGTAGGATGTATTCCTATACTCTTTAGTAAGTGAAAATCTACATACTCTTTATTCCCTTTCTTTCCACTGGGGCCCCAGAAATGAGCAGCCAGTTCAAACTGGCCAATTAGGAGGACACACTGCCATAGTGAGCTCCAGTGAAACAGTCACTAGTTTATTTGAAAAACTAGATTGTAACCCTCCAGCCATTTCATCTTTCTCATGCTTCAAAACAGTTTTTAAGGCCCTCAACTGAAAATATAAAAAAGAAAAGAATGAAAAATAAGAGGAGTTTACCGTGAATTTATAGAGATCAAAACATAAACAAAAGCTCCTAAAGCAGAGTTAAACTTCAACAAAAAACTATAATTCATATCACAATTATGGGAAGATACTGTAACCATGAATAGAAACAGTACTATATAAAAAAGGAAAGGAAATGTTTCATGAAATAAATATGTCTTGAAAGCTAATTGTGGTGTTAATACTTTGGAAAAAATCACAATAATAATTGAAAGCTACTTGCAAATAGGGTAAAATGAAGATATTTTCAGCCATAGAAAATGCTTCATACTTCTGTTCATTAAAAACTGCTGAAGGATGTGTTTTATTGAAAGAAATAAGAGAAAACTTACATGATTCAGAGAAAAAAGAATTTAGAGTAGAATAGGGTCAAGAGTATTTCTTAGGGGAAAACGTGTGTGTGTGTGTGTGTGTGTGTGTGTGTGTGTGTGTACAAATCTGAACATCTGCAGAATTGTGGCTACATAAACACTAAAGAATAATTTAACCGAACATTATGAGTAAAGTCTTTTGAGAGGTTTAGAGGAGTACAAGTGTTTTCTTCAAGTGAGGATGAGAGTTTAAGAAACTAACATCCTCATTTAACATACTAGAAAAATTTGTATCTAGAACAGAAAAAAATAATGTGTATTACTCTACAAATGTATTTTTAAAAACACATTTAAAAGGTAAAAGAAAAGATACATTGTTCAAAATAAATTTTTGTTCTTCTAATTTTTAAGTACATTGCAGCAAATGCTGTCTAAAATTCCTGAATATTCAATCCAAAGCTTTAATTTTATTTAATGACCCCCCTTATTCCCAAACACTTCCTATACTTTTAACATCTCTTCAAAATTAAAAAATATTATATGGGATAATCATCCCTAACATTTTGATCAGATACATTAAACTATAATAAAATAAGTTTCCAAAGACAACCCTCAATTTACCTAGGCCAAAAAAAAAAAAAAAAGTGGGGGGGTATATTCTTATTTTCAAAATAAACATCACTGCTGTCATTTTATTCAGAACTATTTAAATTGTTAAAAATCATTGGTTCCAGTACCATGCCATACAAGCTTATAAATTTATAAACAGTTTACACTCATACATAGAGTTTCACTGTTGGTATTTGTAAACTGTAAGACAGAATAAGTAAGTCACAGAACATGTTCATTCACTGAAGATGGCTTGCAAAGTAATAAATGCATAAAGTGTTTACAAATAACTTTTAACTGTAATGAAGCCAGCCAACTGACGTTTCACAGTGCAAAATCTATGCAGAAATTATGTGCCCTCAGTGACTTCATATGTGCTCCCTGAAGTGAGTGCATGCAATGAGCCAACGGATATGTGTCCACATTTACTTGGATTAGCATACATTTTAATTCTCTCCTAAACTATACTATTGCTATTTTACTTAGCGAAAGGGCTCATTGAGCAGAACAGTTGAATCTGAGGAAGAAGATATACTCTCCAGAATGGCAGGATTTTACTATTTTATATTCAACAAAATCTTGAGCCTTCTTGAAAAAGGAGGATATAATATCATTTAACGTAAAGTTTGATTTTTCAAAATGAATTTACCCATGAATAAATATGTATTCATTAGGCAATCATACGGCTCTAATCTCTTACTGTACTCTATTTACAACTCACCTTACATTATTTTCATTGTTCTTGTTTTTGAAGGATATTTAAACGTTTAGCCTACTGTGTCCCACTTTGATATAATTCAGGGAAGTATCAAACAGGTAGCTGAGTTAACCTTTTAGGGAATGGTCTTCCCAGAACTCATAAAAATACATCACCTAGGCTGGCTACACCTATTTACTAAGCCAGTTCCTTATGAAGCTTTAGGGAAATCATCACTGGACAATAAAAAGTAGCATTTTTGACTGACGCATAGAGAAATTCCATAAATCTTATACAGATTTCCCCTGTTTTCAGGAAGCAGAGCTTTCCTATGAGACCTTTTGTAAACTGAAATGGCATAAAGCAAAGAAGCAACTACCTTAGGCCACATGTTCGTAATAGATGCACAAAATAAACTGACATAAAGCACAGATGCCCACAGATACACGTCTAGGCTATGGTGGCTTGATGCTGAGATGCTGAGTGTAGTTCCCGGGGAAGGAGCTTGGTGGCGCCACTCTCACTGTTCAGGGTGCATGTTGCCTCTACAATGGCTCCTGCAAAACAAATGCTGGACGCTATTTTCCCTTTTCACCAAAGCAAAAATCCTCTTCAGATTTCTCTCAGTTAGCAAAATCAGGTACTAATGTAGGTCTTTCGTAAAAGTGGTGTAAAGCAAACTTGAAAAGGGGGGTATACCTGTATTAAAATTAACTTAGACTGTGGTCATATATTTAGTCTTTGAGTCTAGATACAAAGTAATCCAGTTCTCATATATAGGCCTATGATTTTTTTTTCCTTCAGATTGCTTTAGTAAATGGTACTACAGTGATCTACAGTTGCCTAATTATGTGTTCTTTTAATATTTGGCTTAATATTTAGTATATAGTAGGCATTCCATAATTTCTTGCTTAATCAAATAAAATTAAGTTACTAGCAGGAAATTAAGTTGCTGGGGAAGTTTTTAAAAAATTATTAAGTGTCCTTCTACCATTCCCAAGTTAATTATTAGTACAAAAGTGTGTTCAGTATCAAGACGGGGCTCAACTACACTCAAACTCTTATTAATCCTCCATGGCTTGTATAAATGTTTAACTTTAAAATGGAAAAAGGTAGAAAGATATTACTTTAACATATGATTGAACAGTGGAAACCCAAAATTACAACATGGCTCTTTAAGATTTAAACAAAGCAATTTCTTGTACAGTGACTGTAGTATCTTCAACTTAAAAAAAAATCCTGCAAATTCCTAACAAAATGTTATTTTTATTTACCATTTACACTGAAGGATATAATCACAGGGAAGGATTAACTCACAACTGAGTCAGACATTTCTATTTAATATGTGCAAAAAAAAATTGTACTTCTCACTTTAGAAATTTTTTCCAAATAAATTCTACATTTTCAGTCTTACAAGTGATTTGCTGCATTCTAATCTAATAAGGTTTTGCCTTCTACATTGCCACTTCATTTTTTTTTTTTTTTTTTTGCAGTACACGGGCCTCTCACTGTTGTGGCCTCTCCCATTGTGGAGCACAGGCTCCGGACGCGCAGGCCCAGCAGCCATGGCTCACGGGCCCAGCTGCTCCGTAGCATGCGGGATCTTCCCGGACTGGGGCACGAACCCGTGTCCCTTGCATCGGCAGGCGGACTCTCAACCACTGTGCCACCAGGGAAGCCCCACTTCATTTTTGATGGGCACTTAGGTTGCTTCTGTATCCTGGCTATTGTAAATAATGCTGTAATTAACATAGGGGTGTCTCTATCTTTTCAAATTAGTGTTTCTATTTTTTTCAGATAAATACCCAGGAGTAGAATTGTTGGATTGTGTGGTAGTTCTATTTTTAATTTTTGGGGAATCTCCATACTGCTTTCCCTAGTGGCTGCAACAATTTACATTCCCACCAATAGTGCACAAGGGGTCTCTTTTTTTCCACATACTCATTAACGTATGATATTTCTTGTCTTTTTGATAATAGCCATTCTGACAGGTGTGAAGTGATATCTCATTGTGGTTTTGATTTGCATTTCCCTGAGGATTAGTGGTGTTGAGGATCTTTTCATGTGCCTGTTGGTCATCTGCATGTTTTCTTTCACAAGTGTCTACACAGGTTCCTCTGCACATGTTTTAATCAGGTTCTTTGCTTTTTGACCTTGGGTTGTATGAGTTCTTCATATATATAGGATATTAACCCCTTATTGGATGTATCATTTGCAATTATCTTCTCCCATTCAGTAGGCATATTACTTTTGTTGATAGTTTCCTTCAATGTGCAAAAGCTTTTTAGTTTTATGTAATCCATTTGTTTTTGCTTTTGTTTCCCTTGCCTGAGAAGACATATCCAGAAAATAAAAAAATATACTACTAAAACTGATGTCAAAGATCATACCACCTATGTTTTCTTTTAGGATTTTTAGGGTTTCAGGTCTTACACTTAAGTCTTTATCCGTCGTGAGTTTGTTTTTGTATATGGTGTAAGAAAGTAGTCCACTTTAATTCTTGAGCCTGCAGATGCCCAGTTTTCCCAGCACCATTTATTGAAAAATGGTGCTGTATATTGTATACAATTGTATATTCTTGCATCTGTTTTCTTAGATGAATTGCCCATATAAATGTGCATTCCTTTCTGGGCTCTCTATTTCCATTTATCTATGTGTCTGTTTTCATGCCAGTACCATACTGTTTTGATTACTGTAGCTTTGTAGTATACTTTGAAATCAAGGAGCTTAGTATCTTTTGTTCTTTTTTCTTAAAATTGTTTTGAAAATTTGGGGTGTTTTGTGTTCCCCTACAAATTTTAGAATTATTTGTTCTAATTATGTAAAAAATGCCATTGGTATTTTGATAGGGGTTGCATTAAATCTCTAGATGGTCCTGGATAGTATGGTCTTTAACAACGTTAATTCTTCCAATCCATGAACACAGTGTATCTTTCCATCTTCAGCTTGTGTCATCTTCAATTTCTTTCATCAGTGTCTTATAGTTTTCCAAATACAGGAATTTTACTTCCTCAGTTAGATTTATTCCTAGGTATTTTACTCTTTTTGATGTGATGGTAAATGAATTTGTTTTCTTAATTTCTCTTTCTGGTAGTTAATTGTTAGTGTATAGAAACACAGCAGATTACTGTATACTAATTCTGTATCCTGCAACTTTACCAAATTCATTGGTGAGTTCTAGTAGTTTTTTGGTGGTATTGTTAGGATTTTCTATGTATAGTGTCATGTTATCTGCAAACAGTGACAGTTTTCCTTCTTCCTTTCTAATTTAGATTCCCGTTACTTCTTTTTCTTGTATGATTGCAGTGGCTAAGACTTTCAATACTGTGTTGAATAAAAGTGACATGAGTGGGCATTCTTGTCTTATTCCTAATTTTAGAGAAAAATGCTTTCGGCTTTTCACCTTTGAGCATGGTGTTAGCTGTGGACTTGTCATATATGACCTTTATTACGATGAGCTATGTTCCTTCTATACCCGCTTTATTGAGAATTTTTTATCATAAATGAATGTTGAATTTTGTCAAAAAGCTGTAGAATTACTTTGATAAAGGCTTTGAAATTTGTGAAATCTTTAATTCATATTGATTTCCCATCAGGAAATATAAATTCAAGTCCCACCAAAAGTTTATAAAATGTATATTTCCTTGAATCTTTGCCAAAACAGCTATTATATATAGTCTCAATTTGTTGGAAAAATATCAATTTCAATTAATGTTTACTACATTTTAAAATTTCTTTTGTATTTTATCAGATGAGTTTATTTTGATTTTGTTTCTTTTTCTCCCTGTGCTGTTTCATATTTAAACACTTTTAAAAGTTGAAGGCCTACAAAATGCTTTAGCTCAACAAGATAATATTTATTAAGTACAAAAGCAACACTCTAATAACAAATGTCTTTTGAAGCCCCTAGGAATACCTATATATACCCAAATCCAAAATCAAGGGACTCATCCTAGACTTTGTGAATCAAACATCTACAAGTACAGCACACATACATTTTCATTTTATAAAATCTCTCAGAGAATCGGATGCATGCTTTCAAAAACCATTTTAATTTTGGATACATTTATGGACTGTCTGACATGCGTCAGTAAGTAAATAACTAATGGTAATAGATAAGTAGGACTCTTGTAGTAATTTAAATAGATTCAATATATTAAACCACAAGCAAATATATGATATGGTTTCCATTTGAATGCATTTGTTAAAAGAGGCTTTTGACAGAAATGGAACTCAGAAAATTACACAATGAGAAATTATGTGATTAAAGGAATATTAATTGTGCAATCAAATAAGCACACATAAGATGTGTCCATATTAAAATGCATAAGGGGATAATTTAGAATGATCTTGGTACAATTATACTGTTTTTCTAGGCAAAATTATGTGCTCTGGTTGAGAGTCACAGATTTCTTTTGATATCAAAGAGAAAATATTAGAAAATTAAAAGCAGCAGCATTTAGGAAAAGACATAGAAAAGTACAAAAAGACATACGAAGAATTTTTTTAAACATGAGCGATATCAACATTTCCCTCTGTATTTTTAGAGCCCCTTAGAGAATTACTATGGACAGTTTGTAGTAACCATGATTATGTGCCCTAGCTAATTCCCATAATAACCAGTAAAATCAAGCAAAGTGTTTATGATCAGGTTAACTTTTTATTATAGAGCCAGTTACTACACAAAACTGTTAGAAGATCTTGCTGATCATTTTTTATAAACAGAGGTTTTCATAAGACTGTATTTTGACCCTTTGTTGTATGAAAGCAGTTTATTGGTTTTGCTATATTTATACTATAATAATAGTTCAAATGGAATATTGAAATCATTTAAGACCATTTTTATGATAACAGAGAGTGCATAAAAGAGATCAAGAATTAGTTAAAATGCTTATATGATCATTTTAAATCTAATAAACATTTTTACTGAAGTATTAGATTATATTTTGAGTCTATTTTATCTTCTTTGCTTTAAAAGATAATCTACTTTAAGAAGGTTCTGATGCCTTTTAGTCTTATTCAGCATTTTGGCATCATATTCAAGATCAAAATTTTTTAAATTATTATTGGTTTACTCTACTATCCCCAAGTTACAAAGTCTCCAATGATTACCTCATATGAATGATTTTTATTTGAAGTATAAAAAATACAGTTGTTTTTGCAATTCTCATACTTGTTAGTCAATCACTTTGTGTAGAAAACAGAAAAATAATGACATACATATTATTTACTTTGGGCCCTGTGAGTAGAAATCAGGAAAATCAATAGAAAGTTGCATTATTATTTAAACATTAAAATATCCATGGCAAACAATTTCATCTAAAATAATCTTTTATCAGTGAAATAAAAATTTTAATGATTTTTTAAACTTGTCCTTATCTAATGATCCATCATATACTAGCATGACTGCAGTATCCACTATGATAAACATACTTATGCTTAGATGGATTTTAAGCACATGCTTGAGTTGACCAAAGAAGGAACTTACCACTCTTGTCCAACTACAAACCTCCTCTTTTAACATAATTTTAACAAAATCTTTTGCAATGACTCTGTTAAGAAGGATGGGAATGTCCTAAATTATTATACTCATTTTTTTTCTGCACCGTATCTCTATTTGTGACCTCTGAATTAGCCCATATATGGCTGTTATTTTGTTCTATGTCAATAGTAGTTTCTACACTTGTCCCATGTATCTCTTTCCACTGTTGTCTTTGTTCTCCTAATTTGAAGGGCTTTCTTAAATCTGTTTTCCATCTGCACCATAAGATCTTTTAAGCTAAATTTCTCTTACTCTCTCAACTCTCTTGCTCTCTCTTTCTGTCCAACTTCTCTCTCCCTGCTCCCTCTCTCTCAAACAATCAGTACAGGATATGACACAGATTGTTTGCTTGCCCAACAGATATTTATTGATTGCTTACCACTGTTCTAGATGCTAGAAATACATCTGTAGAAAAATAGACAATAACCCATATCTCCATGGAGTTTATATTCTTAAAGGGAAATAAGCAAAAGCATTAAGGAAACTATGTTGCATGGTCTACGGAGATAAATTCTAAGAAGGGAAGGGGGAAGGGAATATTGGAGAGGGGAATTTTGGTTTAAACAGTGCTTAGGGAAGCCCTCTTTCACAGGGTGCTACGTATAACATAAACACAAGGGTTGCAGCATCACACAACTCCAGAGCGTCATTCACACCGTAATCTATGTGAATGATGCCTCTTGAGTTGTGCTGGCCACAGGCTATGCAGCCATCGTCAGTAGTGCTCTGGTAAAGACCTGAAAGAGTTAGGGGAGAGAGGCATGCAAATACTTAGAGAAAAGAAGTCTAGGCAGAGGACACAAATGTCTTATTTAAGACAGAAGCGTGCATAGACGTTTGTGTATCATCAAAGAACTCAGTGTGTCTTAGTGAGTATCTGCATACGATTTAAATGTCATCCACAATCAACTGTGTTGATTATGTACTGATCCAAACTGATATTTCTAACGTCCTAAAACTCTAAAAAGGAAATTATTTTCAGTTTATTTTTCTAGTATTGTATAACTCAAACTTTGTCACAGTTGAACACTTACCATCGTGAAGACTTTCATTTTTGGAACAAAATACAGCCAGATAAAATAAATACTGATGATGAATAAATGTCATGTATTGACTGGCATATATATTATTATCCCTTTTCGTGTTTGAGAAAGAATTTCTGCAGATTAATAATATTCACCTTGTGGTCTGTGCAAGGAAGTTGTGTAACGGTGAATTAGTTTAGACATGCTGAAATAAGAACACACCATTTGCAAATATTAGTGGCTTTGCATTTCTTTCTAGATACTTACATTGTGGAGAACCTTATTAAAAATATTTCTACATTCTGTGCAAGGATGCCCATACTCAGAAAACATCCAAAAGCATCTGCGTAGTGATTGAAAAATAAATAGAGCAGTGTTTCTTTTCAATTGATGCCATGCTTCTTCCCATCTGGGACTCTTAGCTCAATCAGAACAAAAGGGTTGTTTTGGAGAGAGTAAAAGAAGTCATTTGAGCTTTTTCAGATACACTGTCTGCTTTAACCCTTTTCAAGGTACAAGTTTTAGATCCCTCCTCCCCCCCACCCAAAAATGTTCTAGGGAAATTGTAATTCTATGTTCCAGTCCCAGAATTTTCTGTTTTTCCAAAAGAGTGCTTTAAATGTTAACAACACAAACTAAGCCACCAGTTTTAAAGCAAAAATAACAGCCAGCCCTCTCTAGCCTACACTTTGGGATATTAAATTCTAAGTGTATTGTGAGCAGCTCATTTCAACAACCAATTACTGCTTCAGAGACCAAATGAAGACTAAGAAAGTATCATCCACCTCACATTTCTGAAGTGTATGTGCTCTGTGTGAGCCAAGCCTCATGAAGCGTTGAACCAAACAACCACACCAGGTTCCTATCCTCTTGGTTATTCAGCATTAATTTCTTAATGCCTGGTTGGGCCTGCTGATGAGTGGCCTCTATCTCTCAGGTATTCTGCAACATTGATTTCCAGCCTTGGAGTGAATTATTTGTTCGTTTTCTCTTTGCATGATTTAGCACAGTTGGACTGCTATGAAGAGAGGGGGAGGGAAAGGAACCTCTTGAATAGATGTGCCCTACTTGAGGCTTCTGTTTAGTAATACTGATGTGAATGTACATGTTTTTTAAAAGACTGCTAAGATTTCTTCTGGCTACAAAGTTGTAATATTTTGCATTTAGCTACCAAATGCTTATTATTCAACATTTTTGTACCCAACACATGCAGTTTACAATTAAGATCACTGTAATAAAATATTTTCAATGCACATGAGTCCCTCCAACCAAATGCCATTTTTTTAATCTACTTGCAGAAATGTTTTATTAATGTATTTTTCCAAAATGTTTCTGAAGCCAGTTCAAAGGCTCTTTTGCATGCTTGCTATTTTATAATTTAGTACAATTGCTTTGAGCAAAATTGTCATCTTTTCAATTTCTTTTGTATTTTTCTTATTAATATAACACTGAATGAATGCTCTAAATTTTTGGTTACTAAATCTGGACAGCATTTAGCATCAATAAGTGTTTTAATATCTGAAAAATTTTTGTCCTATATAAAATTATTTAGAAATGAGAACAGTACACACAAAACAGTGTCTAGTTCTGAGTCATACCCCTTGTATTATGAATGTTCATGTTTTCATCTTTGTCATCTTTATCAACATTACAAAATTTTTCCATTAAAAATAAAAAGTTATCCATTATACATTTTAAAAATGATCACCTGTGATCAATATTGCACTTCATTAGAAATGACTTTCTATACTAACATATACAAACATATGAAATATATCAAAAAAATCTTCTTAGAGATTTATAAAAAAAGTTACTTCTGAAAGAGACTCTTTACTGAAAGATATAATGAATTTTTATATCAAAACTCAATTAGTAATTTTCCCATTGTCTCTCCAAATATAATTCTACTTTCAAATATGTCAAATAAGTCCTTAAACGGACACATATACTTCTGAGCACCAGAAATATCAATAGTATAATAATAATTAGCCTATATTTTCTATTCAGAGAATACAGAGTCCACAGATTCATATAAAATAATTAGAACTTCTAGTTAAAAATGTTAAGTTATCCTAATGGTTTCAGACGTGTGTCCCCATATCTGAATATTCCTCAAAAAATGTACTAATGTTGCTTTATAAAGTCAGTGTCAAAACATTTTTAAAGAGTGAAGTTTCAAAATGTTCCTGATATACCAATTCTACAAATTCACATGTTGTCATGAAGAGATAGAAATTGAATATAATTGGATATTATGCTGAGCATATTAGGTGCATCACATAGTCAACTGACCAACTAATTCTTGTGAATTTCATAAAGTATAGTAGTAACCAAAAGATGGAAGAAAGACTTTTTCTTCTGGTGAAGATTTTAAACTTAATTCTATATCTTAATGCAAAAATATTATTGTGAACTATCAAAAAGACCAACAAATAGATTATCAGGTTAAGATGTCAAAAACCTCTGCATATTTGACTATTTTGGCTAATTTTCCATATTTTTTTATCCTTTAAACACATGTTATGCAAAAATGTTTGCATAGATATGAATTTTAAATGGCCTATTGACGTATCTAGGCAGTTTTACTTGTTCCCCCCCTCCAAATATTGGTCAATATGCTTGTAAATTCATATCACGACCCAATTTTTTCTCATAATGATTAGAACATTGACAATAGCAACAAGCAACAACATCATCAACAAGAAGCCACTAAAATTAGAAGCACTTTTGTGCTTTTCTCTCTGTGAAGGACATGAAGGTGCATGGGTGTGGAGATGAAAGAGAGAGAGCCTCATAAATCCATCATAGCACAGCATCATAATTATAGATTTATTAAAATGAATTTAGTCTTTAATGGTCAGTCAATATGCCAAAGAGTAATTCTAATTATCTTGTAAATTGTTTGCATCTATGACTAATTCTACTGTAATACATCTTTGTCAATCAACTTACACCGTTTCTGAATACCGCTTATTTACATCTTTGTCACTCTTCAATGTAATTTTACACTATACATGCGCATTTTTCTTCTTTGTAATTATTTTTCACCTACCTTACATATATGGCTATTGTTTTTCTACTGAAAAGTCACACAGGATTTGAATCAGATTTTTATAACCTCTGAAATAAAGTTGTGTTGTGCATACTTTACTCTTGTTTTTAGCTTTGGAAACATAAGTAGAGACCACTTATGCATATAACTAAAAACCAAAAATATAATTAAAACATCTATTAAATTGGGAAATACTTGAACATTATTAAGCCAGCATGGAAGGCAACTGAACAGCTCAAAGCCCTGAAATTTATCATCCTGTACTAGACTTGGCAAGGCTTTTATGGAAGAGAGAGAAAGGCATTATTTTAGATTAGCTCTCTAAGGTCCCTTGCAAACCTGAAATTCAAGAAAAAGAAAAGCAAATTTCAGTATTAATAAATAAACAAAATCTTCCTGTGGGTACTTCTGCTTTCAAAAAAAGGAATAAGAGGATAGCTTTGTACCAGGCAAAAAACAAAATCTATAAAGAGTTCTCTTATGCTTATAAAGAATGATGGGGAAAGAAGCCACTCTTCGCACTTGCTCTTTGCCAAGAGAAAGACATTTATTTCAAAGTTTCTGCCTTTTTTTTTTTTTTTTTTTTTTTTTGGCCATACTGCGTGGCATGCGGGATCTTAGTTCCCGGACCAGGGATTGAACCTGTGACCCCTGTAGTGGAAGCACAAAGTCTTAACCACTGGACCACCAGGGAAGTCCCTCTGCCATTTTTTTTTGTATTACTAATAGATAAACTCCTATGATCATGAGTAGAGAAATAAACTACAGTTAAGCTTCTTAATAGTGTTTGGGATATATAAAGGAAGGTCCAGAACTATATGAGACAAAGGGGAAAGAGAGACCAGAATAAACTAGTAAAGCTGGGAGGAACTTTCAACTTCTGGACACAACCAAAGTGAAACAGGTTGAAAGAACAACAAAGAGAAATTCCAAGTCAGACATACCCTGTAGTTGTCTACCTAGAGGGCCACGAGACTTTTAAGAACAAAGATATATCTTACTCAGTTTTACACTTTTAAAATCAGCTATTTATGATAATATAACCCCTGCATTCAGCCCTGAATCTTTAGCAAAGCTTTCTACAGAGAATAAGCCTTAGAAGTTATTTTGGAAGGACTGATTTCCATGGGCACAAAGAAGTGACAGAAGAGTTAGCACGTCTGGAAGTAAGCTACAGTAAGTATGGAATATAATTAAAGTAGAAGTTACTCTGAGAAAAAGATGTACTCTGAATATCCTTTAAAATATTGAAAGAAATATGGGCTTTTATTTTAAAAAATAATGCAAGCTGAGACTTCTCTGGTTGCGCAGTGATTAAGAATCCTCTTGCCAATGCAGGGGACACAGGTTTGATCCCTGGTCCGGGAATATCCCACATTCCGCGGGGCAACTAAGCCCGTGCAGCACAACTACTGAGCCTGCGCTCTAGGACCCACAAGCCCGTGCTCTGCAACAAGAGAAGCCACCGCAGTGAGAAGCCTGTGCACTGCAACAAAGAGTGGCCCCCACTCGACACAACTAGAGAAAGCCCAAGCGCAGCAACGAAGACCAATGCAAACAAAAATAAATAAATAAATAAATAATAAAATAAAGCATGCAGTCTCATGACAATGGAGACAACCAACGAGAGAGGTGATACTGTCTTATAATTTAAAATCTGCCCTGAGCACAAATAAACATTTTTGGTTTCTATCCTGAATAATTTGTGTAGAGATTCACCAAGAAGCTACTCAGAAACTTTCAAACTTGGGGGTATTGGTGTTTCCCAATTATATATTCTTTCAGTTACTACATTCTGGAATAAGGTTGTAGAATGGGTACAAAAGAAATTTCAATCCTAGAGAATATTTACAGTTAAGACAATTGTAACTAATAGTGATTTCAAATGTAAAGAGTTGTCTGTGAGATCTAATTCTATGACCTCTTCTCTGGCCACTGTCTCCATCACTATCCTGCTTTTGCCAAACTGACTCGTTTCTTTTCTTAAATCACAAGAATATGCACACTGCCATGTCATTGATCAAAGCAAATCACAAGGTCAAGCCAGATAACAATGTTGTGGGAAAGAATACTTCTATGGTGGTGCAAAGGCGTCCTTGGTGAACAACTATTTCGTCTACCTTCCAATACAATATGGATTTGGGGATTTCCTTTTAGCAATGTATAGCTTATACATTTTATTGGTATATTTGATTTTGTGTCTCCCTGAAGGTTGAAATTTCAGGAGGAGCTCTCATATCATTAACTTATTTACTCCCAAGATCCATCCAGGAAGATTAATTTATTTATCTACTTTTAGGAAGAAAAGTTTTTACTTGTTGTATCATAATTTGTATTGTTGCCTATGATGATAATAGAAAATATTTCTGACTAATTACACATTTTAATGTGAGCATACTTAATATCTCTCTCTCTAAATGGTTAATATGACTTTGTTTCCCTTTTTCCTAAAAGAAATATCCTGTAAATTTTTTTCTAAGAAAATTTTCACTCATAGGCTAATACCTGTATTCATTTTACTCATAAGTTCAGATGATGACAGAGCTTTCAGAAATATCCTATTCAAACAAAATATATCAATTTTATTTATACTACTAATATAAGTTATTATTACAAGAATAAATATAGTAGAGGTTGCCACAGTCAGTAAATCACAGACCTGGTTTTACTTCTGCTCCCCAAACTAAAGTTTGACTTTATGTAAGGCAACATAAAATTCTCAGTAGTTGGTTGTCTTTGTTTATCTAATGGTAGTAAAAATATCTTTTATATTTTTGTTGTGAGGAAAGAAAAGGATATAAAGCTCTTAGCACAGTGTCTGACACAGGTGAATGTTGCTGATGGCTTACATGGTCACGGTTATTATAATTACCAAAATTAGCATTTATTAATCCCTTAATTTTTGTCAGGTACAGTGCTAAGCAACTTATTAAGTTAGTTTCACTTATGTACCACCCCTCCCCTCAGTAAAACGAACACAAATCCTTAGGCAGGTACTAATATTAGTCCCATGTTATAAATAAAGAAACAAGTACAACAGAGTTAATTGGCCAAGTTTACAGCTAGTATAAGTGGGTTCCCTGATGGCCCTCATTAAAATTTCTCCAGGGCACGGTATGTGAATATTTAGCTCAGAAATAGCCACTACTCTACTTTGTGTGCCTGCATATATCAATAATTAGCCAAGGAGTGCTTATTCATTCAGCCTACAAGTGCAAGTGTTCTCAACCCAGACCTCTAGGCAGCCCCTACCAATTAATCAGAGTTTGTATTTAAATTGAAATATGTTTATCATCTAGCTCTAAAAGGATATAATTCTGTTAATTAACATTTTTATATAACTAGTAACTAGCCCACTAGCTTCAGTCAATCCCATTTGTACTCTGCATTTGGACTAGTTCCAGGTGGGATTTTATAATCAAACTGGGTGTGGAGTAGTAAAAGAAAGAATCAATTTGGACATGCATAAGGACAGTAGGATCAGTGCTCTCATATTTTGAAACAATGCTCTCTAGCCTTTGATTTTAGATGGTGCTGATGTATCCCAGGATTACTTTTGATTAGGAAGGTTTCGGTGGAAAAAAAAAAGTTGAAATAGTTTTTAAAAAACAAGTGGATTGTTTACAGAATTATTCTGTGCTAGTTAAAAGGACTAGATGAAATAAAATAAGTCAATAATGTCTATCCCCAGGGGAAAAAAAAATTTCAGACAATTCTGGGTGGCAAGCATGACCTGCCAAAGGTCGCAGAGGAAATGAATCTGCAACCTTGTATGTAGTTATTCCCTTTTTTGTCCCGCTTTATTCCTACTTCTTGGTATCATTTACCATGTAAGCCACCTACATCAGCATTAGGTGATGTTTTAGGAGAACACAAACTAAATCAAAGGATTGTATATTTACTTGGGTAACCAGTGACTCTTTTTTTTAATTTATTCTTTGCTTGAGAACAAAATGAAAACTTCTATACCTTATTATCATTGATGCTGTTTTCTAGGTTCTGTCTCAAATTTGTATACCAATAAGTACATGTAAATTGTTTTTTTCTATTAAATATCTTCATTTCAATACAGGACGTGCTAAAAATAGAAAATATTGGGCTACATTTATATATAACTTCTTCACTTCTCCAGCCCTTTGCCAACCCTCCATATGCTTACTTGTTCTATTGAAGTATAAATGACTACATGACCTTTACCTGAATCATCTTCTGTGCTCCGAAAGCACAGAAGAATTTCATACAACAGTGGATGTTTGTGTGTTCTAAAGATGCTTTCTTTAATAGCCAATATTATAATTTTTCAGAGAAAATGTATATCTCCAATGTTTGGCTTCCATACTTTCTAGATGGGAATTGTCATCTGTTGGTCCATTTCTATGTGCAGAACAGATAGTACATTATTCTACATCAGTAGTTGGCAAACGATGGTCTATGGACCAAATCTGGCCCACCAATGTTTTTGGAAAAAATTTCATTAGTACACAGTCAGTCCCATTTGATTATATGTCTATGGCTGCTTTCATACTACAAAGGCAGAGTGGGGTACTTGTGACAGAGAGAGTGTGATATGAAAGCTAAACATATTTACTATCAAGTTTTTTAAAGAAAATGTTTGCTCTGTTCTACGCTATAACTCTGAAATCTCTTTTGTTCATTTTGCTTCTGCCTGTCAATTTTTATGTTATATCACAGGGAGCTGTGGATTTATATCTTATTCTCCAATTGCAAAACGTAAGATTACTTAGCTTTAATAATAACTTCCAGGGTGGAAACCTTTGAAACGTGTATGAAACAGAGGACATTCCAGACAGGAATAAACTGTGGCTTTTAACTACCCTTGCAAGTTTTACTATCCTTGTTACAGCAGTTCTGTGAATGCTCTGATGAGATCTCTCAAGAGAGAACTTGTTTCTAGGAGTATATTTAGCTGACAAACTATACCTGCTAGATATTCCGGATCTGACAGCATATAAATGAAGCCCATGCTCTCTTCAGTCAATGACTGAAATCACATGGGTACTCTGAGACTCCTCTTGGGATTGTAAGTTTCCCAGAATTTCACTGCAGTTCTGTCCAGCCCTCCTTTACCTCCCTCTTCCCTTTTACAAGAGCCAGATTTGTATAGTTTTCTGAAAGTTCTCTTGGCCCAAAGCTGCTTCCTTTCCCCTTTATCTATAAATCCTGTACTCCCAACAAATATCTTGCATGTATAATTCTGTCGGCATCTATATTTGGAGAACCCAATCTTACATACCTGCTCTGTTCTTATTTCCTTTTGTTCTATGTTAGCATTCCACTCAAAACAAACAAATGAAAACAAAAGGAAAGTTGTAAATAATAACAAAATAAAGCATATCTGGAGAGTGGCAGTTTTTGAAAATTATTTATCAGATTATAAACTTGGAAAATCTGTTGGGAGATCATTTCCATTCGTCTCCTGCGTCTCTACACATCTTACAAGCAGAGACTTTACTCTGCTATATTTTTCTGAACTACATTTTCAAGGCTGAAAATAGGGATAGTTTCTTCCTGTGGGGCAGATAGCAGGTTTGATTCCTGTCCAGGATAATAAAGACAATCCGTCCCTTCAGAGTAAACATGAGGCAGGTTTCTAGTAGATTCTTTAAAAGATTGGGGTTTCCTAACCTTATATTTCTCAGTTGTGATACAAACCACCTGTGTGGGCAGCATGCACACACATGGCTCCACATTGCCCCATAAGACACAGGGGACAAAGGGAACTAATGCAAACATGCAGCTTATGCTATATGCTGTGCCATGAACAGCAAAATCTTTTGTCCCTAACCTGGAACCTCTTTTTCTGCATCTGTTAAACTGTGACAGACTAACTTGTTAGCACACAGCTGGCAAAATCTCAAACCCTTCCCAGTTCTTGAAAAAGTCTAATCAAGAAATTTAAAGTATAAAAAAAATCTTTGCAAAATGATTGAATGTGGAATAAATAACCATTAAGTCTCCTTTCCCCAAATCCAAGTGTTGCTTTCTTAACTCTGTGATAAGATAAATACTCTTTTATTGCAAATTAGACTTTAAAATTCGATAGACTTGTGAAAGCCATTTTGGGTCACTACTTGAGAATTCAGGAAGGAAAGAAAAAAAATTTCCAGCAAACCTATAAAGACATCACTTAGAATTTCAAAATATTTTTATCAATCAGTGTGCCCATTGATTTAGGAAAATAGATCACTTAAGTATTTTTATCCCTTCAAAATCCACACCATTACTTTAGATGGAAGCAGATTTCTGGTCTAAATTGTGGCTCTATCAGGCGTTGGAGAAATGAATGACAGGACTAAGCACCTCATGTAGGAGTCTCCTCGATTACCCTTCAGCAGTCTAGCTCTCTGTCTGTTCAGCTCATGTTCAGCTATGATGATTATTTTATGCTAATAAAGTAATATTATGTGGTTTTTACTGAGACAGGAATAAGCAAAATGAGCCTGGAGAGGACTCTGCAGCTGTGTGGGTTGACTGTATATGATCCTTGGGGGATGTGATTATCAGGCGACTGAACCATCATTAGCATAATTAGTGTACTTGGCAACTGCATTAGTGAAATTATTGTCATTGCTCACAGCTTGTCAGTGCAGTGTTTTTTGATTTGGTAAGATTCATTTTTACAAAGGCAACTGACCATGTGAATGAAATCAGGAGAAGTAAATACTTACGTTATTTCTATTCAGTCAGTTACAGAACTAATAAATGAAAAGGGAATATAGTTAAGCCTAAAGGGGGTATTTTCTAAAATTAAATGGTTAACTTGCAACTGTCTTGGATGTAAACTTAAATAATCAACACAAAATCTCTTATTGTTTATGAACAGATAATCTGTTTGTCAGCGCTCATTGTGAGTCACTTCTTAAAAGATAAATGCTAAGGCCATTGAGGCTATTCTTTTTTTTTTAATGGAAGTATGGTTGATTTACAATGTTGTGTTAGTTTCAGGTGTACAGCAAAGTGACTCAGTTATATATGTGTGTGTGTATATTTATAAATATTTTTTCTTTTTCAGATCCTTTTCCATATAGGTTGTTACAAAATATTGAGTATAGTTCCCTGTGCTCTACAGTAGGTCCTTGTTGGTTATCTGTTTTATGTATAGCAGTGTGTATATTTTAATCCCAAACTCCAAACATATGGAATGCTTTGTGAATTTGCGTATCATCCTTGCACAAGTGCCATGCTGATCTTCTCTGTATCGTTCCAATTTTTAGTATATATTCTGTTGAAGCAAGCATGAAGTCATTCTTATACAACTGTCTTAGTAATTACTTGTCTGTTACTCTTTGGGCCTGCCATGACTATTCACAAGTGGCTTCCATTTCTATTTTGGAAGAAATCATACCTTGAAAAAGTACAAAAGAACTACTCACATATAGTTAGTGCTCAGTGATGCTGTTTCTCTTTGTTTATTAAATATGCTGAATTTCTGATTAAGGATGACTGATCTCTAATAATTCTGATGACCCAACCACAGCAGAGCACTGACTGTTAGGGTTTGGGACAGTCATCTATTCTACCCTAGAGAATGATATTTTTGTTCCACATGATGTTTATGATTGTTTTCATTAGACCGAACCTTTAATCACAAGGTTGTCCTGCTTGACATTTTGCTTCTTTCATGGGATTGATAGGGTGAGTACGCACTATATGGAAACTCAGTCTTTTCAACTTCTCTTTTCACCAAGTTTATCTAGCTTTTCTCAATAAGAAAGTGAAGGACCACATGTCTGTCCTTACTGAAAGACTATGAAATATTGCTGGAAGTCATCTTATTTTTTGTCATGTACATTTGGGCCTTACATTGTTTTCTGGACCCTCTTTCCTCCATTTGTTTTTTCATCTCTCCTGTCCCCATGAGAGTAGTCAGTCTTAGCAAAAGTCATAGAGCTGACTTGTGTTCAAGAATACAGGGAATAGGAGGAAGCTCCTTGACATTGATCTTGGCAGTGATTTTTTGGATATGACACCAAAAGCAAAAACAACAAAAGCAAACTTCAACAAATGGGAGTACACCAAACTTAGAAGCTTCTATACAGCAAAAGAAACAACAACAAAAAATCATGCAGAATGAGAGAAAGCTTTTGCAAATCGTATTTCAGCTAAGGGGTTAATAACCAAAATATGTAAAGCACTTATACAACTCAATAACAACAAAAAATCCAATTAAAAAATGAGCAGAGGAACTAAATAGACATATGTCCAAAGAAGATATCCAAATGGCCAATGGGTACGTGAAAAGATGAAAATATCACTAATCCTCAGGGAAATACACATCAAAACAACAATGAGATATAACCTCATACCTGTTAGAATAGCTATCATTAAGAAGACAAGAGATAACAAGTCTTGGTGAGGATGTGACTAAAAGGGAACCCTTGTACACTCTTGGTGGGAATGTAAATTGGTGCAGCCACTATGGAAAATGACATGGAGGTTCCTCAAGAATTAAAAATAGAACTTCCATATGGTCCAGCAGTTTTACTTCTGGGTATATACTCAAAGAAAATGAAAACAGGATATCTAAGAGATATATTCATTCCCATGTTTATTGCAGCAATTTTTACAATATCCAAGATATGGAAACAACCTAAATGCCCATCAACAGATGCACAGATAAAAGATGGTGGTGTATATGCCAACCCTCCCCACAATGGATAAGTGGAGTATAACTTTATAGATAGCCCTCCATTTCCATGGTTCCATATCCTGGGGTTCAACCAAACTTGGATCATGTAGTATGAATATATTTAGTGGAAATAGAATCCTCTTATAAGTGGACCCAGGAAGTTCAAACCCATGTTGTTCAAGTGTCCACTCTATATACATTGGAATATTATTTAGCCATGAGAAAGAAAGACATCCTGCCTTTCCCAATAACATGGATGGACCTTGAGCACATTATGCTAAGTGAGATAATTCAGACAGAGAAAAAAATACTGTACAATATCATTTATATGTGGAATCTAAAATTGCCAAACTCATAAAAACAGAGAGCCAAATGGTGGTTACAGGGGACGGTGGTGGGTGGATAGAACATTTGCTGTTTAAGTGTACAAACTTGGCATTGAGTGGTAAATAAGTCCTAGAGATCTAGTGAACAGTATCATAAATATAAAGAACAATATTGTATTATAATCACTAAATGTGCTAAGACACTAGAACTTAATGTTTTAAACCACTAAAAAGAAATGATAATTATGTAATTCAGTAAAGGTTCTAATTATCACTACAGTGGTAATCACATCACAATGTATTAATGTATCAATTTAACATGTTATACACATTATATTGGCACAATGTTATATGTCAAATATATTTAAAAAATGAATTAGGGGAATCTGATAATGGGACACAGGAATATCAGAACCCATTCCTCAAACCTACTGACTTTTTTATGGAAGATAAAAAAATCATTTATTGGATTTTCTCCTTTAAAAGAAGACCCAGTATATGTACTTTGAAAAATATTAAAAATTTTTTACCCAACAAATAAAGATCACAACCAGCCAAAGTATAAAAATTAAGTATTTAGAGAAAAAAATTCAGACATATATGAAAGCTTGTAATGAGAAATAATATTTTTCAGTTATGAGGAAAAATAAAAACAGAACTAGAACACTGAAAAACTGGATTGGCCAAAAATTTCCTTCGGTTTTTAAAGTAAAAATAAAAGACACATTTTTCATTTTCACCAAGAATTTTATTGAACAATGCATTCACTGTTTTGTTCCACTACCTTCTGCCATTTTTAAGGCAACTTCATAATTCCATCTTCCCAAAACTTTTTATCTTTTTGAGCAAAGAACTGTTCCAGGTGCCTTTTACAGTCTTCCAGGGAATCGAAATTTTTTCCATTATGAGAATTTCGTAAAGACCGAAATAAATGGAGATCCGAAAGTGCAATGTCTGGTGAATACGGCAGATGGTGAATCAGAACTTCCCAGCCAAGCTGTAACAGTTTTTGCCTGGTCATCAAAGAAACATGTGGTCTTACATTATCCTAATGGAAGACTATGTGCTTTCTGTTGACTATTTCCGGGAGCTTTTCGTCAAATGCTGCTTTCAGTTGGTCTAATTGGGAACAGTAGTTGTTGGAATTAATTGTTTGGTTTTCTGGAAGGAGCCCATAATAGAGGACCTCCCTTCCAGTCCCACCGTATACACAACATCACTTTCTTTGGATGAAGACCGGCCTTTGGTGTGGTTGGTGGTGATCTCTATCTCCACTATCTCTTCAGTTCCACATTACTGTACGGTGTCCACTTTTGATGGCCCATCACAATTTGTTTTAAAAACGAACGTTTTCATTATGTTTCAGTAGAGAATCGCGTGTGGAAATACGGTCAAGAAGGTTTTTTTCACTTAACTAATGTGGAACCCAAACATCAAAGTGATTCACATAACCAAGCTGATTCAAATGATGTTCAATGCTTGATTTGGATATTTTGAGTATGTCTGCAGTCTCCCGCATGGTATAATGTTGATTGTTCTCAATTAATGTCTCCATTTGATTACTATCAACTGGCCTACCTGGCTGTGGAGCATCATCCAGCGAAAAATCTCCAGCACGAAACTTCTCAAACCACTTTTGAAACATTTGATCAGTCACAGCACCTTCTCCATGCACTACACCAATCTTTTTTTTGTGTTTCAGTTGCTTTTTTTACCTTTCTTGAAATAATAGAGCATAATTTGCTGAAAATGTTGCTTTTTTCTTCCATCTTCAATATTAAAATGATTACACAAAAATTCACCAATTTTGATAAGCTTTTTTTTAATGCACACTGATATGACAGTTGTCACAATGCAGTCTAACAGAATTGTTTTGAATGAAGTTAAAGACAACTAAGCGCTACTAGAGCCATCTTATGGGAAAAAAACCAAATGAACTTTTTGGCCAACCCAATATTTACAATATAACCAACAGATGATAAACATTATAACTCATAATAGGGATGGATTTGAAAGTGAGCATATAACATAATTCTGTGTCCACAAACAGGGAAAGGGATACATGCCTTTTTTTTCCTTTTATCAACCTTGTCTCTTTTTTTTTAACCTTTTGAAATTTTTTATTTAAAAAGGAAAACACAAAAACACAGACTTCTTTCACTTCAGTATGTGGTATGATGCATTTTCCAGTTTGTTCAATGCTTTAAAGCTCAAGGATGCCTCTGCTTTCAATTGTACATGGGCCCAAAGCATTCTAGCTTTTAGCAAGCAGGCAGGAGACTCAACAAAAATCAAAATAAAACAAGGCAGACTAAATGCAGGGCAAATCTGTAAACATATTATACATTTGAAAATTACAATATCTGTAAAAGTTTCTTCAGACATTATTGAAGTGTAGCACATTTTTACCTTCTCTTTTTAACTTCATCTCCTCAATTCTATCAATTCTTTATAAAATCTCTGTGCCAACAGATTTCATAATACTCAATTTATTGAATACAATAAGAGCTTACTAGAATCAAGAGACATTAAAGAACATTTAGTAAACAACTAGATGAATATAATTAGCTCTGATTTCATTTTATATAAATTAATTGATGTTAGCTTGGAAAATCCAACTGTAGCTAAAGCACAAGCATTTTCCCTGCATGAATCATTTTGGTAGGAGTATCAATATTAAATGGTAAATGATTTGAAAATTATACTGACCAAATCACTGCAGGCTACTAAATATTCTACTCAGAATATCTATGTTTCATTCTAAACCATTTATACTTGTTACCATTAAAAGTCTGCTATTCAAGAAAAGTGTTTTTTCATTAGAGGGAATTAATCCTCTTGATAAATTCCTCCTATACTTCAGGTACTTGGGCACTGTAATTTTTATTTTACCTAATCTTTTGTTTATTGTAACTGTTATGTGTAATGGATGAGGTTAGTCTTTTTTCTTTGCCTTTACTTTAAGTCCAAGTGGATCTAGACACAAGTACCACAAGTGAATGTGCAACATACATTTCCCTATGTTACTTTATATACTGAATTAGAATGTAGGTACAAGAAATTTCACAAATTCATAGTTAACTGTAAAATAAAATTTAGAGAGAGCTAAAATCACAAGTATCTATACAATCTATGTGCTTATCTCTTTTTTTTGGCCACACTGCGCAGCTTACAGGATCTTAGTTCCCTGATCATGGATTGAACCCATGGCCCCTGCAGTAGAAGCGCTGAGTCCTAACCACTAGACTGCCAGGAAATTCCCTCTGTGAGGTTATCTTAATTCAGATATCATTGATAATTATGCTGGTATTTCTGGCATGTAGAAATGCTTTATTTATTTATTTTTTCATTTTGTTCTTCTAAGAATGCTTTAATATCTGAATAGGTTCAAAATGCCTTGACACTTCTGTTAATTCCCTGAATGATTTAGCTCTTCATTCTATAGCTTTCCCTATAGCCAAAACTCTTTGTCATCAGTGAATTATTCACATCCACAAAGACGATAGTATGCATCTGTGTCTGAGACTTGGACTCCTAATTACAGAAACCAAAGCCCTTATTTCTTTAAATTTATGCATGTGGTTTCTAAGGTGCCATTTTCTTAACTATTTGAGCCACATTCAGATTCAGGATTGATCATAATCTTAGCCTTACTCTACAGATAGAGAAAATCTTAGAGCTAACACTGCATAACACTTATCTTGCTTACCTACTCAGAGCCAGCTATTTTACATATTATTTATTTATTGCTCATGTAGTACAGTGTTATTATATCCACTTATTCAGCTGAGGAAACAGTCTCAGAGATGTAACTTATCTAATTTATGGTCCTGCCGCTAAAGATGGTAGAAATAGGATTTAATCTTATTTCTGTCCGACACCATAGTCCATGTTATATATATTTTGCTATTAAACACATGCATGCTAATACTGTAAAATAGATTATGGTGTCCATGAGTATGTGCTTGTCAGACTGCAATTACAGGGAGTGTCACTGATCAAGGACCCCAGTCACTGGACTCTGAAACCCACTGAGACATCTGCACTAAAGCCAGGCTTTCCAGTCTAAGAAGGATCGTGCCAGAGATACCAAGGCGAATTCATTTCTAGGATTCACAGGTCTTTTCTGAAGGCTCATCTTGGCTTGAACACTCCCCAGTGCCTTGTTGGACCTTTCTTAGACTGCACAGTAGCCTAAGACTCATTCACCTCATCTTTTCTTCCTCTCCTTTCCTCAGGGTGTGACTTGCTTTGCAGTCTTACTGGTGGCTCTCAACAAGACATTTTCCCTAGTAAAATCCTGGAACACTTAAAAAAAAAAAAAAAGCAAACCATTTCCATGAAATTTTTAAGGTTCCAGTGACCTGGAGTGTGCTAACACATTCCCTCTGAAATAAAAGACAAGGGCTAAATCTTGCATCATCCCCTATCACAGAGAAAGATGCACAGTGCCTGGTAGGTCTTTTTTGGATTCTAGAACACCGCAAGTGCTTTGCCAAAACTTCTTAAAACTGTGTGACAGTCTAGGAAGTTTCTTCCCAACTGTCTGTCCTTCTCTCCTTAACCTGGAATCACGCTTATGTCACTGTCTGAGGCTCTCCCAGTCTTACCTGGCTTCTTCCCTAGTTTGTCTCGCATGGACATTTCTCCTAATATAAAAACTGTGCATTTTAATCCTGTCTTGGCATCTGCTTCTTAGAAGACCCTGACTTACATATATTCAATATGGTAATTAAAAACTATGTTAAAGGGCTTCCTTGGTGGGGCAGTGGTTAAGAATCCTCTTGACAATGCAGGGGACACAGGTTCGAGACCTGGTCTGGGAAAATCCCACATGCCGCAGAGCAACTAGGCCCGTGTGCCACAACTACTGAGCCTGCGCTCTAGAGCCCGTGCTCCGCAACAAGAGAAGCCACCGCAATGAGAAGCTTGCGCACTGCAACGAAGAGTAGCTCACGCACGCGTGTAGCAACGAAGACCCAATGCAGCCAAAAATAAGTAAAAAAAAAAAAAAAAGGTATTAGTACATTAAAAAAAAAAATTTGTTAAATTGTATGACTTACTGATGACATGATTAGACTAGGCAGTATAGGATTAATTCTACTAATAAAAGCAATTTCCTATTTCATATGTTGATTAAAATTTGTTATAAATGAGTTAAGCGAGGTTCGTTATAAATGAGTTAAGCAAGGTTGCTAAAATCTTGAAAATGACAGATTAATGGGAACTGTGTTTGTTACAAATGTAACAACCAACTAAAAACATTGTTATTCAGTAATCTACATACAAATTATGAGAACTACAATTAAAATGTGTAAAATATCTAAGCAATTAAAGGAAATAATTTTTTTTTAATGGGGGACCAATTCAACTCACTAGAAATAATTAGAGAAATAATGAAAAGGTCAAGAGACAATTTGCTGGCAAACAGTTCATTTATTAACTTTCATTCCTGGCTAGCATGCAGTGAGAGGGACGTTCTCATAATATTTATCAGATGGTACTTTCTCATTAATAATTTTCAAGCATTTATCAAGAACTGTAAAAGATTTATACCCTTTATCCCAACTATTTTTTCCTTGAAAATCCTTAGAAAATAATTAAAAAGGTTTATCTGAGTTTATAGATATAGGTATGTAATAATAATTATAATATAATAATGTGTAATTAAAATATTAAAAACAAAATAGATGCCTCGGGAAAAATGTCTTTGTATTGTTTACAATGTTTGTATTGTTTACAAATATTGTATTTGTAATTGTTTACACTTACAAATTGTCAAGTGTAAATTTCATACTGGGCTACAGGGTACATGAAGGTCTTACCTATGCTTATTCACAACAGAACCACAGAATCTGCATTTTTATAAGCAATTAATAAATAATTATGGAATAAATTTACAAATTGTTAATGACCAGTTAATGCACATGAGATGATATAAATGGAAATCGATAATAAAAAGTAGTATAAACTATGACTACTCTATGTTTAAACATATAAATTAAAATGTGACATGCAGTAACCAAAAGTCATTATTCCAAAGTTAACAACCTTTAGTTTCTAATATACAGATTATTTGCGATAATTTCCTTTACACTAGTCAGAATTTCTTTTCTTTTTCAGCAAAATTGTGTTAAGTTGGAAAATAAAGTATTGGAAAGGAATAAATTAAGGAGAAGTGTTGAGAAACAGATTTTGGCAGAAAATCAGGAACAAAGAAACAGTCTGCTTAGAACACCAACTATATGATGCCATTTTATATATTTTAGAGAAGGAAACACTGTAGGAACAGAGATCAGTGGATGTTAGAGGTTAGGTTTGGAGGGAGTGTTCACGACAGATGCAACACAAACGAGTTTTTGGGGTGATGGATCTCTTCTGTATCCTGATCATAGTGGTCATTAGACAAACCTATACATGAACTAAAACTCATAGACTTCTACACCAAAATCAATAAATTTTAATGCATGTATATTTAAAAATAATAAAAATATTAGACATAACACAAAAGGAAGGAATGAATGGAGGTAAAGAGAGGAGAGAAGGAAAGAGAGGAAGAGGGGAGGGGAAGTTGGAACAAATATTGTTTCATGCTAACTTGACAAAACTGTGGAAATCCTTCTTTAGTTATTCCTAAGAAAACTTCTGAGAAAATGGGCACCAGTTTGCTTCATTTACAATATCCAATGATTAAAATAATTCAGTCTCCTAAATAAGATAGCAACGAAATCTGTTTTTACTTTGTATATTTGATGAGACCTAAAGAATGTTAGCAATTAAGCCCAATATAAAAATTACCAAATAAGTCTTGCATTTTATAAAAATTGTTTGACATTAAGACTGATGTACATTATAAACACAATAACAAATTTTTAAAATTATAACCTTTTAAAAAATTGCATGTGCTTTTATATTAAAAATCCATGCCATTATAATACTCCACATTCTTTTATTAATTCTCATAAAATATCATCACAATTTTTATTGAAGAGCTAATTCTTTAAATTCCATATTTAAATGTCCCACCATTACATTGAGTGCTGATATAAAATAGGTATCGAGATTTTACGTTCAGGAGACAGAAAACTTGGTGTGAAAATGGCATTTATCCTTACAGTATAGTACATTGTCCTAAAATACAAATTCTTAAGGCTGAGTTTCCTTTGTTATAAAATATGAGTTACATATTTTAGCCTCTACAGTGAAACATGCTCAATAACCTTATAACCTATACTTAAGTAGGCGCTTTATGTATGTAACAATTGAGTGTATCTTACTAAGTGTTTATTTGCATAAATGAGGGTAATTATTTCAAAAATTACAATGCAACATGAACAACTTGTGCGTGAGCTTCATAAATTTTATTTTAATTACAAAATATTTTTATTATTGCATTGAAGATGTAAGCATTGGTGTTTTTTTTCTGTACCACTAGAGGCCATTATACCCTTTCTTAAACAAATAAGTACATACACAAAAGCTTAATTTGAGAGGCATTTATAAATAGTCTAGAATATTTCATATGTTGTATAATAGGATGGATACCATGCAGATTCAGGGTGGATCGTTCTTCTCTACTCCACTGCTCTGCATACTTGATTTGCTCGGTAGCTATAACTGAAGGCGACTTGATTTTCTAGTAGAAAGACTGACTCTTGTTACAGCAAATTCGAAGAAATTAAAAAAAAAAAAAAGTAAAAATAGCATGAGAGTATTTCAGAATTAACCAAAGATTTTGTCATATAAATTATTTTTGGTTGCATTCTTTGTAATGTAACTTTGTGATGTAACTTTGAAGGATAAGATTCCAATTGAGTGAATGAAAAACATTAGAATTCTTGAAGTATAGTACCTTATAATGTGAAGTGATGATAACCAACAATGTTATGGCATTTATTTCTCTTAGGAAAAACTGTGTGAGACATTTTTAAAGAAATACATAATAATACCATGCATATGTGAAGGAAAAAAGTATGAAAATACTGAAATAATTCCAAAAGTTAGCATGTGGCTTTATCATAAAATTTCCATCTTATTTTTAATTTTAGTGAACTTAGATTGTATGGTTTGCATAATAGCCTCTCAAGCTGTTTTTCTGAGGTTAGAACACAAAATCAAAAAGTTTATTGCTATTGTGCCTTTATCGTTAGGTGATCTTAAGAGTTAATCTAAGAGAAATTTTTATAAATTATTGTCATGACACATTATTTATTTGTATGAAGTTAACTCTTCCCAAAAACTAGTAATGGGAAAACAACATTATTAAAAGTGATATCCATATTAACAGAGTATATATGGAGTATGTTTTGAAGATCAGGTATAAGAATTAAACCATAAAATAACTTGTAATAATTGCAACTATCTTTTTTTTAAACATCTTTATTGGAGTATAATTGCTTTACAATGGTGTGTTAGTTTCTGCTTTATAACAAAGTGAATCAGTTATACATATGTTCCCATATCTCTTCCCTCTTGTGTCTCCCTCCACCCTCCCTATCCCACCCCTCTAGGTGGTCACAAAGCACCGAGCTGATCTCCCTGTGCTATGCAGCTGCTTCCCACTAGCTATTTTACGTTTGGTAGTGTATATGTGTCCATGCCACTCTCTCACTTTGTCACAGCTTACCCTTCGCCCTCCCCATATCCTGAGGTGGATGGACCTAGAGTCTGTCATACAGAGTGAAGTAAGTCAGAAAGAGAAAGACAAATACCTTATGCTAATACATATATATGGAATCTAAGAAAAAAAATGTCATGAAGAACCTAGGGGTAAGACGGGAATAAAGACACAGACCTACTAGAGAATGGACTTGAGCAACTATCTTTTGAACATGATCTATGTTATTACCAAAGTATAAAAATCATTTGAAATCATGCTATTATTTTTAGCAGTTTAAGAGCAGTGTTAAACCTTAATGACCCTGATTAAGTGATACAGAAAAATTAATTATCTCCACCATAATTTTATATTTAGTTTTATGTAGAACCACTGGTGTAAAATATCATTGCAACCTTCTTAGATAATTACAGGAGAGGTAGGAGATTTTTCAGAGGCAAAAAGACTTGCTCTTGAATTTCAGAAAATAGAACCAAAACAAAAGCTGAATCACATGTTCTCAGGTTGCATGACATATTCAAAAAGCCATATCTGTGTTAATAGAGAAAAGTCTATTTTAGGTTATTTTACAGTGCAAAGTAACAAGACTAATGCATGTTATTTTATTAGCTGGTAGATAAAACTTCTAAAAATGTAATCATGCTTGTTTATAATGGTAGAATTTTTCATTAAAATGGAACAAATATCTTATGACGTCACTGAGCTTGACATGTCTAAATCTTAGACACTAGCAAAAGTAGTCAATTTAAAATGAAGCTAAAAATTATGAAATTATATCAGATAACTTTTGTTTCAATTTTTAAAAAATATCCAAGATAAAGAATATAGCCAAATTAGGTTGTAGTCTTTTGTTACTATCAAGAGATAGGAATTTATTATTTTACTGTTTTCCTTATCCATTCATTTGTTGATGAACACTTAGGTTGTTTCCATATTATCTGGAATGAACATGGGAGTATAGATGTCTCTTGATATCCTGTTTTCATTTCCTTTGGATATATACCCAGAAGTGGAATTGCTAGATCATATATTAGGTCTATTTTTAAATTTTTTGAGGAATCTCCATACTATTTTCCAAAGTGACTGCACTAATTTACATTCCCAAGAAGAGTAAATGTGGGTTTCTTTTTCTGCACATCCTCCCCAACACTTGTTACCTTTCTTCCTTTTAATGATAGTCATTTTAATAGGTATAAGGGGATATTTCAATGTAGTTTTGATTTTCATTTCTCTGATGATTAGTGGTATTGAGCATCTTTTCAGGTACCTATTGCCCATTTGTATGTTTTCATCAGAAAATGTCTATTCAGTTCCTCTGCCTATTTTTCAATCAGCTTGTCTGCTCTTTTGCCATTAAGTTATGAGGATTTTATGTATTTTGGAAATTAACCCCTTATTATAACTATGATTTGTAAATATTTTCTTTTATTCCATAGGTTGCCTTTTCATTTTTTGATGGTTTTCATTTTTTGATTGTTTCCTTCTGTTGTGCAGAAGCTTTTCAGTTTGATGTAGTCCCACTTATTTTTGCATTTGTTGACTTTGCTTTTGGTTTCAAATTCAAAATATTGTTGTCAAGACCAATGTCAAAGTGCTTACCCCCTATTTTTTTCTAGGAGTTTTATGGATTCAGGTCTTATGTTCAAGGCTTTAATGTATTTTGAGTTGATTTTTGTCTATGGTGTAAGATGGGAGTCCAGTTTCATTATTTTTGTATGTGGCTGTCCAGTTTTTCTAGCATCATTTATTGAAGAACCTATCCTTTCCTCATTATATATTCTTGGCTCCATTGTTGGAAATTAATTGACCATATATGCATGGGTTTATTTCTGGACTCTCTATTCTCTTATATGGATCTTTGTGTCTTTTTTTATGCCAATACTAAACTGTTTTGATTACTATAGCTTTGTAATATAGTTTGAAATCAGGACGTGTGATACTGCAGCTTTGTTATTCTATCTCAAGATTGCTTTGGCTATTTGGAGTCTTTTGTGGTTCCATATAAACTTTAGGATTTTTTTTATATTACTGTGAAAATGTCATTGGAATTTTGGTAAGGATTGCATTGAATTTGTAGGTTGTTTGGGGGAGTATGGACATTTTAACAATAATAATTCTTCCAATTAATGAACATGGGATATGTAGTTGACCCTTGACTAATACGAGGGTTAAAGTCACCAACCCCTGGGCAATTAAAAACTCACGTATAAATTACAGTTGGCCCTGCGTATCTGCAGTTCTACATCTGCAAATTCAGCCAACTGTGGATTGGGTAGTACTGTAGTATGTATTTATTGAAAAAGAATCCACAAATAAGTGGATCCCTGCAGTTCAAACTCATGTGTTCAAAGGTCAGTTGTATTTCCATTTGTGCATTCTTCAATTTCTTTTATTAATGTCTTATAGTTTTCAGTGCAAAGAACTTTCATCTTCTGGTTAAATTTATCCCTAGGTACTTTATTCTTTTTGATGCAATTATAAATTAGTTTCTTTTTCTGATACTTTATTGTTAGTGTATAGAACCTCAACTGATTTTTGTATATTAACTTTGTAGCCTGCAAATTTACTAAATTTGTTTATCAGTTCTAGCACTTTTTTGGTGGAGTCTTTAGAATTTTCTATATATAACATACCATCAGCAAATAATGACAGTTTTATTTTTACTTCCCAATTTGGTGATTCCAGTTTTTTGTTTGTTTGTTTGTTTGTCTTGTCTAATTGTTGTAGCTAGCAAGCACTATGTTGAATAAAAGAGGTGAGAGTAAACATCCTTTTCTGGTTCCTGATCTTAGAGGAAAAGCTTTCAGTTTTTCACTGTTGAGTATGATGTTAGCTGTGGGCTGGTCATATGTTGTGTTCTGTCAATTGCCAGTTTGTTGAGAGTTTTTATCATGAAACAGTGATGAAATTTGTCAATTGCTTTTTCTGCATCTATTGAGATAATCATGTTTTTTATCCTGCATTTTGTTAATGTGGTATATCACGTTGGTTAATTTGCAGATGTTGAACCATCCTTGCATTCCTGGAATAAATCCCACTTGGCTATACTGTCTGATTCTTTTAATGTATTGTTGAATCTGGTTTGCTAATATTTTGTTGAGGATTTTTGTATCTATATTTATCAGATATAATGGCCTGTAGTTTTCTTTTCTTGGGGTGTCCTTGACTACTTTTGGTATCAGGGTAATACTAGCCTCATAAAATGAGCTTGGGAGTCTTTCTTTCTCTCCTGTTTTGAGAGGAGTTTGAGAAGGTTTGGTGTTAATTGTTCTTCAAATATTTGGTAGAACTAACAAGCATAGCCATATGATCCTGAACTTTCCATTTTGGGGAGGTTTTTGATTACTGATTCAATCTCCTTACTGGTAATTGGTGTTCAGATCTTCTAATTCTTATTGATTACATCTTGGTAAATCATCTGTTTCTAGGAATTTATTCATTTCTTATAGGTTGTCTAATTTGTTGGTGTATAATTGTTCATAATAGTCAATGTTCTTTTGTATTTCTATGATATCAGTTGTAATGTCTCCCTTTTCATTTCTAATATTATTTACTTGTGTTCCCTCCCATTTTTTCTTAGTAAGCCTAGCTAAAGTTTTGTCTATTTTGTTTATCTTATCAAAAAAATAGGTCTTAGTTTCATTGATCTTTTCTATTGGTTTTCTATTCTCTATTTTATTTATTTCTGCTCTGATTTTGTTATTTTTATTTTTCTACTAAATTTGTGCTTGTTCCTTGTGGTGTAAAGTTGGGTTGTTTATTTGAACTTTTTCTTTTTTCTTAGTGTAGGCACTTATTACTAGAAACTTTCCTCCTAGAACTGCTTTTGCTTCATCTCATAAGTTCTGGTATGTTGTATTTCCACTTTCTTTTGTCTCAAGATATTTTTAAATTCTATTTTGATTTCTTCTTTGAACCATTTGTTGTTTAGTCACATGTTGCTTAATCTTCATATATTCGTGAGTTTTCCAGTTTTCTTCTTGTAATTGATTTCCAGTTTGATACCATTGTGCTCAGAAAAGATGCTTGATATTTCAATATACTTAACTTTTTAAAGGCTTGTTTTGTGGCCTAACGTATGATCTGTCCTGGAGAATGTTCAGTGTGTGCTTCAGAAGAATCTATATTCTGCTGCTGTTGGATAGAATGCTCTGTAAATGTGTGTTAAGTCCATCTGATTTAATGTGTAGTTTGTCGAAAGTTTTTTTATTGACTTTCTGTCTGGATGATCTATCCATTATTGAAAGTGGGGTATTGAAGTCCCCTACTAATATTATATTGCTGTCTACTTCTCCCTTCAAGTCTGTTAATATTTGCTTCACATATTTATGTGCTCCTATGTTGGATGTACAGATTTTTGCAAATGTTATATCTTCTTGCTGGATTGACCACTTTATCATTATATAATTATTATTCCTTCTTTTGATTAACCTTTTATATCTGTGATAGCTCTGAATAACAAAATCAACTCCATGATAGCTCTGAATAGTAAAATCACATTAAATATCTTCTAGAATTTATATAGGTCAAATAAACATCACTCTTTTCCTACTCTAATACAATCATCTTTACTATAAAACACTATATTTTATGTAAGCATAATGAATTAATATGCTCAAATCAATATATGAGATATTTCAGTTTTAAGTTATTTAAATTTAAATTATGCTTTAAATATTCTTAGTACTGAGCCAGTCAGCACTATAACATACTAACTAAATATATGCATTAAATATACCAAGAAACAAATTTAACAGGCAATAGATTTGGAAATCTATTGAAAATTATATAAAAATAAAATTAAATAAAGCTATAGTTTTAGCACACAAAAGAGACACTTGCATATAATAAAAAGCATAATTTATACACTAAAACCTAGCTCTTGACACAAGATATAAACAGGTGGATGATCTCCTAAAACATTTAAAAATTTTTTCTTGTATGCACATAAGTTTCTGGTTTGTGTCCTCCTGAATTTCTTCTAAAATTATCAAAATTGTATTTTAAAATTATATTATCTCTTATACACAGTCTCATTTAAATCTCTATGCTCTGAAGTGAGAATTTAAAGTTAAAATATCTCATTTTTTAGTTTCTCTATACATAAATGATAATCATTATTATTAAATAAGTATTTATAACTGAGCATATTCTGTTAGTATATTTACAATATAATAAGATATACACCTTAGGAAGATTTTTTTAACAGCTCTTTCACATGACTGATGAATAGATTTTCACAAATCTAAACATTAGTGTAGGTAGAGTTTCAGCATACTTTTAAGCAAATTTTAATCACCACAATTACTCAATTTAGTGATTCTGAAGTGAATTTGAGAGATCCAGATGGAAGCGGGTGGGAGAGGCAGATAAAAGTATGAAGAAAAGCTCACATGTAAATTTGTCTATCTGCTTTTTAATTGAGGTGTATATATTTTTCATTCTTCCCCATATTTTTCAATGCTCTCATTTTTGGTACTGTTGTTAAACAAAGTGATAACACAATACAGCAAAGTTGCACGTGATAATGTGATGTATTGATGCTTACGTAATTGCTATTTGCCTTGGAATTTAACTTTAGTTGCAAAAATATTTCTCTTGTGTTATATTTTCAAATGTTATAACATAAAATGGACTTGTTGGTTAATAAAGTCTAAGATATATCTTATGTTTATCCTAAAATATTAACCTAGTACCAAGTAGTGTGATATAAAGTAAATGTTGTCTTCCTTATTTACCCCCTTTGATTTAGCATGTAGTTTCCTTATGGATTCATGTATTCATATTGTTTTTAAATGCCATCCATAAGGGTACTTTCCTAACTCTATATTTTCATTATGATAACTCTAAAAAGAGATATAACTCTTGAGGATCTATATATGATCAATAAATACTGTGTATCTTTTAAGGTTAAGAGAATTTAATTCTTAGAAAATGGGTTATTCCATTCGACATATCAGTATTATCTCCTCTATTTTTATTTATACACTGCTCTTTAGTTTTCTTGCTAAATAATCTAAATCAGCTTAATGGGCATTCTACTTGGAAAACTACTAGCTTAGACTTTAAACATCCAAGTCCAACCAGACCAAACAAAATAACAGCAGCAAGAAAAACAATAAACAATAAAGCAAGTACTGAAGGACAAAGAGAAGAAAATATGCCCGTGTTAAGTAGTTCAATAAAAAAAAGTTATCAACAAAAGTGAAAGCAACTTAAATTTTTGTTTAAATATAATTAAAAAATTTTAAAACCAGAAAAAAGAGGAAGGGGAAAGCTGATGCATGAAAGCTCGCTATAAGAATTACTAATTGCATTTATGTTTATCAGTGATATTGGCCTGTAATTTTCTTATTTTGTGATATCTTTGTCTGGTTTTAGTATCGGGGTGATGATGGCCTCATAGAATGAGTTTCTCAAGATACCACAGAAAAAGAAAATTACAGGCCAATATCACTGATGAGCATATATGCAAAAATTCTCAACAAAATACTAGCAATCTGAATCCAACAATATATTAAAGGGATCATACACCATGATCAAGTGGGATTTATCTCAGGGATGCAAGGATTTTTCAGTATCTTCAAATCAATCATTGTGATACACCACATCAACAAATTGAAGAATAAAAACCATATGATCATCTCAATAGATGCCGAAAAAGCTTTTGACGAAATTCAACACCTATTTATGATAAAAACTCTCCAGAAAGTGGACCTAGAGGGAACATACCTCAACATAATAAAGGCCTTATATGACAAACCTACAGCTAACATCATACTCAGTGGTGAAAAGCTGAAAGCATTCCCTCTAAGATCAGGAGCAAAACAAGGATGTCCACTCTTGCCACTTTTATTCAACATAGTTTTGGAAGTCCTAGCTACAGCAATTAGAGAAGAAAAAGAAATAAAAGGAATTCAAATTGGAAAAGAAGAAGTTAAACTGTCACCTTTTGCAGATGACATGATAGTATACATAGAAAATCCTAAAGATGCTACCAGAAAACTATTGGAGCCCATCAGTGAATTTGGTAACATTGCAGATTACAAAATTAATACACAGAATTCTGTTGCATTTCTATACACTAACAATGAAAGATCAGAAAGAGAAATTCGAGAAACAATCCCATTTACCATTGCATCAAAAAGAATAAAATACCTCGGAATAAACCTACCTAAGGAGACAGAAGACTTGTACCCTGAAAACTGTAAGATGCTTATGAAAGAAATCGAAGGCAACACAAACAGATGGAAAGATATACCATGATCTTGGATTAGAAGAATCAATATTGTCAAAATGACTATACTACCCAAAGCAATCTACAGATTCAATGCAATCCCTATGAAATTACCAATGGCATTTTTCCTAGAAATAGAACAAAAAATCTTAAAATTTGTGTGGAGAACAAAGGACCCTGAATAGCTTAAACAATCGTGAGAAAGAAAAATGGAGCTGGAGGAATCAGGCTCCCTGACTCCAGACTGTACTACAAAGGTATAGTCATCAAAACAGTGTGGTACTGAAACAAAAATAGAAATATAGATCAGTGGAACAGGATAGAAAGCCCAGAAATAAACCCACACATTTATGGTCAATTAATCTATGACAAAGGAGGCAAAACTGTACAATGGAGGAAAGACAGCCTCTTCAATAAATGGTGCTGGGAAAACTGGACAACTACATGTAAAAGAATGAAATTAAAACATTCTTTAACACCATAAACAAAAATAAACCCCAAATGGATTAAAGACCTAAATGTGAGACCAGATACTATAAAACTCTTAGAGGGAAACATGGGCAGAACACTCTCTGACATAAATTGCACAAGATCTTTTTCAATCCATCTCCCAGAGTAATAGAAATTTAAAAAAAATAAATAAATGAGACCTAATTAAACTCAAAAGCTTTTGCATAGCAAAGGAAATCATATACAAAATGAAAAGACAGCCCACCGAACGGGAGAAAATATTTGCAACTGATGTGACCTACAAGGGATGAATCTCCAAAATTTACAAACAGCTCATGCAGCTTAATATCATCAAAACAACCCAATCAAAAATGGGCAGAAGACCTAAATAGACATTTCTCCACAGAAGTCATACAGATGACCAACAGGCATATGAGAAGATGTGCAACATCACTAATTATTAGAGAAATGCAAATCAACACTACAATGAGATATTACCCCACACCAGTCAGAATGGCTGTCATCAGAAAATGCACAAATAATAAATGCTGGTGAGGGTGTGGAGAGAAGGGAACCCTCCAACATTATTGGTGGAATGTAAATTGGTACAACCACTGTGGAGAACAGTATGGAGTTTCCTTAAAAAACTAAAAATAGAGTTACCATGTTATCTGTTAGTCCCACTCCTGGGCATATATCTGGAGAAAAACATGGTCTAAAAGGATACATGCACCCAAATGTTCATTGCAGCACTGTTTATAATAGCCAAGACATGAAAGCAACCTAAATATCCATCAACAGAGGAATGGATAAAGAAGATGTGGTACATATATGCAATGGAATATTACTCAGCCATCATAAAGAATGAAACAATGCCATTTGTAGCAACATGGATGGACCTAGAGATTGTCATACTGAGTAAAGTAAGTCAGACAGAGAAAGAGAAATATCATATGATATTGCTTGTATGCAAAATCTAAAAAAAATGATAAAAATGAGCTTATTTACAAAAGAGAAACAGACTCACAGACTTAGAGAACGAACTTATGGTTACCAGGGGAGAAGGGTGGGGGGTGGATAGTTAGGGAGTTTGGGATTGATATGTACACACTGCTATATTTAAAATGGATAACCAACAAGGACCTACTGTAAGGTACAGGGAACCCTGCTCAATATTATGTAACAACCTAAATGGGAAAGGAATTTGAAAAAGAATAGAAACATATGTATATGTATAACTTAATTACTTTGTTGTACACTTGAAACTAACACAACATTGTTAATCACCTATACTCCAATATGAAATAAAAAGTTAAAAAAAGTACTAATTAACCACATTTAGAAATTAACTCATTTGATCAAGTCAGCAAACATTTATTGCATGCTACATTTAAGTCAATGATATTTCAATGAGATTGATTCATTATTTTGTCTTCAGTTATTATATGCAGTATGAATGGTATTCATTTCTCCCTTCACTCACCCCTTTATTTTAGTGAAAACTAGGTATAAACAAACATTTTGCTCTGCTAAGCTTATGCGTTTAGATAAGTAGTTTTGATTGTTGATATAGATGATCAAGCTCTGTATGAAACTCATATTTATTCTATGAATCAGGTTGCCAATTTGCTGTTAATAATTTCTGGAAGTCTCTGTCCTTCCCATTCTCATTATGTTAGTTCTCTTTAGAGAACTGGAGAAAGTGTTTATTTTTGACCTAACTTGCTATAGGACTTCATTGATTTTTTTTCTCCTCAATATTAAGAAATAAATCTGATTTTCATCAGTTGGCCCAACTAAAATATGGTACAGAAGTCAATGGTAGATTCAATAGAAGTAATTTAAAATGTTCAATAGCAATTGCATTGATTTCCATCATCTTCTTTAGCCATGCATGTGACTTTGTTTAGACATTTCTGCATATTGCTCTGAGTTGGTCATCCTCAAGCATAAAGAATAAACAATATATTTTATGATATTTTGGTGTTTTCTAATCTAGTCAGGTATGATTCCAGATGGAAAAAGAAATGACCTAGTCACCATCTGCTGCCAGAGCCTTGTCATTCATTATCTCGGGGGGTGGAGTGGTCTATGCTCTTTAATGGATTTGTCTACATGACAACAACTAACACTTTGGAAATTAATTAACATGAACATATGGAAGTGGGTGTTAGTTTCATAACATACAAACTGGTTCAGTTTTATAAAATGTTTCATCCAAATATTTCTTCCAGTGTAGATAAAATAGGCTCTTAGAATCATTTGGAAACTTGAAGGAAAATGTGCCTTAGTGATTCAGACTCACTAATTTCGATAGAAGACAATGTGCCTTCATGGAAATCTTTTCTATTTTTGAAATTAAATAGGAAATTCTAAGACAAAATAAGAGTTTACCTTGAATTACCTGGATTTTTTTTCTTTCATTTTTTATTAAAGTATATTTGATTTACAATGTCATGTTAGTTTCAGGTATACAGCAAAGTGATTCAGTTACATACATATATATTTTTTTCAGATTCTTTTCCCTTATAGATTATTACAAAATATTAAGTATAGTTTCATGTGCTATACAGTAAGTCCTTGTTGGTTACCTATTTTATATGTAGTAGTGTGTATATGTTAATCCCAAACTCCTAATTTATCACCCCATTTCTCCTTTGGTAACCATAAGTTTGTTTTCTATATCTGTGGGTCTACTTCTGTTTTGTATATAAGTTCATTTGTATCATTTTTTTTAGATTCCACATATAAGCAATATCGTGATATTTGCCTTTCTCTGTCTGGCTTACTTCCCTTAGTATGATAATCTCTAGGTCCATCCATGTTGCTACCAATGGCATTATTTCATTCTTTTTTATGGCTGAGTAATATTCCACTGTATAAATATATACCCAGATTTACTTTTATAGACCAACTCTCAATGTTTATACTGATAAATTCTTTTCAAGGGAAATAATCTAAATTTTGCTTTTGTCTATTTTAAATAGTCAAAACTGTTAAATTGAATTAAATAAAATATTTTAAACTTGTGAATTAACTGTGACATATTTTTACAATTACATATTTCCAAATAACTGATTTGATTAATTTTTCATTTGGGCTGGGTATTTATTGGTGAAATTAATAAATGTGCAAATGATAGCATTAAAGTTCTAAAACCATCATAGAATATCATTTAATTGGACACCAGTTCTGCCTGTAGTACAGTTAGATCCAATTTACCCACCAACCTTCCTTTGAAGTGGGAACCAATCAATATGATACCTCTGCATGAATCTAAGCTACATTTCCCCATAATGATCCATGGTCTGTCCAAGGCAAGTTTCATAACAAGGATTGCACTAACATGATATTATTTTCAATAGATTTCAGAGACTTGTACATAAAAATATAAAATTTTTAAATGGGATGTATATTGATAAATTTTTTTTAAAAATTCATTACTATCTTCATATATTTTTGTGTAATATATTCTTTTAATGTGTTTTCATGTGAAAATAGAAAAACGTGTTTTTTAAAGTGGCTATTTTGTCTCAGAAGTAACATTTTAAGTTCACCATTAGGAAAAATGTTTTTCATATTAAATTCTAAAATCCTTATTTTTGTCATGCCATTAAGGATAAACATAAATAAACAAGCTTTAAAAAAACTTTTTTGACACTCAATTATTTTGTAGCTACCAGAATCTGTGTAATACATAAGAATAGTAGTATAAGTCATACTGGTAGTTTGCTAGAAATATCAAAAATGGGATTAATTTTAAAGTAGTTAAGCTGAGTTGTTTTGCAGGGTATGCTATGTTTTATGAATAACATTCTGTAATTGTGCATACATAATATATTTATCTCTCATTTCATATAAAATTAATGTAACTGTTGCTGCCTGACCAGCATAATTATAGCAAATTGCTGCCCCAAAAGAAATTTTCAAAAGCAGATTCACTTTTGGCATAATGAGTGACACAATGAACCTTTAACAAAGGTTTGGTCCCATAATCATTTTCTGTGAGAAAGAAGATATATGTATGTAACAAAATGGAAATGCAGGCTCCACTATTAAGGGCAAATATCACTGAGTACATTTATCAAGGAAGAATAATAAAAAAGATGGGGAAGCACTTTTTGCAGGTAGAACTCCCTTACTATTCTAAAGCTGTAATCTGATGGACTGCAGGGCACCAAACCCTGGAGCTTCCATTTGTCCTAGACTGAGCATATCTGCAGAGACTGGAGGAATTTGTAATTTCAGTCTGCAGTCAGTCAGCATATACATTACTCTACATTTCAGATACATGCGTATCTTCTGTCTCACTCTATTCTCCCCCTGATTTTGTTTTAATTAATTGTTAAATGCTGGTTGTGTTCCTTGCCGTAGATCAATACATACATACATAGGCATATATAAAACATATTATTAAGCAAATATTTCTACTGTGTATTTTAAAAGTCTTTTTGTTTGAAATAAACTTTATTGTTTAGCACAGTTTTAGATTTACAGAAAAATAGAAAAGATAGTGCAGAGGGTTTCCATCTACCTCACACTCAGTTTTCCCTATATTAACATCTCATGTTAGTACAACATATTTGTTACAATTACTGAACCAATACTGATACATCATTATTAACTAAAGCCCAAGCTTTTTTCAGATTTCCTTTACTTTTGCCTAATATCCTCTTTCTGTTTCAAGGTTCCATCCAGGATACTTCATTACATGTAGTCATCATGCCTCCTTATGCCAAGTATTCTTGGCTGTGACTTTCTCAGACTTCCCTTGCTTTTGATAATGTTGACAGTATCAAGGAATACTGGTCAGGTATTTTGTAGGGTAGCCCTGTATTAGAATTGGTCTGATATTTTTCTCATATTTAGACTGGGGTTATGGGTCTTCAGGAGAAAGAACACAAAGATAAAATCTCATTTTTGTAACCTCATATCAAGGGTAAATTCTATCAACATGATTTTCACTACTTATGTTGACTTGATCACTTGGCTGAGGTAGTGTTTGACAGATTTCTCCACTGTGAAGTTACTGTGGAGTCAATTTACTCCACATTTTCCACTGCAAAGTTAAATGTCCCATTTCCATAGTGTACTTTTTGGAAGAAAATTACTATGTGTAGCCTACATTTATGGAATTAGAAGTTATGCCATACCTCTCTGAAGGTAGGGTATCGAAATAAATTATTTACAATCCTTCTGCATGGGAGATTTTGTTTCTTCTTCTGTGATGTACTTATTTATTCAATCATTTATATCTATGTGGACTCATGGATATTCATTTTATCTTTGGGTTATAATACTAATTTATCTATTTGGTTGTTTAAATTTTTCTGGCTGTAGACATTAGCAGTTCTACTCAGTTGTCTGCTTTATGACCCTTTGACATAACGCCATCGATGTAGAATAATCATGAGTCACGGTGATACAGAAATTATTGAATAAGTAAACAAGTGAGGGAGAAGAGACAAACTTCCTGGTCAGAAGAATTCAAAATAATTCATATAGATATCTACCTTCAAGGAAATGCAGCATAAATCCCCAGTTCTTAAGCATAGACTGTGAATAGTGATTTCCTTCGAAAGATTCACTCTGAAAAAGGGAATAAAGCTAATAAGTTTACCGTGGAAAACCTGAAAAACACTACTTCATCCAGATAACTAAGGTCAACATTAACAATAACAAGTAATGCTGAATAGTATGTACCCTTGAAATTATACGATAAAGACAGTACTTTATTTCTGAAGTCCTCCTCATCAAAATTTATAACCTAGGTCTGAACATGAGATAAAGCTTCAGATAAATTCCGATAGAGGGTCATCCTGCAAAATACCTGACCAATATTCTTCAAAACTGTCAGTATCATCAAAAATAAGAAAAGTCTGAGAAACTATTGCAGCCAAGAGTTGCTAGCCTATAGAAACATGATGACTAAATGTAATATGTCATCTCAGATGGGGTCCTAGAACATGTCCTTTAGGTATACGATTTACCTAATATACCTAAAGGACATTAGTTTTTACCGTGTTCTTCAGTTAATAATGTATCTACATTATTTAATCAGTTGTAACAAACTATCTTTCTCATGAAAGATGTTAATAATAGGAAAAATTAGTGTGCAAAACATGAAAATTCTATAATAGATTTTTTCTATAAATCTAAAATTTTTCCAAAAATAAAGTTTATTTAAAAGTAATACAATGTTCTTTAGTCATAACAGAGTTAACATAGAAGTTTGAAATAAACAGATATCTGAAAATTTCTTAAATATTTGGAAATTTAACATACTTCTAAATATGATTAAAAGAGGAAATCACTGGGGAAATTAGAATATATTTTGAATTACAAAAAAATTGAACACTCAGTGCATTAAGATTTGTAGGGAGCAGCTAGAGACCTGCATAGGAGGGTATTTATAGCACTCAAAATTCATATTAGAAGAGAACAATGGTGTCAAATCAATAATCTAAGCCTCCAACATAGAAAATTTTTTTTAGAAAGAGCAAAATAAACACAAGCAGACGAAAGAACTAGTAAGTATAAGGATAGATTTCAGTGAAATTCAAGACAGAAAAACGACAGAAAAAAACAGTGAAACTGAAGTTGCTTTTTGTTTGTTTTTTGTTTTACTTTTGGTGCTGAAACCTGGGATTGAAAGAAAGCTGAAGTTTTGAAAGGATCAATAATACTGATAAGCCTACTCAAACTGAATAAGAAAAAATAGAAGCCACAAATTACCAAAATCAATAATGAAAGAAGACTATATATAAAAAAGTATACATATTTTATGTATATTTAAATATATATATAAATATAAATAAAATATATATTTAAATATATATGCATTCTGGTATATAGTTTTGAGGCTCTGACCAGAAGCAGGTCAGTTCCCCTTAAGCAGCTGATTAAGTCAAGAGATGTACAGGGGTTTTCCCCCACACTGACCGTTTCTCTGATACCAGCTGGGTCTCCTACAATTTATTTTAGTTCTGACACTATCTATTTGCATCAGATCCCACAAGTTAAGGAAGGGCTCAGTCCCACAACACTGCCCCCACTTCAGATGCCAGTCACGAGTCTCAGGTTGTCATTTATACTTTGACTGACTAGGTAAATCCAGGTTCCCATGACTCCTTCCTTGAGTTCAGTCATTTGCTAGAATGGCTCATAGAACTCAGAGGAAATTTATTTACACTTATCAGTTTGTTATGTAATAAACGATGTGATAAAGGATACAAGTGAGAAGCCAAATGAAGAGATACATACCACAATATCATTAGCTGTTGGGAAGATAAAAATTTTTTAAAAACACCACAACTACTTCAAACCTATGAAAGGGGCTAATACACACAACACCAAAGGATGATCCATAAAATAAATAATTGATAAGCTGTATTTAATTGAAATTGATAACTTTTGCTATTCAATAGACATTAACAAGGGAATTAGAAGATAAGCCACAGGCTGGGGAGAAAATATTTGCAAAAGATACATTTAATAAAGGACTATCATTCAAAATAAACAAAGAACACTTAACCCCAAAGTAAGAAAAGAGACAACCCAATAAAAAATGGACCAAAGACTTTAACAAATACCTCACCAAAGAAGATATACAGAGGCAAATAATCATATGTAAAGATGTTCCACATTACATGTCACTAAAATGCAAATTAAAACAATTATAAGATGCCACTAAACACTCATTAGAATGGCCAAAATCCAGAACACTGACAACACCAAATACTGGCAAGAATACGGAGCAACAGGAACTTTCATACATTGCTATTAGGAATACAAAATGGTACATCCACTTTGGAAGAAAGTTTGGTGGTTTCTTACAAAACTAATCATACCCTTACTACAAGATCCAGCAACCACACTCTTGGAATTTACACAAAGAAGTTGGAAACATGTCCACACAAAAAACACAGAGATATTTTCTTTTAAATTTTATTTTATTTATTTTTTATACAGCAGGTTCTTATTAGTTATCTATTTTATACATATTAATGTATATATGTCAATCCCAATCTCCCAATTCATCCCACCACTACCACCCCCCCACCCCACTTTCCCCCCTTGGTGTCCATATGTTTGTTCTCTACATCTGTGTCTCTATTTCTGCCTTGAAAACTGGTTCATCTGTACCATTTTTCTAGATTCCACATATATGCATTAATATATGATGTTTGTTTTTCTCTTTCTGACTTACTTCACTCTGTATGACAGTCTCTAGGTCCATCCATATCTCTACAAATAACACAATTTCATTCCCTTATATGGCTGAGTAATATTCCTTTGTACATATATACCACATCTTCTTTATCCATTCGTCTGTTGATGAGCATTTAGGTTGCTTCCATGACCTGACTATTATAAATAGTGCTTCAATGAACATTGGGGTGCATGTGTCTTTTTGAATTATGGTTTTCTCAGGGTATATGGCCCATAGTGGGATTGCTGGGTCTCATGGTAATTCTATTTTTAGTTTTTTTAAGGAACCTCCATACTGTTCTCCATAGTGGCTGTATCAATTTATATTCCCACCAACAGTGAAAGAGGGTTCCCTTTTCTCCACACCCTCTCCAGCATTTGTTATTTGTAGATTTTCTAATGATGCCCATTCTAACGGGTGTGAGGGGAGACCTCATTGTAGTTTTGATTTGCATTTCTCTAATGATTAGTGATGTTGAGCATCCTTTCATGTGTTTGTTGGCAATCTGTATGTCTTCCTTGGAGAAATGTCTATTTAGGTCTTCTGCCCATTTTTGGTTTGCGTTGTTTGTTTTTTTGATATTGAGCTGCATGCGCTGCTTGCATATTTTGGAGATTAATCCTTTGTCAGTTGCTTCATTTGCAAATATTTTCTCCCATTCCGAGGGTTGTCTTTTCGTCTTGTTTATAGTTTCCTTTGCTGTACAAAAGCTTTTAAGTTTCATTAGGTCCGATTTGTTCATTTTTGTTTTTATTTCCGTTACTCTAGGAGTTGGGTCAAAAAAGATCTTGCTGTGATTTATGTTAGAGTGTTCTTCCTATGTCTTCCTCTAAGAGTTTTATAGTGTCCAGTCTTACATTTAGGTCTTCAATCCATTTTGAGTTTATTTTTGTGTATGGTGTTAGGGAGTGTTCTCATTTCATTCTTTTACATGTAGCTATCCACACACAGATATTGATAGCAGTTATATTCATAATTGACAAAACTTGGAAGTAACCAAGATGTCATTCAGTCAGTGCATGGATAAACTGTGCTACAGCCAGACAATGGGATATTATTCAGTACAAAGAAAAAATGAGCTATCTAGAGATGAAAAGACATGGAGGAACTGTAAATGCATATTTCTAAGTGAAAGAAGCCAATCTGAAAAAACTGCATACTGTATGGTTCCAACTATATGACATTATAGGACAGGCAAAATTATGGAGATAGTAAAAAGATCGGTTGTTCCAGAGGTTTTGAGGGGTGTTTAGGATGAATAGGCAGAGCAGTCAACTTTTAGGGCAGTGAAAATACTCCATCTGACATTACAGTGATGGATATATGTCATTATGCATTTGTTCAAACGCATAAAACATCAAGAGTGAACCCCAAGGTAAGCTATGGACTTTGGATGATTATAATCTGTCAGTGTTGGTTCATTCCCATAAAAAATGTACCATTCTGGTGAATAATGTTGATAATGGGGGAGGTTATGCATGTGTGGGGTGGCAGGAAGTATGTGGAAAATCTCTGTACCTTTCACTCAATTTTATTGTCAACCTAAAACTTTTCTTAAAAAAGTAAAGTCTATATAAAACAACAACCCAACAAAATGACTGCAAAGTACATTATGCTGAGAAAAATAACTTTGTTAGAAAGTGCTAAAACTTGCAGTTTTAGAGACCTTTAGCTCACAGACATAGTAATTAGAAATGCTGGTGTTAATTACGTTACTGTTGTTCCAGATATTCAATGTCTGACCCAGATCCTTTGATAAGCGCTAGCAGTAATAATAGGTGAATGACCTTTTCAATTTTGGAGCCACTAGTAAGATATAAAATGTGAAAAATTAATAAAATATATTTTAATGAGTACCTGATTGATCATGATTATTTATTTAAATACAGATTTATTTAAATTTATGTTTGATAATATAATAGAGTATAATAAAGAACTTATTTTTGCTAGATTTTTAAATTAATAGCAAACAGAAATTACAGGAAGGAAAGATTATTATTATTTTATCTTTGTTAACTTCATCTTGTAATACAATAGCTCTTTACACTTTGACTATATAGACATATACATTTATATATTATATATAATATAAATCTATATTATACATTTTTTATTTCCAAAGCCAACCTTACTCCTTTTGTCAACAAAGCCATGCTAAGAAACACTTTCTAATTTGTGAATAGTTGTATTTTTCCCAATAATATTGTGATACCAATGATCAATTGAATTGCTTACCTGAAAGTCATTTTAATAATTTTATTTCCTCAAAAAATTGGTATTACAATATAACATTAGAGAGTATATGACTACCATAATAAGTTGGATTTTAAAAGGCTACTATTGATACTGATAAAATAAAAAAGGTAATCTACCTTACCATAGCTACCATAGCTCTCCAGAAATTATTCTAGCATCTTTAAAGAAAGATGGCTAACACTAAGGTCACGAATACATTTTTGAGATTAGACTATTATAATTTTATTTTTTTTTCTTTTTACTGATCTTTTATTGTTAAATCCTCCCTTTTAAATTCATGATGACAAAAGTAGAAAGTAATTTGAAAGAATTTCAATGTCATTTTTAGCTAAAATGATAATTTACTTGAGTTTTAAAAAGTTGTTTAAAATGCTCAAAATATCATTAGGCATATCATTTAAAGAACTCGAACTTTTAAAGTGCTAAGCTTATGAGATTTGCAAAATTAACTTTGTAACTACTGTGTGTCATAAAACACAGTGCTGGGCTTTCCTGGTGGCGCAGTGGTTGAGAGTCCGCCTGCTGATGCAGGGGACGTGGGTTCGTGCCCCGGTCCGGGAAGATCCCACATGCCGCGGAGTGGCTGGGCCCGTGAGCCATGGCCGCTGAGCCTGCGCGTCCGGAGCCTGTGCTCCGCAACGGGAGAGGCCACAACAGTGAGAGGTCCGCGTACCACAAAAACAAAACAAAAAAAACAACAACACAGTGCTGACAGGCATTTTCCAACTGAATGAAGCTCGCCTTAAAGCATTGAAAGCTATGCACAGCAGAATATCAGTAAATAATTTTGTCATCACCAAACCTTGTTTGTATGAAGGCATCAGAAAATAAATATTCAAAAATTTTGTATAAAATTTATAAAATTTATTTATTACCTGATTTGGATATTCCACTGAAATATCTACAATTAAATCAATTTTATAATGTGTGCTTTCAATAACAAAATAAATTTCATTTCCTTTTTGAAATTTATTTTTATTTGAATTATGACACTAAAACTGTCTCTAAACATCCTTTTGTCTGTTTTGATTAGTGTATTATTTATTTATTAAGCAAATGATACAAATAAACAATTACAGTTAAATGAAAATTTGCTTCACTACTATTTGTTTAATCCTGTAATAAACTTGAAGCAAACAAAATATTATAACTTGAAAAGTAAATATTTTATGATTTTTAATACATTTTATTGTTTACTGAAAAACAAATACCCACTTTTTCTATATCATTGTGCAGTACTACTTATCTTGAAAATGTCATAATAGAAAAGCTATTCTCCTATTTATAATCTTGATTTCTAATCTTATAACCTCACATATTAAAATTGTAAATCTAATAGCATGACATGAAAATTATATAAATTTTAAAAATTAGTCATGAAATGCAGTTCAAACTGGGTTATTGAAGTGAAATAAAGTGATTCAACATTATTCTGAAGACTCAACTTATTTTACCTTGCTTTATTTTTATTTTTTTTATTTTTTTCGGTACGCGGGCCTCTCACTGTTATGGCCTCTCCCATTGCGGAGCACAGGCTCCGGACGTGCAGGCTCAGCGGCCATGGCTCACAGGCCCAGCCGCTCCACGGCATGTGGGATCTTTCCGGACCGGGGCATGAACCCGTGTCCCCTGCATTGGCAGGCGGACTCTCAACCACTCCACCACCAGGGAAGCCCCACCTTGCTTTATTTTTGATGTTTCAAAATAAACTGTAAAGAAAGTGCTCTACATCACATATTTTTCACTATCCATTTCCTCCCTAATCAAGTCGGACTTTATATTTTAGTAATGGTTGCTAACATAGATAATATTTTTAAAATAACCTTCAATTAAAGTTTATGATATGAGCTCTGTAGATGTGTTATGTGATCCTGAAAAATATAGGCATCGGAAGGATTGAAATAAGACACTGATGGGTAGTTATCATGAGAACACCATAAATAATGGTATTCTATACTGACTCACATCAGAAAAATCCAAATACACCACATCTTTCACTAAAAGCTCAGGCCATTTCTGGAATAGAGCAATGTGCCTAATATAAAAAGACTTAAAATATCCTGATTAAAACTTTAATTCCTCAGGCTTTTTCCATTACTCCTTGGCATTTACACACCTAAACTTTTGTAATTGGTATAATAATGATTAGAGGTATGTAGTTCAAAACTGAGATAGCGTAGGGTTAGTCTGGGGACGTAGTGTGATTTTTCTCTGGCTAAAATGTACGTCTTATTTCTTATGTAAAAACGACTGCTAAAAGATCATGTTGTTCTCAAGTCCAGAACCTGCACATTCAAAGAAAAAAACATGTGGAGAAAAGCTATATTTTCAAAGGGGGAAAAAGACAGGTGGACATTGTTTATTTTATGCTTTTGACATAAACATACATGTGTTCTCTCAGTGTGTGGCTCTCCCTACATTTTATAAAATGAAGTTCATTTTGACATATGCTTTTCCACTAGGCAATAATTACCTCTAGGGATGTTTTCTTTAGAAAATACTGCTACAGAATGAATTGAATGAACTGTAGAATTAACTAATTTTAAAACATTCTTCTCTTCTAATTCGTCTATTTTCTCAAATCCTTCGATTTTTTGAATAAGCCCTAACAGATGCAAAGTTGCAAAGAAATGTTCTTCAAATAGATTTATGCAAAATTCAGTGACTGAAACAGTAATTCATCTACTTAGAGAAACTTTTTTATTACTTGAGATTTAAAATGTGTTCTTCTGGGTGGTTCCCTTCAGAGCTGCTGCTAGGACCAGGACTCAGGAAGACTTCTACAAAGTCGGAAAACGTGGGTTAAGGAACAGAACTTATTGAGATGGGAGAAAAATCACAAGTGCAGAATCAGCAAGACAAAGCAACATGTAATGCCTCAGGCTCCACATCATTCAATAGCATATTGTACCAAGGCCAGAGTCTCAGCTGCAGTCAGCCATGGGGGAACCCCATGTCACTCTGTGGGTCTCCTTTTAGAGTGTGAAAAAATGGCCTACATGGCTGATTGGTGCCATTTAGTGTGGATTTCTTTTTTTTTTTTTAACCTCTTTATTGGAGTATAATTGCTTTACAATGGTGTGTCAGTTTCTGCTGTACAACAAAGTGAATCAGCTATACATATACATATATCCCCATATCTCCTCCCTCTTGAGTCTTCCTCCCACCTTCCCTATCCTACCCCCTCTAGGTTGTCACAAAGCACCGAGCTGATCTCCTGGTGCTATGCAGCTGCTTTAGTGTGGATTTCTTGCTATTTATAGGAGTTGCCTGGGAACTTGGCTACAATGCATCTAAAGAACTAGGTCCTGTGGTGCTTGTGTAGTGTCACAGCCCCACCCATGTTAGCATCCTTGTGTAGTGGTGGGGATGCACAACTGGGGAGATGTTGTGCAGACCACCCAGGTCATTCTTAGGCAGTTCCACTCCTGGCATAATCAGTGTTTCTCCACAGTTGACTAATTAATGCAATGACTATGTTGCAAATTGGGGCTTCTAGGGCCATTTACTATGACTCTAAATTTTAGTTGAGAAATTATGATTCATGAGTGACATCACTGCAGTTTTATACATGTTACAACCCCTGTTTCAGAAGTCTGCGTTTCATCTGACACTCAGGGCGCCACTGGTGCTTGAAACCTTTCTTAGACAGCATATCCTCCTTCTTTTAGATTTAGATTAGTCTCTTGCTCTGCTTCTTTTCTTCCCTGGACAGTAGGTCTGTTGGCACTTAATAGAAGCAGAAAAAAAATTTAGGAAGAAGATCCCAAAGTTGAATTATATTTCCTCTGATAGAAAAACTCAATTTAAGAGAAGTCAGAGAAAAATCCAGTCTGGTCCAATCATTTTAAGTTAAAAAGAAATGAAGAGCTAATGGGTCAACTTCATCAGAAAAGTAAGAGATAGGCTTGAAATCTGTCTTTTTGACTACAGGACCAATATTTTTCCCTGGTTCTCAAAAAGTTCTAGGATCACAGTATAGGGAACACACTAGTAGTTTCCAGTAGGGAGAGGGAAGAAGGAAGGGGCAATATAGGGCTAGGGGATTAAGAGGTACCAACTATTTTGTATAAAATAAGCTATGAGGATACATCGTACAGCACAGGGAATATAGCCAATATTTTATAATAACTATAAATGGATTATAACCTTCAAAAATTGTGAATCACTAAATTGTATACCTATAACTTATATAATATTGTACAGCAGTTATACTTCAATAAAAGAAAAAAGTTTGATAGAGTATGCTAATAAAAAATATTTTTATATTTAATTTTTTAAAATGTTCTAGGATCCTGTAGACTATGTAGATCTCAGGTTAGTAAACGTTTGGAAGATATTTATATATGAATTTTCAGCTAAATACATTCCCACAGAGGTGAGCATATTTAAAAAAAAATGCTTAAAAAATGCTTTGCAAAGGTCGTGTGTAGCATTCTGAAGTTAATATTTCAGAAGACAGCAACAAAATCCTAGGCAACATGATCAAAACAATGGAAAACTGGAAAATTCATGGGCTTCAAAGGAAACCCATTTTCCTCTGTTGAGAAATCAGAACTCTAGAGCCTTCTCTGGTGTGGGAGGCTTGAATGTTTTCACCATACTAGTAAAGTAAATAATGAAAAATCCATTCTTACCTGTAAGATTGCAGATGTATAAGCCTTAGCATTAAGTGTAAAATACTAAAATTCCAAAAAGGAGAAGCAGTTAATCAACGACACATGTTTTCTCACACTGTCTTTAAAATCTCATGATGCATTGTTTATTCATATTTGAGAAATGACCTATCAAATATTTTTTAATTCTAATAAAATAAAAACTAAGGTATATAATTATATTAGTAGTAAAATATACACTTCACATTTTCACTCCTTGGAAAGATTTTTTGGTTTCACAGTTCAACATATTCATAATTTTTTTATTCCTACTAAGATCCATTGAAACCCATAATTGTCTCATTTGAGCTCAGCATGGTTACCATTTAAAAGCTTTTTTTTTTAAAGGTGTCCATACTGCTCTAGTGCACAATAAGCTGTATGCAATCTTGTGATAACATGATGAGATCCTCACTTGAGCCTAGAATGATTGCATCTTAGCTCGGTATGAATGCTGTAATGATGCTTTGTATTTCATGCTTTGAAAAGAAGAAACAATAAATTAAAATAGCAATTGAAACCCAATATATCATTTCAGATTTCAAACCAGAGGTGCTCTATGTGCCTTAGATACACTGTGCTAATTGAAAGCTTATTTCATGTGAAAAAATGATGTAATTAGAACATGTCTTTCATTAAGACATTATAGTTATTAGGTTTAATCTCAAGTAATTTATTAGTTATTCAGTTAAGTATATTTGAAATGTTAACTGTAGTTCCAGAGTATTTTAATTAGCTTTTTCATGGAATTTCAAAGTAAGTATATTATTAAAACAAATACATGTAGTTAATGAACTGTGATAGTAAAAAAAAAGTATTTTGTGTTCCCATATATCATTATAGCTACATGTTGGTGTCATTTTATTAATCTATATTTTTAAATAATATTTCACTAAAATATGATTTTCAATTCAAATAAATTTCTTAAAATCTATTTCACTTTAATCAGTGATTTTAAAAAGCCCTTTTTTCTGTATAATTACTATTCAGAGGATAGAAAAAATGGGCAATGGGAAAGAGCGTATTTCATTACTACTACTTTTTGACACCTTTTAGTTTTGTAGTTGGCTTGTGTTTTTTGAGTACATACTTTTTCAGAATAGCAATATCTAAAAGCACCTAAATAGCATTATTTTAAGACTATGTAAAGATGTCATACAAAGGAAAAATCAGAGTTAATTATTTAATATATTTCTTTTATATCATTAAAATGAAAAGTAAATGGAGTATCTATTTAGGTAACTTTCTTTATCTGGACCTTATTCATGCTATGACTCAGTGCATAACTAAGAAAATAAAGATCACCTGAGGAGGCTTGTTTAACCCAAAGGACTGTTTTTGGAGAGCATATATTTGTCTCATACAAGCACAGAATATAAAAAGATACTTTCAAGATATAAATTTACACATGTAAAAAAGTTTTAGCTTATCAAAACAAGAGTATTTAATCTTCTGTTTTAAGATATTCAATATATTCAGTAATTTGGCATAACTTTATACTGCATAATACATCTTTTTCTCCTTTAATTGCCTGATATTTACATTTTTATAACTCATAATTCACTCCTCCTCCATTGTACCCCTTGTCTGATTCATCATTAGGTACATATAACTGAACTCTTCTTATTTATGTGACATGTAAAGTGCTAAAATCGGTTATGAGGGGAATCTCATTACATAAGTAATTAATAGTTGTGGTTCTAAACTATAAATAATCAAGTGATATTTTATGAAATATATACAAATAGTATAGGGATATGTTTTGAAAGTAATTTATAATCTAAAATTTCTGAAGGCTAAGGATATTTAAATGAAAGGAATACTCTCGTACATTTTAATGGAACAAAAATTTAGATAAATAGTAGTAACCCATTCTTACTTTTCCTTTTTTCTTTTTAAAAGGTTGCTGTTAATTTAAATGCAACATTGAAGTACTTTTGAAAATTATTGAATGAGACTGTACATTTTCACTCAGTGTGAAAATAAAAGATGCTTCATTTAAATTTCCTTTGCAATTTCAGAAATGTTTATAATGGTCTTCATTCTAAATTAGAGATCACATTGATTAAGTAATTGTTTGACATTAATACTAGAAGTATAAAAATTTTAGTCTTTCAGATACATAAGTTGGACCACAACTTAAGAGATAAAAGGAAAATTGAGTTTAGTTAACATTCTTTCAAAATACATTGGTAGCAAAAAAAAGAGACATTTTACTATGTAGTGAATGACTGTATTTTATCAGGGTGTTTTACAATCTTGTTTTCATTAAAATCTGTTGACAGTAAAACAAACATGTCATTATTTCTGAAAGCAACACTAACCCCAAAAAATCCATCAGTATGCTCCAAGCACAAAGAACCTATTTGCAGGTATCACTTGAAGTTTTTCTTAAAAGAAAGTGAAATTAAAAAGAAAACCAAAATTTCAGATGATATTGAAACAGAAACATTTCTTGTTTCAATACCTTGTAAGTAGAATTATTGTCATTTTCATGAGAGCAGCTCTTATGATATATGAGTAATATTTAAAATGAAATATATTACTAAATTATTTAAGACATAAAAAGTTAAGGCTTTATTTCATAAATTTTGGAAACATTTTATATGTGTAAAATATGTATATACAATAATTTAGATGTCATATTTTCCAGTGACATCGCAAATAAGATCATTTTTAACTACATGCCTCATTATGCAGTTTAATTTCAATTTTAGTCCACGGTTGGTGTGAGTTTCTTACTGTGTTGCATACAGGATTAAACTGTATACCACACACCAGATGTAAAATAGCATTTTTCCTCAATAAATCATAGTTTATATGCACATTTTATTTCCTGATTAATGGAGTACCAAAATTACTATGCATAATTTCTGCATAATATCTACAATTGTATTATTGAAATGTAACTTAATTCCATTTTATGACTAAAATAAAATATAATCCAGTTATACCAGTGGGAATAAATAAAACTACAGATATTACTTTAGGTGAATTTAGAAGGGATAGATTTATATAAAGTCATATTAAAATATAGTATATCTATATTTGTATTGAGAAATGTTTTTTGTTTGTATTTAGAAGTATATATCAATAAACCAATTTTTCCATCAAAAATGAGATGCCCCCTCCAGTTAGATTTTAATGGTTGGTTCAAAACTGTGTTGTGCTTTTTTATATCCCACAATTCCTGAAATAACAAGATGTAGTTACCCAATATCTACACTTGGAATGGGTGATCATTTTCTTTTTAAAAATACACAAAATGAAGAATATTAACTTTAAATTAGAATAAATAATTGTAAGCAATTATTTCCAGACTTAGATTACTATTTTTATGTCTTAAAAATAGCAACAGAGCACATTTTTAAACAAAAAAATCACATCTATTTTTTTATAAATATACAACACATAAATGATGTTATAACTGTAACATGTATCATGACATAATACAGATTTTAGAAAACACCTTTGTTATTCTTTCTTACATTAAGTGGAGTTGCATTTTGAAAAATTAGATAAATCCCAATTTAAAAATTATTTAGACATATGAGAAAACTGTTAAAAGGATTTTGCTTCCTGATAAGTAAAACAGAATAAAATTAAACTGAAGTGAGCTGGCAAATTAAAATTGGTTTCTTTCTGGTTTTAACATTCTATTTTTCTGAGAATAATGAAACTAAATAACAACCCAAATTATTTTACTGTTGGTATTGATTACTTTCAAAAATATATCAAGTACCACTCTGAATCCCCTATTACGTGATCTCTGTTTAGTGTTCTACATTGTTGACCATTTTCTCCATCTTGAAATTCTTAATTCCTTTGATTTCTATGATGACATTATTTCCTACTTCACCTTCCTCCTTAACTCCTCCTTTTCAGTGTTTTATGTCCCTTCTTTTACTCAAACCTTAAATGGTATCTTTTAATATTATAGACTTCCATTTTTTGTTTTTACTCCTTTTACTTGTTTTTACTCCTTCCATGTGAGTTCCCTTAAAGATTCAGTTTCCACCAACCCTGTATCATGCAACTCATAAATAAGTACAGGCAGAATCCTGCCTAATATTGAACACAATTATTTAAGGGGTTATAGGACATATATATATAATATTCTCCAACTAACTCAATATGGTTCTTCTCAAACATTTTCCTCATTTTATCTTAACCATTTTGGTTAATAAAAACACCATTGGATTGGTTATCCAAGTAAGAAACCCACTATAAAAATTAATTATAAAATTGCTTCTTCAATACCTACACTCAGTCACTTATTAATCCTGTTGACTTGTTTCTATTTTCTTAATATCTTTCATGTCTGCCCTCTTCATTTCTAAGTCTGCTGCTTGTTTCAGATCATGACTTACTTCTGCCTTTAATAATATAAAACCAAAATTCAAAAAAAACTGACTACAGGATAAAAACAATACCTATTATACTAGCTAAAATTTATTGAGTATCTTATGGCCTGGGCACTGTTCTAATTGCTTTACATGGATAGTCTTGATTCATCCACAAAACTACCTATGAGGCTTTTATTATCTCCCTTTCACAGATGAGGAAACTGGAAGGCTGAGTGATTATTTAATCTGCCCATTGCCACTTGGTTAACAAGAGGCATAGCAGAGATGGGAAACCAGAGACTGGGATTTCAGTATTGAACTTTTGAACCCTCCTCTATGTGATCTCTTATTTTAAAAAGCTAGTTCTTTAATGTGAAGATCTTCCATAATTAAATGGCTACTTCTCTCTCATATACCATTTGACAGTATTCTCTTTATTAAGTCCTCATTTCAGGCATTCCATGCCTATATATTTCCCTGAATGTGAATAACATTCTTTCCTCTCTCCGTACATCTTTTTATACATCTTTATTGGAGTATAATTGCTTCACAATGTTATGCTAGTTTCTGTTGTACAACAAAGTGAATCAGCCATATGCATACGTATGTCCCCATATCCCCTCCATCTTGAGCCTCCCTCCCACCCTCCCTATCCCACCCCTCTAGGTCATCGCAAAGCACCGAGCTGATCTCCCTGTGCTATGCTGCTGCTTCCCACTAGCTAACTATTTTACATTCAGTAATGAATGTATGTTGATGCTACTCTCACTTTGCCCCAGCTTCCCCTTCCCCCCTCCCCGTGTCCTCAAGTCCATTCTCTATGTCTGCGTCTTTATTCCTGCCCTGCCAGTGGGTTCATCAGTACAATTCTTTCTTTAGATTCCATATATATGTGGTAGCATATGGTATTTCTTTTTCTCATTCTGACTTACTTTACTCTGTATAACAGACTCTAGGTCCATCCACCTCACTACAAATAACTCAGTTTCGTTTCTTTTTGTGACTGATTTGGTGTTGCCTCTGAAACACTGTGCACTCTCTTCCCTCTTAAATACCTCTTGAACTATTCTCCACTCAGTATCTTTGACCAACTAGAGCATAGTTTATCAAGCTTTTCTTTTGCTATACTGTATCATTGTTCTTATAGCAGTGCATTTATATCATTTACATATCTTCCTGATTCATCTACTACAGCATGGCACAGGGACATGCATATTATTTATCTTTGTACTCTTGCATACTGTAGACATTCAATAATATTTATTAAATGAGGTCCAGATTTCTCAATTATAATTTTTTCTCCAGCAACAGAACTAGCACAATTTTATTTTTTTGATTAATTTTTATTGGAGTATAGTTGACTTACAATGTTGTGTTAGTTTCTGCTATACAGCAAAGTGAATCAGTTATACATATATCCACTCTTTTTTTAGTTTCCTTTCCCATATAGGTCATTACAGAGTATAAAGTTCCCTGTGCTATACAGTAAGTTCCTATTAGTTATTTATGTTATATATGGCAGTGTGTATATGTCAATACCAATCTCTCAGTTTATCCCTCCCCCCTCCCTCCTTGGTAAGCATAAGTTTGTTTTCTACATCTGTGACTCTGTTTCTGTTTTGTAAATAAGTTCATTTGTACAATTTTTTTTTTTAGATTCCACATATAAATGATATCGTATGGTATTTTTCCTTCTCTGTCAGACTTACTTCACTCAGTATGACAATCTCTGGGTCCATCCATGTTGCTACAAATGGCATCATTTCATTCTTTTTTATGGCTGAGTAATAGTCCATTGTATATATATACCACATCTTCTTTATCCATTCCTCTGTCAATGGATATTTAGGTTGCTTCCATGTCCTGGCAGTTGTAAATAGTGCTGCGATGAACATTGGGGTGCGTGTATCTTTTCAAATTATGGTTTTCTCCGGATATATGCCCAGAAGTGGGATTGCTGGATCATATGATAGCTCTATTTTTAGTTTTTTAAGGAACCTCCAAACTGTTCTCCACAGTGGCTCTACCAATTTACATTCCCACCAACAGTGTAGGAGGGTTCCCTTTTCTCCACACCCTCTCCAGCATTTATTGTTTGTAGATATTTTGATGATGGCCATTCTAACCAGTGTGAGGTGATACCTCATTGCAGTTTCGATTTGCATTTCTGTAATGATTAGTGATGTTGAGCATCTTTTCATGTGCTTTTTGGCCATCTATATGTCTTCTTTGGAGAAATGTCTATTTAGATCTTTTGCCTGGTTTTGATTAGGTTGTTTGTTTTTTCGATACTGAGCTGCATGAGCTGTTTTTATATTTTGGAGATTAATCCCTTGTTAGTCGCTTCATTTACAACTATTTTCTTCCATTCTGTGGGTTGTCTTTTCATTTTGTTTATGGTCTCCTTTGCTGAGACCTAGCATTATTTTAGAATGAGGCTCCCTAGACTTACTGTACTTTTGATATTTCAGTCACATAATAATCTCAATTAATGAGAGCAGAGCTCTCTAGGTGAAAAATTCAGAACTAGCAAGCTGAGTGGACCTACCCATAATACAATGAATATGTGAAATCCCTCTTCTGACACATTTCTTACTATGCATATTCATACTCTACCTTACTTATTGTTACCTTCACTTTAATTCTGATATGACCTATTTTTAATCTGTAAGATGACTTATTCTTGTTAGTGATGATCACATTGGCCTGTTCCTCCCCCAGTAAATTTCCAGGGCTTCATGACCTCAGCCAGCAAACAAAGGTCAAAAATAGTTTCTTCTGAAATATACATCCTCATTTATAACACTACTTGAAGCGGTTGGCAGTTTTATATACTAAATGGTTCAAGTTTTATGAAATCCTGAAGTAAGAGACAGAGTCCCAACAGAGAATAAATGAGTACATTATGAATAAATAAAAGAATATAGAAATGCAAAATTTTATGCATTAAATAGAAACCCATTTTTTCCAATTAAGTTATAACAGAATTATTGTGGCACATTAATGCTTTTTTCTCTATCATGTCAGGTATTTATATAATTCATATTGATGAGCTAGAAATTATTTTATATCAGACTATGAATACATAGTAAAATTTTTTTAAATGAACAAAGATATCATTTGGATATTGTGTTAAACTACTTTCACTGTTTAGCTAGAGTTGCAGGTTTGAGAGTTTAAGGAAATTCATTTCATTGTTCCATTAATTTTATAGTTTGGATGTAGTATTGTAATACTTATCTATAAAATCAAATGAGTTTTTACTTTGTTATTGTTTTGGTTATTAATTACTGAATAGCATACTATCCACAAAGTTTTTGAATTAAAATAATAATCACTTTACTATATGTCATAATTTTATGGGTCAGGAAATTGAGCCGAGCTCAGATGGACAATTCTGCTCCACACAGCAAAAGCTGGATTCACTCGTGGTATTCAGCCGGTGCCTGGTGTGGTCTGGAGGGTCAAAGAAAAATTAACCCTCATGTCTGATGTCTTGATGGGACCAATTGGACGGTTAGGCTCAATAGGAACCCTCTTCTTCTCAGTGATTTTGGGACCTCTATGTGCATTCTCTCCAGGGTACTTAGGCTCCAAAAAGCCTCTCAGGGATACAAGAAGTGAGCTTTCCAAAAGGCCCAGGGAGAAACTGAAAGATTCTGATGACCTAAGTTCTGAAGTCCCGGAATATCTTATCTACCACATTCAGCTGGCCAAGCAAATCTCTACTCAAGCCCTGATTCAAAGAAAGGAATAGATGCTGCTTCTTGATGGGGAAATGAGGTACCTGGTTAAGAAGAGAAAGGACTGATGGCAGTCTTCTTGGAAACATTACCTTAGTCAGCTACTCACAACAAAACACCTTTAAGAACCGCAACATAATTAGTCTAAGATTCCACTAAGATTGTCCTAAAACCTTATTTTAATTTTTTTTTGTATTTAAAACCATGCACATATTTTGTCAGTTTTGTTATATACATATTATATTTGGCAGTTCTATTAATAGAAAAATACCCACAAAACACATTATTGTGATTTTCTTCTAAAGAATATGCTTAAAATTTAGCCCACATGAAATAAATGACATTATTTATATGTTCAATTTCTACTTGCAGCCGAACTTCATTCTTTGTTATCTGTACTTCTATTCTCCATCTCTTTCAGTACAGATGGCTCAAGTTTCAGGGACAAAAATTTTAATTTTTTTTTCATAAACAAATGTGAGCAAATTTGGAATTAAGTCTGGAACAGTGAAAAGTTATATTTTTCATCTTTTCATCTACTAAGTCCAAATATATTCTTGGCCACTGATAATATGTTGAGGATGGGTAGAACATAACTGGAGTGGCTTCCTAAGACTCCTCTCTCTGTATGCCTTTCAAACTATATCATTTCCCATAATGTTAAGTTCCATTTGCTGTGTTCTTCAATGTTTTCCCCCATGGGTTCTAGAATTTCTTTGGACTGATATTATTTCAGGCAAACAACACTTTACATTTAACATAATTTTGATTTCTGTCAGGTGAAACAAAATGTTTTGGCTAATTCCAGTGTATTTCTTCATCAAAAAATTGCATGTGAGGAAAAATGGTACCATAAACAATTAACTGAAGAGTGCTTTGATCTCAAACCCTAGTGTAAATCAGAGATCCACCATTCAGTAACGTCGCGAATTTAACTTTAAGTACTAGGATCCTTATTTGTGTGGTAAAAATGCTCACATCCACAGGATTACTTTAATAAAAATATTTACTGTAATAAATTTTCATTGTATCATTGCACTCCTTGAATAAATCCGACTTGATCAATATGCTGTTTCTTTTTTAAATTTAAATAAGAATGAATTCAATATTGAACATTTTTGTTTTGAACTTTTTATCCATGCCTCTGAGTGTGATTGTTCTTATCAGGTTTGGTAACAAGTTTACACAGCCTTGCAAAAAGATGGGAGCTAACTATTCCCTCCTTTTGTATTCCCTTCAAATGCTTGAATGATATTGAAATTATCCATATATTCTTATATATGTAAGAGATGAATGGAATCCCTCTTTAGTCCCAAGTTTTATTTGTGGATTTTACTTATTGATCCATTTCTAATGATTATTTTAGAATTTAGATTATTTTTAGGTTTTATTAATCTTTTATTTTCCATCTCAGACTTTTTTAAGAAAATTGTCCATTTCCTATATATAATTTTTCAAAAGTACTGAATTAAAATATTTCAGTGGATTGTAGTTTTATTGTAAAGTTGTTCAAATATACAGGAAAAAAAATTAACAAATAATCATCATTTAAAGAAGAATAATAAAATAAGCAGCATGATTCCCATCACCCAGTTTAAGAAAAGGAGCATTACCAAAATTTTTGGAGCTGCCTTTCTTCCCTTTTTAATTCACATGTTCTTCTCCCTAAAAAAGTAACATTTAATATAAATATAGAGAGCTATATTGCCTTATGTTGTTTTACAATATTAGTACATATATATGTAACCATATAAAATAGCAGTTGTTTAGCTTTCCCTGTTTTGGGATATTTTATAATTGGAATTATACAGTTTGTGTGAAGTCAATTATATTGCACAAAATTAGCTCTGAGTGTGTGATGGAAAGAATGCCGCTCCAAAGATGTTCACAGCCTAATCTCTGGAACTGGTGAATATGTTATGTTCTGTGGCAAAAGGGATTTTGCAGATAGAGCTAAGTTTATGGACCTTAAAATAAGGAGATTACCAGGATGATTTTGGTGGGCCCAGATGAATTATATGGGCTCTTAAAATGCTGAGAACTTTCTCTGGCCGGATCAGAGAGAAGGGGGCAGAAGAACTGAGAGATGCTGAGCCTGAAGAGGAGTGAATGCACCGCTGCTGTTTCGAAGCTGTAAGGAGTTATATGGAAAGCATGAGAAGGAAGAGAATTCTGTCAACAACCAGTCAGCTTGGAAGAGGATCTCAAGCCCGAGATAAGAACTGCAGCCCCAGCCTTATCTTGATTTTAAACCAGTTGGACCCTGAGTATCCAGTTGCGCCTACTAGGCTTCTGATCGAGAGAAATCATGAAATAATAAATGGGTGTTGTTTAAGGCACAGAGATGTGATGATTTTTATGGAACAATAGAAAATTAATGCAGATTGATTCATGCTGATTTGTATCTCTGTGTGTATTTCATCTCACTGATGAATAATATTCAATTTTGACGATCCTATAGTGTATGATCCATTCTGCCATTAGTATGCATTTCTTCCATTTACTTGCTATGAGGAATAATGCATCTAAAAGTATTTGTATGTTTATCCATATATGTGTCTATATATAGATATATATGTGTGTGTGTATATATATATATATGTGCATGTGTTTGTTTTCTCTAGAATATGGAGAGAAAGGGAACTATTGATTGTAGATTTTTCCTCTGTTAAACTTTATATTTCCTAATAGTTTATAAAAGTGATGTAAAATTTTACACTCCCATATTTATACCAATAAGCTTGCATATTCCTTCACATCTTCTGTAACAACTGTCAGTGTCTTAACTTCAACTTTTTGTGTGTGACTCTGACATCTATGTAGTGGTATCTTGCTATAATTTTACTTTTCTTGATAACTAATCAAGCTGAGTATTCCTGAGAAATACCTCTATACACAGTTTAAACCCCCCACCACACACAACATTTTTGGTCTTATTCTTACTGATTTCTATGTGCTCCTAAATATTCTATATTATAATCCTTATTTTTCAGGTATTATTGTCTTCTCCCTGTTCATTGTTTTGTGTTTTAGTCTCTTTATGAAGTATTTAATAAACAGAGAAAATAATATTTATTTTAACTTGGTAAAATGTATTTATATCTTCCCTTGTGGTTTGCACATATGTTTTGCAGCAGAAAGATAATCTCTAAAGTCATAAAGATATTCCTAAATAAATGTTATTAAAAGATTTAAAATTTATTTCACAATTAACAATTCATATATCTGGATATCGATGATTTTGTGAAGCAGGGACCAATTCCCATTGCTCTGAATATGGGTAAATACTGGTCTCAATACTACATATGCAATCTTCAGTTCTTTTCCCACTAATGTCAACTGTCATGTATCAGTTTTCCATAGCTATGTGCTCCGCTCATATCCATTATTCTACTTGTCTACCTCTTCATCAACAGTGCACTTCTTAATTACAATAGTTTTCTACTTAGTATTGATAGCTGGTACAGCAAGTATTTATACCTGGTTCTTCTTCAAGAGTATTTTGACTATTCTTATAGACTTGCTTATTCACATAAATTTTAAAATCTGTTATCAATCTCAAGGAAAATTTCTATTGGCATTTTATAGATTTCACTATGTATGATATACAATCATACTTTCCTAACTACTATATCATTTTTGTGCAATATTATTATTTTAACTTTTAAAAATTGCAGGTAGACATTATTTTTATTTTATTCAGTAATTTTTAAAATGTACCAGGTGTTTAAAGATTTATTTTGTCAACATTTCCTCATGCATCTCAGAACTTCCTTCTCAGATATCCTAGAGGTTAATTTAGGGAGATTTTGTTGTTGAAACATTCTCTGCATTTTGACCTATTTTTGAATGATAATTTACCAGAATTAAATTCTATTTCATGCAGCATTTTGAAGATACTTTACTGTCTTGTGTGTTTCAATGCTGCTGCTCAGTTGACTGCTGTGAGTGAAACTGATACTTTTTTGAAAATCATCTGTCCTTTATATCAGGGTGCTTTTAAAATGCTCTTTCTCTTTTGTGTTTAGCGATTTCCATAAGTTGAGTGAAGGTATGGCTTTCTCAGCAGTATACTGGTAAGCTAACTCTCCAGATAAAAACAGCGGACTGGCAATGTTTGTTGATTTCCATTGTGTGAATATTTCCATCGTGGCCAATGCAAGTTACCAATCTTTCAAAGATCAGCTGGTAAATTCCTGAATATTTAACAAATGACTCTTGTGGGACAATAAGAAATAGCTCCAGCACACCACTGCCTTTCTTCCGTTTATCCTGTAATGAGGCCATTTACTTAGCAAATCCAAGGCTTCCTGAATTTCATCAATTTTGGAAAATCCTCAATATCTCTTTGTGTTTTTATATCTGTCTCATCCTGAAACTTCAATTAAATGTATATTAGACCTTCTTGTTCTGTCCTCCACATTTCCCACACTCCTCCCTTTTATCAATTTTCTATGTTGCACTTTGAATAATATATTTGGATCTATCCTTCTTAAATAAATTTTTAAAATTCATCTTTTCATTGTGTTTTCATTCTATCAATGTCCCTGGCTTGTTGTAATATTCACTATTACAACACCCCAACTAATGATAGCTAAACATTGTATCTCCAATAAACCTTTAAAATCCAAGGCTCCAAGTTACTGGTATCAGTAGAAACTTGCAGGGTAATCTTTGGCTTTGGCTTAAGCGTTTTCTTTGAACTCTTTTTAGCCCTCTCTTAATTTCTCTCCTTGGTTTATTATTCTTGCTTTATTATGATCTCAGTCAAAAACTTGAAAGCATATTTGTTATATCATATTCAGCATTTCTAAGTGTTTATAATAGGAGAGTTTTATGAATATTTAACCTGACTTGTTGCCAGGAGTAGAATACTAATGTATTTTTATATGCAAATAAATAACAGGTAAATTAGAAAATTACACAAACAGTAACAGTCAGCAAATATTGTCTATGACATTGTGCATTATATGTAAAAAGTTAGAAATGCTTTACTGCTGCAGACCTTTCCTTTATCCATTATGTACTTATTATGGTATAGTTACAGTTTTGGTATGTCACTTGAATTCAGGCTACAATTATTTATTTAGAATAAAACATGCAAATCATTTTTTATATCAAGGTTCTTTGTGTTTTGGATGTTATCCTAAAAAGTCAATGTTTAATGTAGGCATTATGTAAGGATATCAGGAAGCTTGATGTGGGACAACGTATAAGTGGGTTTGTTTCTCTTTACTCCAGGGGCAGGTTTAACTTTGCTTTGTAAAACTGTTTGCATTCACGTATATGACCACATTGGTGAAATGTGCAGGTACTTTTTTTAACACAATATATTATTCTGAAATTTTCTGTACTTGAAGAGTTAGAACTTGTCATTTGCAGTTATTGAAACGTTTGTTCTTTATTTTTTTCCTACTCTAACTGTATGTTGAGCCCCAAAACTACACTCAATAAAAAGTTATAATAGTATTTTTTATTTACATAAATTATATATTGTACAATTTAGCATCATTTATAGGCCACAAACGAGAGAAGAAGAGGGTTTGACATAAAAGTCTAATACTTTATTTCTTAATAACTTGCTACGTATTTTGACAACATTATTCAGAAACGTAAACTAGTGAGAGTAAAGCGATATTGTGGTCTCTGTTTCTTAATTGTCTTTTATTCCTGCATGTAATACACAGATGTCAGATCATAAATTATTGTGAAAACAAACTGACTTTATAGTGAGCTATTTACAATTGTTTCTTGAAGATAACCTAATGCTATTTGAAAAGGAAGAAAAAAAGACAAATTAAGTTCTAGTTCCTCAAATTATTTGCCTGGACTCTATGACATTATCAAAATCAATACTCTCATTGAAAACTCAGTACCTTGTTATATTCTGAATTACCAGCTTTTATTTAGTGGTTCTAATAGTGAACATATTTAAATGTTTTAAATCAAAATTACAAGTGTATGCATAAAACCTTTCTCTAGAAAGAACACAGAAGTACCCTATTACCAAATTAGAATTACACACCAAATCATTATTTAAAAAAAAAATAATCCCCAAAATCCGTAGTGAGAAAATTCCAATAGATTATAAAAGTTGTATTTTTACTTCCTGGAGTAGAGTACATCAGTCAGATGTGGCCCTCATAATATAAATTTACCAAAGACTCAATACATCTTTTCTTGTTGCCATTTGAGCTCCTGATAAAGTTCTTCTGTACAGTTCTTTTTGAAAAGGAAATTATTCTTTTCTAATCCTTTGCATTTTCTTCCTAAATATCTTTTTAAAATTCAATGGTGAAATCTGTATATTGTGGATATTTACATTGCCTTTTTTAAAGATACCCTCTTCATATTTTTGAATCTCTTTTACAGTCACAATATTATTTACCATAATTATGAGTATATGAACCTCTATGAGTATATGAACCTCAACTCATATATGCGTATATGAGTATATGAACCTCTCTGGATCCAGAATGTAACTACATCTTACTTGACCTCACACCTTAATATATGGGGTTTCTATCCTAATTTTTGATGCTTTTCTTTTTTTTTCTTGCTTTTCTTTTCTTTTTTTTTTTTTGCAGTACGCGGGCCTCTCACTGCTGTGGCCTCTCCCGTTGCGGAGCACAGGCTCCGGACGCGCAGGCTCAGCGGCCATGGCTCACGGGCCCAGCCGCTCCGCGGCATGTGGGATCTTCCCGGACAGGGGCACGAACCCGCGTCCCCTGCATCGGCAGGCGGACTCTCAACCACTGCACCACCAGGGAAGCCTGATGCTTTTCTTATTTAGATGAAATTCACATTTATAATTTAGTGTACAATGTACAATTTTGTGGCATTTAGTGCTTCTGCAATGTTGTACAACCACCACCTCTCTAGTTTCAAAACTTTTCACTGCCTCACAAAAACACCCTATATGTGAAGCAATTATTCTTCATCCCCCTTCCCACACTCTGGCGATCACTAATCTACATTGTGTGTCTATGGATTTGCCTATTCTGGATATTTCATACAAAAGTAACCATACAATATATGGACCTTTCAAGTCTGGCTTCTTTCACTTTGCATAGTGTTTGTGAGGTTCATCCAAGTTGTACAATGTATCAGTATTTCATTCATTTTTATGGCTGAATAATATTCCATTGTATGTATAGCCATCGTTTATTTATCCCTTTCTCCATTGGTGGATATTTTTGTTGCTTCCACCTTGTGGCTATTGTGAATAGTATTGCTACGAACATTTGTGAATAAGTATCTGAGTATCTTTTCATTTCTATTGGGTATATACCCAGGAATGGAATTACTGGATTATGTGGTAATTCTGGTTGTAACTTTTCCAGAAACCACCAAATTGTTTTCCACACTAGTAGCACCATTTTACGTTCTCACCATTAATGCATGAAGCTTTCTATTTATCCACATTCTTGCCAATTATTATTATTATTATTATTATTAACGTTTTCCTAGTTGGAGTGAAGTGGTATCTCACTGTGGTTTTGATTTAGAGTTCCTTAACGGTCATCTTTTCATGTGCTTGTTGGCCATTTGCATGTCTTCTTTGGAGAAATATCAGGCCTTTGCTCATTTTCAAAATTAGATTGTCTTTCTTGTTGGTAAGTTGTAAATATTCTTTATATATCCTGAATACTAAACTCATTAGATTTGTAATTGCAAATATATTTTTGTCCATTCTGTAGATTGTATTTTCACTTTCTTGATAATGTCTACTTTAGGCTGAATGTTTGTGTCCCCCCCAAATTCATATGTTAAAATTTGATCCCCAGTGTGTTGCTATTTGGAGATGGGGCCTTGGGAAGGGATTAGGTCATGAAAGTAGAGGCTAATGAATAAGATTAGTGCCTTTATAAAAGATATTCCTGAGAGTTTCCTTTGCTCATTCTACCATATGTGGACACAGTGAGAAGATGAACATCTGAACAAGGAAGCAGACTCTCATCAGACACTTTATCTGTTGTGCTTTTATCTTAGATTCCCCAGCCTCTAGAACTGTAAAAAGTTTCTGATGTTTATAAGTCATCCAGTCTATGGTATTCTGTTATAGCAGCCTAAATGGATGAAGACAATGTCATTTGAGGCATGCATCTTTAGTTTTATGAAGTCCAACCTATCTATGTTTTGTTGTTGCTTGCGCTTTTGTTGTCTAATCTAAGAATCCATTGTCAAATCTGAGGTCATGAAGATTTACCCCTGTGTTTTCTATTAATACTTTTATAATTTTAGCTCATATTAAAGATGTTATTCTATTTTGGGTGGATTTTTGTATATGGAGTGAGGTAAGGTGTCCAACTTGATTTTTTTAGCGTGTCCCTATCCTATTGGCTCAGCACAATTTGTGCAGAGAGTATTCTTTTCCCCCATTGAATGACCTTGGCACTCTTTTCAAAAATCAATTGGCCAAAGATATTTAGGTTTGTTCTAAATTCTTAATTCTATTCCATTGCTCTATATGTTTGTTCTTATGCCAGTACAACACTATTTTGATGATTGTAGCAAGTTTTGACATCAAGGTGTGGGTCTTCCTACTTAGTTTTTTTTTTTTTCCAGTACTGTTTTAACAATTTAGAACCCCTTGCAATTCCATATGAATGTGAGAATCAGCTTTTCCATTTCCTAGAAAAAGTCACTGGAATTTTCACAGTAATTGCACTGAATGTGTAGATTGCTTTGGGGGCATACTGCAACTTTAACAATATTAAGTCTATGAACATGTCATGCCTTTCCATTTAAGCATTCTTTAATTTATTTTATCAATATATAGTTTTTAGTATACAGGTGTTTTAGGTCATTGGTTAAATTTATTCCTAAGATTTCTACTATTTGTGATACTTTAATAATTAAAATTATTTTCTTAATTTTCTTTACATTAGTTCGTTGCTTGTGTATAGAAATAGAAACACAACTGATTGTTGTGAGTTGATTTTCTACTCTGCAACTTTGCCAAATTTATTTATTTGTTCTAGTAGATTTCTTGTGCATTCTATGGAGTTTTCTTTATAAAATCATGTCATTTGTAAATAGAAATAATTTTACTTATTCTTTTCCAGTTTGGATGCCTATTATTTCTTTCTCTTGCCTAATTGCTCTGGCCAGAACTTCCGATACAATATTGAAAAGCAGTGATGAAAGCAGATATTTTTGTCTTGTTCTTGATCTTAGGGGGATAGCTGTCAGTCTTTCACCACTGAGTATGATGTTTGGTGTGGGTTTTTCAAATATGCCATTAATCATGTTAAGGAAGATCCCTCTATCCCTAGTTTTCTGAGTGTTTTTATCAAGAAGGGTGTTGAATTTTGTCAGATGCTTTTTCTGCATCTATTGAGAAAATCATGTATTGTTTCTTCCTTAATTCTATTAATGTGGTTTATCACTTAGATCGCTTTTCTTTTATTGGACCACTTGTGATAAACCTCACTTTATTAAGATGTATAACTCCTTTAATATATTATTAAATTTGGCATGCTAGTCTTTTACATCTATATTCAATAGAGATATTAGCCTGTAGTTTTCTTCTTTTCTTACCTTTCTTATCTTTCACTGGTTTTGGTATCAAGGTAATGCTGTTCTCATACCATGTGTTAGGAAGTGTTCCTTCATCTTCTATTTTTTTGAAAGAATTCAAGCAAGATTAATTTAATTCTTCTTATGTGTTTGGCAGAATTCATCAGGGAAGCCAACTGGTCCTGGACTTTTATTTATGGGGAGGTTTTTGATTACTGATTTAATTTCGCTGAGATTTTCTATTTATTTTTTTAATTCAGCTTTGATAATTTTTGTGTTTCTAGGAATTTACCCATTTCTTCTAGATTATGTAAATTTTTGTTGCACAATTTCTTGTAATATTTTCTTATTATCCCTTTTATTTGTATAAGGTTACTATTTTTGCTCCAATTTTATTTTTGATTTTTTAATTTGCTTCTTCTGCCTTTTTAAAAATTAGTTTAGCTAAATACCTGACAGAAACCAACCCTGAGGAAGCCCAATTACTAATAAAAAATTAACTGTATTAAACATACTCAAAGAGCTGTGGTAATAACGGACAAAGAGCTGAAGGAAATCAGGAAAATTATATGGATTATTAATAAAGAGAAATTACAAAAACGAAACCAAATAGACATTATGGGGTTGAAAACTACAAGAGCAGACATGAAAAAGATCACCAGAAGGAGTCAGCAGTGGATTTAAGCAGGAACAAGAAAAGTATCAGCAAGATTAAGTGTAGGGCAGTTGAAATTACACACTGTAGGAGCAGAAAGAAAACAAAATGAGGAAAAACAGAACCCAAAGGAACTGTACGATATTGTCAAGCACACCAAAATACACTGTTATTTAGAATTTATTAATTTTCTACTCTAACTCTACATTCATACATAAGGAATGATTGCTGGATGAGAGTTCCTGAGTCTGTTCTCTGCACTTTCACTCTATGTATGTTTACTTTCCCTTCAATCAAAGAAATACACACAGTCAACACGGGCATTATGGAAAATAGAAAAAAAATTAATTCTGTAACCTTCTGATAAGAGGGAATAGTACGTAATTTTTCTATTTCATAAATAAACCAAAATATTCATAATCAGATAAACTGCATAATTTTTCAATATTTAATAATTTATTAAAACTATTCAATGAATATAAGTTTCTGAGATAAGAAGCTAATATAATTAACATTACATGACAAGGCCTATATATGTAATTAATTTATTATTAATAAATTTAATTGTTAGTAACACACATTTGACATTTATCATATAAGCTACCATGATAGCTACCATTTATCATATAACCTACCATGCTATTTATATCAATTAACTCACTTATCTAATGTCAATTAGCAGTTTAAGGATTAATTACTTCAAAATCAGACTACTGCTTAAATGTTAATATGTCAAAATTCCTTGTAATTACAAGGCAAATATGCAGTTTAGTGAAATGAATATTTATTATTTATATTATGTGTGCAATAACCAATAGCAAAATAATTTTTTAATATACATGAATCAGTTTTTAAAATAAAATATACAGAATAATCAAATTTTATGTCAGTTTTAAAGAATCAATATCTTATTGATAAATAACATTTCAGAACTTCTTTTTAATTATCCACTATATTATATGTCTTTATTACTGTAATTATTCTAAGAATATTTAGAACAACAGTAAAAACAAAAAACGGAGCCAGAAGGTAAGTTTACGTAGGAATCAGTTAATAAGAAACAATATAACTCGGGATTTATTTGTAATCCTTTTACTGTGTTTATTTGTGGCCTAGAAAACAGCTGCTCTGTATTGCAATTGGCATTGCATTGAAACTATTTTAATGCAGCAAGTGGTAAGAACCCCAATTCAGACTGGCTTAGATGAAAAGGCATATGTGTCATCTTATGTAAAATATAATGACGCCTGTGATCACACATTACCACAGCATCAGGAGATTAGGAGTCTCTGTCTCTCCCTCTCTTCTTGGTCTGGCTTTCCTCTAGGTTGATATCACTCTTAGGCAGGCTCTCAGTCTGACAGCTGTTCTCTAAACCAGGCCTAAATTTTCCTGAGTTAAAAATTGTGCATTTCCTTCTCTGCCAATTAATTAAAATTCTCCAAGTTGAGTTTCATTAATGTGGTTTAAGTCATATGCCCATCTCAGAACAAATAAGTGAATAAAATATACTTATGATAAGATAAATCATATGCTCTCACCCCCAGTGATCCCTGAAAAACCTGGTACTAAAAATCACAAAAATGAAGAAAAACTTAAAAAGGAAAGAGGAGGAGAAAAACAAACATACAAAAAATCTGCTGATCATAAAACTGGATTATTGATTTCCTTCTGCATTACATCTTTTGTCTCATGTACTAATTAGTTTATAACTCACATTATAAATACCAGTTCCAATCAAGAAGTATGTTCAGGAATATTTTAAATATCTTTACCAGAAAAAGGAAAATGTGCTGGGCAAGCAGAAACCACAGATATCCAATATTAGAACAGATCTCACATAGGCATTTCTAAAGCCATAATCTAGGGAAAAGAACACTCAGTTCTAAACTGGAACAATAGAGAAATACCCTGTAGACTAATAAGACAGAATTGTAGGCTGAAAACGCTGTACTGCCTGCCAGTTTGTGATTGTGTCATAAAAGTTCTAGGAGAAAAGCATATATATACACAAACACACACACACACACACACTTTAGTTTTTCTTATAGTAGAGAAATAGATTTATAGACATGTACCTATTACAATGAAATAAACCAAAGAATACCTATTAATAGGGGAAAAGTTTAGTAAAATGTTGATATAGATAGCAGGTAGGATATTGCTAAAAGTAAAATGGAGTGTACTGGATGCCTTCTACCAAGATAGATAACCCTCACAATAATTTGTTGAATTTAAAGCAAGGTACAGAAAATGTAAAATTAAGTAACATTTGCATGAAAAAAGCTTAAGAGTACTATATAATTTGTATAGTGATGGGACTGGTTAGAAGATATCTTGCCTCCGGGAGGGAAATAAAGAGGAGACTAGGACAATGGGAAGTGATCAGTTTGTACCATGTGTACTATTCCAGTTTTTCAGAAGGACAGCTATTTTTGATATTTAATATTAACTTGAAGGTCGTAAATGGAACAGAAGATTGTGTAGACAGGGAAGAGAAGATGCAGTATAGAACCTGAGGGAAACTCTGAGTATATGAAAGTGAAAGCAGGAAGAGGACACAGAACAGGTAAGAGAAGTAGCTGGGTGGTAGAGGCGCAGGAAGAAGCAGATACTAGGGATGCAAGGAGTAAGATTCAAGAAGATGGTCAACAGTGACATGTTCTAGAGAATGAAGTGCGTGAGAACTGAAGATCCAGGAGACCAAGGCAAAAAGTTGGAGTAACAATGGCAAGTCAGATTACTGGCATTTTAAATAGAAAGGTGGAAAATGAGATAGTCGAGTCAGCAACAACACTCTGATTGTTTCAATAGTAGGAATGTTTTAATTTTCTTTACAACACTTCATGTACGCCGGTCATTGGCCCTTGCCTTATGTATGTTTAATCCTCACACAAAATTGGGAGGTTGGTACTATTATTATCACTGTTTTTAGACATGTTTTAGACAAAGGTACAGCAAGATTAAGTAACTTCCCTAAGGTCTCAGAGCTAGTGAGTGCTAGTGCCACATGCAAACTACAGAACCATTGTTTTATCACTGTGTTATACTGAATGATGTCAAATGCCAATTGAGATAAGGGAGAATGATTCCTTAATTGGAGTTGGAGAGATGTAAATTCCAAATTACAGATCGAAATTAATTTTGTCTTAATTTTGTTTGTTTCTTTGAAAGGAAGTTTGTTTTTGGTCATGGTAGACTAAAGACATGATTCAAAGGAGAAAAGGATAGAAGATCCAGAACATATGAGTAAAACCTGGGATGTAGAATAGGAGATGGACCCAAGGATGTAAGTGGGGCAATTAGTTTTGCAGAAGAGGAAGAATAAGTCTTGAGTTAAGAAAGGAGAGTAGGAGATTCATGCAGTCATGAGCTCTAAGAAGAGAAACTGAAGGTTTTCGCTGCTATCTTCTTCACAAAATGGAGAGCGAATTTTTCTGCAGTGAGTGAGGTGGAAAAGGGTGAAGAGAACGGTACATATTTAAAATTTGAAAAATATCTGTGGGAGCCAATTGGAGATTACTATCATCTGTTAAGAATAAAAGCTCTGGATTGAATAGCAATGAATGTATAATGGAATCCATCAGCCTGGTTTTGTTATTTTTGCTAATATCCATCCAGAGTACTACAGTGTTAATCTTATAAGACTATTCAGTGAGAAACAAAAACTACACTAAATGCATTAAAGAAGAAGGATGTCATTTTTAGTAATTTGTAGGTTTTTATGCAAATGATATTACTTTCATCTTATATGGTGTCTCTTCATTTTCTCCATTATTCAGTCTGTACATTCTGCCAGATTATTCTTTAAACTAAACACATATTAGTTTCTTAATGTTCAGTAACATATTTTAACAAGATGGAATTAAAAATTAACCTTGCAGAATAAAGCAGTTGAAGTTTTAGCTTTAAAATAACGTGTTTAGATATAGTGAGGAAATAGATTTACATTTTAATATATATTTTGTGGAAATATTAAGAAAATATATTTTAAAATTGATTTTTTTTCTTTTTTTACTTTTTCTAATAAATTTCTTTTTGAAATAATTTAATTATATTGAAACTTAATATTTTTCAATGCTACTATATTTTTTAAAAGTCTTCAGGAAAGCTTCACTAATATATGCAACCCTAAAGCAAATTTATGTCTAAGAAATTGAAGATATTGAGCGTTCTAGTTCAAAGTATATACTTATCAATAATTAATGATTGAGGTTTACTATAACTTTAAAAATGTGCATCAGAAAACAAAACGTAAAACGTAGACTATCAGATTATAAACTATCTGTAGGATAGCCTTAACTTTATCACACAAGTTCCTTATTGTGCATCACATACAGGTTATATTAAAAATAGCCAACGCTGTCATATATTGATGTATGAATCATTGTATAATTTTTCAACAAAGTATCTATCAAATTGTGGAAATAGAAAACTTAAAGTATATAAAGATTTAATCACTGTATCTGAAGAAATAATGTTAATTATATAAACACTTGTACAGTTCAGCCACTGAACAAAATATTTGATCCTGAACTTTCTGTTTGTATAATATGCTTGCTAGTGAAGTTCTGTCTGTCTCTATGGCAGAGAATATGTACAAATATTTAGCATCAAATGTTAAATATATATATGTGTACACACACACACACACACACAAAGGCATGTGGTTTCCTAACTGCCTTCATGCCTTACTAGATTACTCTTAATAAGTGGGTAAGCCAAGTTAGACTATTTTCTAGACTTGCCTTTCTAGCTATTTCCAGCTGACACTGTGTGCACTTGACGTTTCATTTTCTTTTTAGTTGTTTATTCTCCCAGCAATCACTGCCATGTTAAAACAAGATGCTAAGTGCTGTTAATCCAATACTGAGTAAAAATAGTCTCCTACTGAAAAGTAAAGTCTATGATAAAATAACTTTATGCAGCAATTAGAAAATGGCAGGCTTTGTGTAAGTGCTTAGCTTACACTAATTCAGTCTCATCATAACAAGCCTCTGAGTTGTATGCTACTCTCACTGTTATTTTACAGTTGAGATAAAGTAAGTTCAGTAACTTGGTACCCTTACAGAGCCAGGAAATAGTAAAGAGGGAAACTGGGTTGAGACAGCACAAATTCTCAATGGTCCCACACAAAACACACTTTTCACCAATTTTTAGAAGTGTTTCTTCTTCCTGGAGTGATCTCTTTACTTTTATTCTCAGCACAGTCGTTTTCATCCTTTATATTGTAGGCTCAATAAATATATTAACAAAATGAGTGAAATATGTTTGTTTCTCTCAATGTTATATCTGTGCATAATGGTGAAATGAATTATCTAGTTCTAAGCAATGACTCAGGATCCCTTGTAAGACTGCATTTCCTTTTAGTCCAAAAGGCTCCTCATGCTTTGTGCCAAAGTATCAATACATAGTTCTCCAATGCATGGGTCACTGAACTTCTTCAAACATTTTCCTATCAGTATAATAAATTTTGAGCACACCCACCTAACGTGTATGCTTACTATAAATTATATACATGTTAAAACTGTAGTTCAAATGCAAAGACTGAGATAAAGTTGAAATTCTTAAAAAATATATTTAAATGACTTGTGGATTGTGAAGTTTGATGTTATCATAAACTAATTCTCAAGGCAAAATGCACTTGGAATGAGGTTCATTAACAATAGTTCTACTTTTTTATATCAAAAAGTTTTCTTAATTCCTTAATTTTCAGAACCCAGTAGATCACCAGTGGTTTTATCTTATAGAGAAGACTGACTGTGAACTCATAGTTAAGTTTAGAAATGTCAGCTCTACCATTGTCTTGTTTTCTTAGACTTAGCCATTGTCTTCAACCCAGAGTTTATTTACAAGAACCTTTAAAATCACCTTTGCATTTTATGGAGTTTGTTTTCATTTAATTTAAAATAGGTAGTATAATATATATTAATACTGGAGATGCCATTGTCAACATCCGCATTGAAGAACTCTCATTCTTCTCTCAAATTACATTGAGTACCTTGACTGAAACATGATTGTCTGAAATACAGGTCACGTGAGGACATCAGTGCAAATCTATGTATTAAATGTTGAAAAGCTTAGTTTATTTTTAATATGGAAATTACCAGAAATACAAATTGTTTTCTCCTGCATCCTAATGGCTCAGATTGCATATCCTCTAGTGTGCAGGCCACTTTGAAGTCCACAACTTCAAGAAAGCACACTTAAGGGTCTGTAGTGATCAAATACTAGGCCCATTTCTACATGTTCTGGGCAACATCCTCATTTTGGCAATGAAAAAAATAAGGGCAGTTAATTAACCCAATCTGTACTAAGAATAAAACTGTTTGCTTACTGTGTTCATGCTCTGTGCCTTTGGGGACTGTAGTTTATGTTGTATCAGGACTATGTGTCCGGAGCCCCTGGGTCTGGCTTTATTAACCTATCTGTTATACTACTTCCTTTTTGAGTTCCTGATCCTGGCACACTGGTAGATCTGTGTGGGAACCCAAATACTAGGTGAAGGGTGTGTTGGTGGAATAGCTGTCTAACATTGTAACTCCTGAAATATACTCTTTTTTAGACAGCCATTTTGGGTATTTTTTTTTTGTACCTATGATTAAAAGGGATTAATAATTTTTAAAACTCTCTTTATGTGTTGTCACAAAACAAAATCTAAAATATTTACAAGTTGGCTTCAAACCTTGGAAGATTTACAGGGTGTTTACCATGGCATAACTCATTCCATTCAGGGCAATGCAATTTAGTGTTGGGGAGGTGTATAAAAAATTTGATGATATCATAATTTCATTACCAAGAAGGAATCCTTTACAAAACTGAAGCTAAAATTATTTCTATTAAATAATCAAAGTATAATTAAGTTTAAATTTTCAAGATATTTGCAACAAATTAATTTTGACTTACTTAGGGTATGAAAGTGTGTGTGTGTGTGTGTGTGTGTGTGTGTACTTTGTAGATATATAGTCATAAAATATATAATACCTGTGTAAATAAATGAAATTAAATAATGTAATTCAAATCATACATACACACATATATACATACACACATATGCATAAATATGAATACAGAGAGATATATATGAAACATGAAAAATATATGAATATAGAGAAAGAGAAAGAGGTTATATTTTCATTTTTTAGGTTAATGTGGATTTTCACTTACCGTTCTGCTCAATTACTCATGATCACGATTGTGCCTTATTAGTACATCTAATAAACTTATCTTCTACGGAGGCTGGATCCTATTTGTCTGAATTTGGTCAGCCAGATAGTTTATACTGGCCTTCCAAAACTGCATCCAAAGATGAGTAGTAGAAAATATGTAAGATTAAAGGCAGGATACAGATGACAGAGAGCTGGATTTTTTTTTTTTTTCTTGGATGGACCAGAAAAGAAACCCAATGTGCTTTTATATAGGGACATAGCTTTCAGGGTAGGTTAGCCTGTTAAAATAATAGAGTCAGGGAAGAAAGTCTTTTCTGAAGTACAGCATGGCTATAAGCAAAGCCTCCTTCAGGGACTTCTCTTTCTGTTGCCTGCCTCTTCCTCTATTGCTTTTCTGTATGTTAGCTGTATCTCTTCTGAGCTTCCTTAATCAAAGCATATCATTATTCTCTATCTCTAAATATTAAACATCCTTGGTGAGAACAGATTCTATTGCATCAAGCTCGTCAAGCTTAAGTTTATGAATAACTTCCTTTCTTTCAATAAATACTCATTGAAAGTCTTTATATGTCAGGGATACAGTGAAAATACGTTATTATATTATTGTATTTTATTTTCTTCAAGAGGGGAAATCATGCTGAATCTATTGTTAAAAATGAAATGAGCCACATGCGATTTCCATGTTGGAAAACATTGCATTCACAATTATGATTTGACCTTTGTAATATTCTTCAATGGAAAATTTTACTTATATAAATCAAACTCACAACTTTGAGAATTTTGGTTGCAATAAACAGGGTTTGCATGTCATTCCTCTGCAGGGTTATTGGAAAAAAAGCTAAAAGATGTGTGTGTGGGGATGGGCAGGGGGCGGGGAACAAAATCACGAAGCTGAACAGGAGGCTATGATTGTGCCATAAAATATGGAAAAAACATAAAAGAAGCTGAAAAAGAGGAAATGGAGAACTTACCCATGCACTACTGAAGCAGCTGAGGTAGAGGAAGCCTCCTCCATTGGCCTTAAAGGGTGGACAGTTTGTACATAAGAGCTGTATTTCTTCAACTAGGGTCCCAGGGAAGAGCTTACTCATAGAGTGGATCTCAATTCATCACAGCATCAGACAAGATTCAAATATTTGGTTTAAGGGAGAAATAAATAAGCATGAGGCTTAAACAGAAGTAAGACAACTTTGCTAGAATCTCAGTGTAACTAAAAGGAAGAGAAACCTTAAGACAATTTTTAGTGAACAATAAATTATAAATCTGATTGCAGATTCAAGATGCCAATTTGCTGATTCTTTGGTTCCATTGTAATAGATTAAAAATCACTTATAAAGTACTAATGTAACTTTTTGGAAATTATATCATTCCTTCAACAATATCTTTTTAAAAACCTGTTTAAAAATTTAAAAAGAAAACCTTCATACTACTTGACTTCATATGTCTAATTCACCGGGGCCTTTAGACACATATCTAGAAAAGGAATAGAATATCTACTATGATTACTCTATATCTAGTCATTCTTAATTTTAAGAGCTAAGTGAAAATTTTTTTATAAAGAGTTTATCACCAATACATTTCATGGGATCAGTAGATCTTATATCCAATGCATGTTTCACTTGTAAGTTTGAAGTGTTTCTCTGTACCCTGAACCTTTTGTGGATTTAGATTTTATTTATTCAACAAAGACTTGTTTTGGTGAACTGTGGGCCATGTACTGGGAATTTCTATGTGGAACATGCTAGATGTATTGCTTACCATAAAGGAGCTTAGAAACTACTTGGGGAATTGCTTCCAATTCTGAAGTAAAAAGGCAATTACAATACAGGACATTACCAGGGCTCATAGTGCCCGAGAATCCCATTTGGTGGTTAATAATGACATCTGGGAGGAAGTAGTGTCTAAAATAAGATCAATCTAAGATGAGTAGGGTTAGCTGATAGGTTAGGAGGAGATGAGGAGAATATTTCTAACAAAAGAGTCAGAGCAATATTGTTTATATGTGGAATCTAAAAAATACGACAGACTAGTGAATATAACAAAAAAGAAGCATACTCACAGATACAGAGAACAAACTAATGATTACCAGTCGGGAGAGGAAAGGAGGGAGGGGCAACATAGGGGTAGGGGATAAGAGGTACAGATTATCATGTAGAAAACAAGCTACAAGGATACATTGTACTATACAGGGAATATGGCTAATATTTTATAATAACTATAAATAGAGTGTAACTTTTAAAAATTGTGAATCACTGCATTGTACACCTGTAACATATAATATTGTACATCAACCATAACTCAATAAAAATATTATATCAAAGGCAAAAATAATAAGGGAACTCAAGATTTTGCCTGAATAAAGCAGAAAGAATGGGTGGTCCATGCCAGAGATAAGTGAGAACCAGACTAAGAGTGTAAGGAAAAAAGAGGGAGGGATCATGAATAATGCATGAGTTTCTTGTTTAAGCAACTGGGTGCAAATAATGGGGCCATTTATTGAGATAGAGGGTTTAGAAGAAAGACTATTTAAAGAACATGTCAACTTAAGATTTTGTATATATTATGATGAGGGATTTTGTGATCATACATGTTGAGATCTCTTGTGTGTGCTTAGGCATTTCATCCTAGAATGTTGAAGTAGAAGAAAAAATGTAGCACTCTAAGTATTGGATGTAGATATATTTCTGCATTGGTGCAATAGAGAATAAAGACAATAGGAATCAGGATATAATTCATACAACAGCAATATTTATATTTGATTTTTCTGTACAGTTTGTTTAAAAAGTAATTGTGAAAACAAGAGAGTATATTGTTGACATTCAAGTATGAATTCAAAGTTATTCCTTACTTTATGCTACTACTGATAGGTTCATTGTCCCACAATTTAGTATGATAACTGTACCTAGTTACTAAAAATACAGTATGTAATTAGCAAACATATATTGAATTCTAAATAAATTTTGCTTGACAATGTATATTTTCCATTAAGAATATTTTAATATTAAACAAAAGTGATTTTAGTTTAGCAAGATGTTAGTAGATCTGGTAAAAGTAAATAATAGGAATATCTAAATTTAGCCTTCAAACTCTTCTTGCAAAATGGCAGGGTAATTTCTTTAGCCTGAATTATTCATGTAATTGCTTCATTTCTTCAATGTACCTGTGTAGAAAAAGCTTTAGTTTCTCTGTGTGCTGGAGATCTGAGGATTAAGTCAAAGCCTCTTTCCAATTCCAGAAGTCTCTAGATACAAATATAGTTTCATTGTATCTATTAGTTTAGTGAAACAGTTTGATTGTTATAACTGTATCAAATATGTTATTGTGAAAAAAGTGTACCCCACTGGTATAAAGTTAAGGAATAATATTAAACCTTCAAACCTGCAAAGCTTTGTGTCCAGCATATTAAAAGTATGTTTCATCTGTACTCTGGGGTATTTTTTGGGAAATGAAAAACATTATGTCACAACTAAAATTAGATATGTCCAACTGTAAAGGTTCAAAACCTAATAAAGACCAAATAATATAGTGAAGGATCAAAATAGTAAAGGAAGACAGAATAAGTATCAAGTGCTAGTTCAGTTTTTTTAAAAATAGCATGGTTAATAATGTAGAGGTTAAGGCTTATGCATCTAAAATAATATACTTGTTCATGCTTTCTTCTAGAAAGAAGAATATAGAATATATATTTTTAAATTTAGGATCATTAAACTTATGTTGCTCCAAAACTATCCATGTCTTTATAACAACTTGAGAATATTAGCAAATATCTTATAACATGATTTAGCATACATTTTAACTTTCTATATAATTATATAGGAGTAAATAGAGCAGTACCATTTCCTTATATGTAAATTTTTAAATTTCATATAATTGGGGAATATTTGAGTAAAAATAATATCCATTAGTTTGTGTCCATACGTTATACTATACTGTGAAGGCTAGAATTCAAAATTTTAAATATTATTTTTAAGGAAATTATACTTCTGAGTATCATACATTTTTCTTAGATAACATTTTCTTGAGCATTCCATTAGTGAAATAAATACATGGCACTTCTAAAATGTATTTTAACTCTACATCATAGTGGCGCATTAGGAAAAAAGATGTATGTAATTGATCGAACTAACAAGTTTGATTAATTGAATACAATTTAAAGAGTCCCTAATTTAAAATACAAATTGTCTAACTAGACTCTTGCAACAAATGTCTTTCCTAAATTCCTGAGGTAAGTTGTAAACTGAGCAAGTATATTTCCAATTTCTCCTGTGTATTTTATTGATCAAATAATAAAAGAAAGAGTACAAAAATTTGGTTTTAGTATAGGTTTCCTCAAAGTTATAAAAATTTATCACTGGATTTAGTAATAAACTTCAAAGTGCTGGAGCTATAGAGAGATATCATACACAAACTCTAAAAGAGTCTGAAACTCAAACTTTTATCTTACTGTTTATTCATGGTTGTCACAGAAATAAGTACAGTGGTTCTGGTGGTGTCTGTATAAGAGTCATGGAGAAATATCCGAAATAAGTTATTTATATTTTCAAAAATATTCACTCTGCAACCTACTTATGTATAAAACTGTGCTAAGTAACATTGTATATATAATAGTTAAAAATAAGACAGATGCAGCCAGAGGACTCTAATATGTGTGTGTGTGTGTGTGTGTGTTTGTGTGTGTGTGTGTGTATAATATATGCAAAGTCATTTGTCATGAGGAAATGTACAAGAACGCAATTTTGTAAATTTCAGAGTTATTTAAAGTAAAATGATATTTCTGAAACCTGGCTCATGAGACATTATTCACACTGGTATAAGAAAATAGGTATTATTTATGTATGAGTAGTCAACTCAAATTATTATATTTTCATTAATCTGCATTCATTACATCATGGATAATAGAAGTCAGGTTTATTTATTGAGTTTACAATTTTTTCCCTTTTTACAAATTTCACAGCACCGTTGGAGAGAAAACTGAGAATTGAGAAGTACAGGGATTTCATATGAGGTATGTTACATGATGAAAATTTCATAAATTAATTGCTTTTTAGTCATTTTACTCTTATAACCCCTTTCACACATAAAATGGAAATTTAATCTCATTTCTGTCTTTCACAAAAAGCACCCAGGTCTTTATGGTCTAGATTTACTCTACTAGATACTTTATTTTAATATACTGATACTTTGTTTTACATGCAAATATAAGCATAGTATCACATAATATCAAAAAAACATTTAATAACTACAATTCTAGACTGTGTATTAAATGTTTTATATGGAAAATTTCATTTAATTTCCACAATAGCCCAATATCATATTATCTTACCTGTTCAAAATGGAGAAAACTCAGACTTAGAAATTTTATTAGATTTAATTACAAAGTTATACTGCTTCATCATCACCTTCATCATTTTATTCATCTTCATCATTGTGAAGAATGGAATTAAATCATACACTTATTTCCATGATGTAATGAAATGTAATTTTATACACAAAGTGCATGCTTACTTCTCTAATAAATTGCAATAGCTAAGTCTAATATTTTGGAAATAGATGAGTTCTTTTGACATCTTTCTTGTTACTACAATAAATACTGATAAAGTGCTATGAGAGGTAAAATTTCATTGTTAAAATAAGAAACCATCTTGAAAAATAGAGCATTTGGGCTGAATCTGAAAGATCATAATGAAAGAGAATTGGAATGTATGGAAATTGATGTCTAAATGACTGAGAAGATCCAGCTGAGGGACAAAGCTTGGGTCCAGAGTTTTCATTAATATTCTTTGCAATTCAAGAGCGTGATGTTGGAGTTGGAGAGGGAGTATCGGGGTACATAAACTGGGGGGGCAACAGTAGTAGGTAATATAATAAATATATTTAAATATATATAATAAATAAAATAGGTAATGGGAAAGTCACACTAGGAGTTTCCTAACAGTCTGTACCAATGTTCCATCCACTGGGCTGCATTTTAGGGGATTCTTTACGAAGTGCTCATTTCAACACAGAGTAATAATGTTTCTACAATAGGAATTTAGCAATGAGGTTAAATCTTAAGGCAACAATGAATGGAATACCAAAGACACACAGAAGCTAAGTCCATCTCCTCTTAAAGAGCTTCCTTTGAGGCTTCATATGACTTAGGCGCACATCTCCTTCACCAGAAGTAACCAGTATCAGCTGCAAGGGAGTTAAAATGAATCCTTCAGTTGGGTGAATTGCTGCCTCAAAGGGTATTAGATTTCTGTTACAAGAAAGAAGGACCAAAAGACACCAGCAGTGTCTACTGCAGTGGGATGAGAAGGGTCTTTATGATTCAGAAGATGAATGAGAAGAGAAATAGAATTTATAAAATGAGAAAAACCCTGAAGTGTGACAGATATACCATCCTGAATTAAAGCTAATAAAGCTTAAATTTCAGGTTCCTCACTTATATAGAGACTTCCAAGGCCTTAGGGAGCTTAGCAGTGTATTCTCATGATTGTATACTTTTATAAAATTCACAGTATTATGATATTTAAGTGGGAACTGGTTAAAGTATTCAATCTTTCTATCATAATTTTCCTCTTCTATTTCTTTTTTGTGAGGATGCCATTTTTAGTATTCAGCTAAAGAAAATTTGAATAAAAAACATGCCATAGTAAAAATATTTCGGAACATCTCAATAAAACAATAGGAAATTATAGACTCCTAAGTTGTTCATTATAAATCACTTAAAATAGCTTGTTTAGTCCCCTTTTAAATTATTTATTATAAAATTAAGAGAAAATAAATATATAAAATAGAATAAAAAATAAAGCAATGGCATCAATATATATTATTTGGAAATCAAGAAAATCGATATATAAATTAAGTTAGTTCAAAAGTAGCAATTTATTAAGTAGAAGAGATAGTTTTTTTTTAAATATGTTAAGAAAGCTGGGCAGCTAGGAGATTTTTCTTAGGGCTGCCTGGAAACAGCAGCAGATTCCATTTATGCCCACCAGGGGGCAGGTACAGGTGAAACAAAACCTTGGACTTTGCAGACTCCAAGTTAAAGACTGCTAAACAGGGCCCAGGTGTCTGGTTGGTAGCAGCAAAAGGGAAAAAAAAGTAGCTAAAGCCAGAATAAGCTTTAGAAAACTCACAGAGTATCCTGGAAATGGAAGAATTTCCAGGTACCCATAGTGGCATTAAATTAGCAGAAATTGACATGAATGGGACTGCACTGTGGAGGCTAGAGCACAGATTCTGAAGCTAGACTGCTTAGATTCAAAGCTGGCTCCACTGCTTATAAGCTATGGGACCTTTAGCAAATTGCTTTAAATTTCTTTTTGTCTCAGTATTCTCATTTTAAAAGGAAATCACTGAGAGTACCAGCTTTATGGGGATGTTAAAGAGGATTCAGTGATTAATATTTGAAATTAAAGAAAAAAAACAGCTAGTACTGTTACATATCAAATGGCAAACATTCTATAAGTATTAGCTATTATTAGATCCACAGTTAACTTTGTGACCTAAAGATGGGGAATACAGTAAAATAGACAGCTCAGAAGATAATTCATGGACAGACAACTTTTGGTACAAGATACCTAGCTTCCACCCCTACTCCTGGAAATAAAGACACATCCCGAAATGAAAGAGAAGGGAAGAACCTGTACCAAACTAGGTAAAGTTTCTGCTATTTGTGTGGAATGAAGGCTTAAAAAATTCAATTCAGTATACCAATAAAATCTACTTTCACCTCCCCTTGAGTTTGCGGACCAAGTTACTATCCACCAAAAGATTTGTGAGAATTATAGTATACATATGAATTGCACATCAGGGAAACCTTAGTTTCAGACACCAGAGAATGTTTCACAAAGGAAATTATTATAAGCTGAGTCTTAGAGGATGAGACTAAAAATTCTCAATGCAAGAAGAGATTTTTTTTTTTCATCAAAAGGAAACCTATAAGTTCTTGCCTAACAGCAAAAGCATTATAAGTCCTAACAGCCGAATCCAGAGTGTTTTAAGCCTCCAAGTATTCAAGGAAATGTCCTATCATTTCTACATCCGATATTTATTTTAAATGCACCAACTTATTTCCATTTTCACTGGTACCAAACTGGTTTCTGACCTAGATTTCTAGAACAACTGTAACTGGTCCTCATAGTTGCAGAACTGCTCTTATCCAACCCAGTCCCAAATCACAGCCAGGCAAGGACTTTGGGGAATACATATCTGATGCTTTTCTTTTTTAAAAAATTCAACAGATCCCCACTGTATTTAGGATAAGTTTCAGAAGTGTTGATATGACATAAAAAGTTCTCAAAATGCTGATTTCTTGTGTGACTCTCTAGTTCCATCCCCTTGTCTGGCTCTGTTCCAGCCTCAGTAGAATGTCTCCCCATTAAGCCTATTTTCAAGGAAGCCAAGGATTGTCTCATCCACTGTATCTCAGGGACTGTGGCTTCTGCATATTGCCTAATCTAATGACATGATGGAGAATTTTTTCTTGAATTTATGTGAGTAAGATGTTCATACCCACATGTAATTTCCTGTACTCCTCTTCATTAAACATTAGGAACAGGGGCTCTGTGATATTTTAAAGACACTGTTAGATTTTATCTTAAGGAAAGTAAAGAGAATTCCATAATTTGTTAAATGCAAATAAAAATATAATAGTTGTAATAAACCCAACTACCCATCCTTGCGATGAGGGGCAGAATGAAGAGAAAAAGGACTGAATTACCCATGTTTGAGCTGTGTGGTATTTTTTGCACTTAATCTACATTAAATAGGAGTGACAACAGTGCCCTTTATTTTTCCATTGTTTTTCAACAAGTGTTTGTAAATATTTAATTATTTGCATAAAAGTTAATTTCAACTATCAGTAAGATATTATTAATATTTAATGATCAATTTGAAAAAGAATCATGGTAACTTTCACTGTAGATGACTGAATAATGTAAAACATTCATTTATTTATTTAACTAACATTAAATAAGCAGTATTTGCCATAAACTAAACTATATTAAACAGATATAAAACAGATAAAATAGGGGTTCATTTTCCATGAGCTTATTATTTGGTATGTTGTGATCATTTTCTAAAATATCAAAAACAGATGTAGTCTACTTTGTATTCTTTTAATGAGCAGTTATTTCCTAAAGATAACTTTTTGATCTCTTAATTTTGAGTAATGCAAATGTCAAAAATTATCCAGACTATTTGAAAAATAAGTATAAAATTTTAAGGTAAGACTACCTTTAATGAAAGAAAATGATTTTAAAAAGTGATAACTGAGAGCCATGAATACAGAGAAAAATGAAACTATGCACTAAAATTTTTGTTTGTTTGATATTTTTCCCTTCCTGTGATTTCAAACTCTAGCCAGTCTTTCTAATTTCATTCCTTTGGGATTTGGTACAAGCAGAAAGTTTCAATTGTCTGAAGTAAAAACTTCTTCAAATATTGCGTAGCAGTCAAAGCCCAAACAGAGGGATGATTTCTTCTACACTTCTCAGGTAGTTGGACACACATGGAATATTTCAGATCCTAGACTATTGAGAGTTCTTTCACCAAAGAATTACATATTCCAAATTTGGTAATAACAATAATGAAAATTCATAGAACAATCTTAGCCTGTGATGTCACATGTTAAACATGTTAACATGTCACATGTCACATGTTAAAGTCACATGTTCATTATATCCTTCATCCTTACAATAGATCACAAATATTGTTATTATTTCCCACTTCATAGTGAGGAAACCACGAAAAGAAAATCTAGGAAACTTACCAAAGGGCTTAGTACAATCAGTATTGTAAGGGCCCCCAAAATGTCCAGTAGCTTTGAACAAGGGAGAGATTCAGGGAACTGACTGAACCATCTAACCACAGAGGCTGCTCTCGTATGCAGGGTTGAGCATCCAGGATACAGGTGAGTTCCTGGACACAATGGACCTGTGGATTGGGAGTATGGCCAATTTAGATTACTAAGTGATGACAGCAGGGCCCTTCCCTAAAGCTTAGAACTTCCTGCGATTCTGAGATCAGGATGTAGGTGGAGAATAATTTAGATATAACTGCAGACTTTGGAAGGCTGGACAAATAGAGGATAGTCAGCAGAAGAAAGTAGGAAGCATAGCATTGTTTGACTCTGCTAGCAAATGCCATTTCTCTGAGGTTCCTAAAAGATCATTTAGAACTGGAATGGACATTTAACATTCAGGTGCTTTCCTCCAATTCTTAAAAAACAAAAACAAACACAAAAATACCTCGAATCCATCAATAGCCTAAATTTGGACATACCTCTGAAGGTTGGACAACCATGCTGAGACAGATTGTCAGACTGACATATTGCCTATGCTGAAACAGTAATCTACCAAAATTGAGTTTGTTTCCTGGGAATAGGATCACTGCAGTAGAACAAAAGATGTCCCTCCTTCCCTCCCTGCCTCCCTCCCTCCCTCCCTCCCCCCACATTCGCCCTCTTTTTTGTTTTTCCTCTTCACTCCCTCCCTCTCCCCTACCCTCTTTTCTCTCAATTCCTTCCTTCCTTCCTCCCTTCCTTCCCTTCCCTTCCTCCCTTTCTTTTCTATCTTTTGTTTATTCAGCAAATATTTACCAAACTCCTTCCATGCATTAAGCAACAACTTAAGTGCCTGAGATAATCCAGCAAAAAAAAAAAAAATTTCTGGACTTGTGGAGTTCACATTCTAAATTAACACAGAAAATTAAAAAAAAAAAATATATATATATATATGTCAGTAGTGTTCAAAACTAATAAAGGCTAAAAAAAACTGTAGAGCAAGTTGCAGTTCTTAAAAAAGAGATACAGATACACTTCCCTGTGAAAATCATATTTGAACAAGGATTAGAAGGAGATGAGGAAGTTATCAATGGTGTTTTCAGTTTCACATGTCTACCTCACTTATCTCTCTTTCCTTTCTGATATTTTCTGATATTTTCATTCTGACCAGAAATTATTCAGAGGTAAATTTCAATTGAAATTACTACAAAGTAAATTTTTTAAAGGACTAACAAATTTTATTTTGCCACCTAACCTTCTTATTATAAAATTACCAAGCATATTCATAGCTACAAGCTTAAGATATTGCTGGAATTCATTATGCATTTTGAGAGTACCTTTCAAGTAGTGCCAAGTACTCTGCATTATAAAGCCATATGTTCTTCAAATTCTTTTTTTCAAATAAGATCAAAATACCTAAAGTTTTCAATCTAAGTTTTACTTCGAAGACATTAGAGTGATAAAATCGATTTTCTTTTATCTAACCTTTAAAAATAACTAATATACACACACACACACACACACCTTTTGTTAATTATGTTTTCTCTGTTTACTCAAAAGTAGTGTGGGGAGTGAGGTATATTTAACCATTGAATTTAATAATTACAAAAATCTATGCAAATGTTCTTCTTTCAAACTTTGCTCTTTAAAATATCAATACAAAAATCTATCACCATTCCCCCCCCACCATGGTGTTTGGACTGTGGTTCTTTTACATGAGAACTTCCTATATTACCTCATATTGAGTTTGAACTTCTATCACCAGATAAGAATCAAAGGATAGCAGAGGAAGAGGAAACACATGGCTGTAAATACATACATAACTATATATTTTACATACATAAATAAGAACTTTCACTCCATTTAGGCTAATAAGAATATAAAATATTAAAATCTGGATTTTAAATCTATATCTCTAGTGGGAATTGATCAAGGATAATATATTAAAAAAGCAAGATTTTTTTTAAGAAAAGAGGATCAAATATGGGTAATTAGGGAAATAAATGATTGCAGTGTAACAACAGATATGGCATATATAACAAACTCATGATATTTAAAATATTTACCCCTGAGATTCAAATTCAATTTAAAACATTTTGATGTAGATGATATGGTTTACAAAAGATGGAGCAGAAACATGAAAATGTCACCTTAGAATTTTCATGAAGGCTCTGGTTTAGAATATGCTTTGTTTAGTATCTGATATTGTTTATCACAACTAAAATATTAATAAAATAAAAATTAATAATATTTCACTAAAATATTAATAAAAGAAGGAAAAAGATTTCAATACATAGAAATATTTAATGTTTTAGACTATGTAAAGATAGTCCTCACAGTCTAAATAAATGGACGAAAGAATTCAATGGGTGGTTTGCTACTTGTTTGATGACTTTTTTCCAGAGGTAATACAATGAGAGGTTAATGCTCTCGTTGGCTACATGGCTGCCAAAAATGTAGACTGTTATATTTCCAATCTGTGGACACTGCTTCAGTTTAGGCTGCATTATTGTATATCACCCTCTCTCCATACCCAACCAGTATTACTATTTTTATATCCATTCAGAATTCAGAGAAAACAATGATTTAAAATGTCGTGGAGAAATCAACTTTGGACATGAAATATCTAGGAATAAAATTTTAAGACAAAGAGCCCTGTGCCCACAGAGGGATGCATCTTAGAGTTATGGATTCACAAGTGTTTGATGAGTTCAAAGGGTCAGCCATTAAAACATTTGGTGTAGGAAAAAATGGAACATGAGTTCTAAAGGAATTTACTGAATGAATATTTGCCAGGTATTACAAATTAGTCTAGAAATTATTCACTACAAGTTTCCTTTCAGCTATCTATGAGAAAAGCACATTTAAACAGTGCTGAAATATAAAGTGACCATAACAAATACCTGAAATATTTTAAAGCACAGTAATAAATATATATAGAATCCAGGCCAAGTAATATAACATTACTCCCTGTAAGACCCTAATATATTGTTTTTTCACCTTAGTTTCTTGGGATATCTTATCCTCTGCACTTTCATAATACATTTATCTTGCTCCCAAAAGTTGAGATTTTGTTTGAAATTATATTGATTTACAGATCAAATTGAGAAAAATAAAACTAATATAATAACGATATTATTCTTCCTAGAGATACCTTTCTATTTATTTCTATTTATCGAAGTCTTTTTTAGTGACTTTCAATGAGAGGAAAATATGTATTCATTATATTCATTATAAAGGTCTTGCATTTCGTTTTCTTATTTTTCTTATCATATGGATTTTATGGTTATTTTAAAAAAATAAGGATTCTGCTTGTTGCTGTATAGTGTGTGCATATATATCATTAAATTCATATATACTGAAATACCACTTTTGATTTATCATTGCCAAATTATCAATATTATCAAATGTAAGAATTGCAAACAATACATTTGCAACCCCAACTGAGAATAATTTAGTATTATCTAACAAGATAACAAATGCACATACCCCTTTCCTGTCTATAAATATGGAGCTGAGTCAATTTATTATAATACATAATGGAATATAATACAATCATAAAAGAAATGTAAAAATATCTTTGTATATTAATAAAAAAGGATCACCAAGATACATTATTGAGTGAAATAATGGAGAGCAAGTTTAATGATATGCTACTATTGTGTGAAAATATTTATATAGCTTTCCCTTTGTGTATGAAATGTACCTTTGTTACCTCCAGAGAGAGGGACTCAAGAGACTTTCAAACAAGGGTAAGAGGGCATCTTTTCACTATATTTTTCTGTACTTCCTAATTTTTGAACATGTGAATATTTTCCCTATTCAAAATATATTTTTTCATTAAGCTTCTATTGAAATTATTTTGAAAAATGCAAAGATGAGATGACAAGCTGAAATAAGGAAGAATATAATTATATAAAACACCTGGGTCAAGAAAAGAAAAATAGGGCTTCCCTGGTGACGCAGTGGTTGAGAGTCCGCCTGCCAATGCAGGGGACATGGGTTCGTGCCCTGGTCCAGGAAGATCCCACATGCCACGGAGTGGCTGGGCCCATGAGACATGGCCACTGAGCCTGCACGTCCGGAGCCTGTGCTCCGCAATGGGAGAGGCCACAACAGTGAGAGGCCCACGTACCGCAAAAAAAAAAAAAAAAAAGAAAGAAAAGAAAAATAGTTATGGAAGAATTGACACCTTACTAGAGCAGCACAGAACAAATTAATAGTGTAAAATATTACAGGAGGGACATAAAAAACACATTTTTGCACTGTTTTAAAAAAAAGGCAAAGAGATGGAAAAGATAAAAAAATAAAAACTGTTGAAGGTAGAAACTAGAAATATAACTATAATTTGTGGACATTCACAGTTGTAACCAATTATTATATAAAATGTTCCCTATTGTCCTGAAATTGACAATGAGGATTCAAAGCTGAAGATAAAAATTCATTGTTTATCCCATATCTATGAGAAAGCTACCAAGGATCCACTAAGAATCAGGGATTAGAGGGCTTTGTCAGGGTCTACCACAGTGTCTTCCATTGACTTCCCAAGGCATCACCACTGTCTTCTATATACACGGGACACTGCAATGGGGTTGTTGGGGAGATTGTTTGGAATTGTGTCATTGACCTAGTTGGGAAGGTTGTGGTTTCTATACAAGGAGCTTACTTTTCAAACACAACTTCACGACAGGTGAGGCTGGCTACTCTCCAAAAGAACCATTTGAAGAGATTAAAGTTGACTTGAGGAGTGAAAGCCTGGCATTTCATTTCACAGTTGGAAGTCTACATACCCAACAGCATTGATTAGCTGCTCTATACCTATCTGTAAGGTAAAGATAATTGAAGAGGGGTAACATGATATAGAGAAAGATTTGCATTGGAATGTCCTGCTTTCTCACTTATTATCACAGCAAAGATGTACAGTTTCCCTTCAGATATAGAGATACTGCAGAAGGTAAATTAATTTGGTTGTCTTGCTGGTTACCCAATTCAAGAAATGGCTGCTTGGTGAAAGGGGAGAATAAGTGGTGGAATTGGACCTAGATTTTCTTTTTCAGGGAATTGTGCTGTTATAGGATCCTCTGGTGTCACACGAGAGAAGTAGAATTTGAATGCCTGATGCTCAGAGGACATTGACTGACAGCCAGTGTTAGTAGAAAGGCAAGAATAACAATCAAGGATGTAACAAAAACCAATAGTTAAGTGAAGTAGAATTTGCTTTTATAATTAAGACCTTGAGAAAGGAGGGAATATAGGTATACCTGAGGCAGCTCATGCACACTGCCATCCCACACTCAAAAGGACTAGACAGCAAGGAGGACTGAAAAGTGGAGAGAAAACTCCTCCATAACTCCAAGTCCCCAAGATTATAAGTGTAGCTGGGGCTTGGGAGGAGGAGAGAGAGGGATTGATTTTGAACAGGTTATAAATTTGGTGTTTGAACTAGATGGATATTTTGTCACTAAACATAATCAAAAAATATGCCATCTTGGGCTTCCCTGGTGGCGCAGTGGTTGAGAGTCCGCCTGCCGATGCAGGGGACACAGGTTTGTTCCCCGGTCCGGGAGGATCCCACATGCCACGGAGCAGCTGGGCCCGTGAGCCATGGCCGCTGAGCCTGCGCGTCTGGAGCCTGTGCTCCTCAACAGGAGAGGCCACAACAGTGAGAGGACCGCGTACCGCAAAAAAAAAAAAAAAAAAATATATATATATATATATATATATGCCATCTGCCTAAAATAGCTCTAGGGGTCAGGAATTAGCATTCTGGAGAACATTCTTGAAAGCAGTCATTGGAGAAAATATAAAACTGTTTCAAGTGTGTATCCCTACAAGTTTAGACTGCTAAATAAATTAGTTACCCAAGGAAGCATTAGGAACAATTGGAGCAGAAATGGTAATATAATCATGCCTGAAGAGAGTAATTCAGACTTGAAAATAATCAAATCACAAGTTTGCATTCTTGCAAGTCTCTGGGATTTCTTTAAAAACCAGTGTACGGTAGTAGAGATGTGCTTTTGTGTTGTCGAAGCCCACAGATATGGACATGAAGCCACATCAGGGAAACTTCAGGGAGGAGGCAAGAAGAGTTAAGAGAATGTGGATTAAACACAGAAAACACTTGGTAGAGACCATCTATGGGTAAATGAACACCTCTTTCATATCAGACAATCATGCAGTGAGAATTCCCTGAACCTGCTCTGAATGCTTTGTTGAAAGGAACATAGACCTGGAAGAGCTGCAGCCATTTTGCACCATGAGGAAAGACAGTCTGAGAATGAGGCTAAAACTTTGAAAAAGTAGAAGAGAATAAAAGAAAAAAAACAGAGACCCTGCAAAACAAACAAACAAAACAAAACAAACAAATAGCAAACAAACACACAAGAACCATTTGTAAAGCCAGTGATGTACTGGTCAGGGTTGTGGGGGAAAGCCTTGAATTGTAGCTTTTACCATTATCCTCAGTGTAAATATCAAGTTACCAACTTGATGTCCCTGAATATGGATTTGGAAAGAGATGAAAACAAATGGCTCTCACTAGCTGATAAGAGCTGGTTCCAGCACATCACTGCCTGAAGCTCAAGTTGTTTGCAGACTTTTTCAACTGCATGAGAGACTATATTCCCATTGTCATTAAAAAATGGAGCCCATAAGACACATCACTCAAAACTGAGAAAGTTTTAAAAGTGGCAGTGTTACTATTATTAAAGTGTTGCCTAAACTTGGACTTTCCAGGCAAAATGAGATGTTTGACCACCTTAAGGCAGCCAATTTGAGTCATGTGTTGTGATGATAATTATATAAAATATCTTCACTGATATTTAGAATTAAGTAATCCCAGCACAACTGTATTTCACCTGGTATGTCCATAAATACAGTGCAGGAAAGATAAGAGTTGAGGACTCAGATGTGAAGCTCTTAATTCATAGCTATGTAAGGAGGTCTCATAAATTACTATTCTCTTTCAATGAAATATTTTCTAAAGCAAAAATTATAACCTGGTAGCCCTGTAGGTCACTTGTCAAATAGAGACATGTCCTCTATATTTAACAAGGTTAGCCAAGTTAAATATATTTATTCCTGTATCTCTGTTTAATATTTGTATTATGGGAAGATCAGAAGGTCTAATACTACTGCTTGTTATGTTTGCTAATTTTCTCTTATTGTAGATTTGCTTTCTTGCATGTTTTGTAATTTGGGATTATGAGCTAATCTTATCTATGGAAAACCTGTCCCTCCAGAGCCAGTTTGCTTCTGCTACTGTTGAATTCCAGGCCTACCACAGGACTGGGGCCCCATTTTTATGTTGTTTTGGCTGAAGAGTTCCTTATCCATGTGTGTCATATGAATGTGAATCCCAATTTTTAGGTTTATAGTTAAAAATTCTGAAGGGTAATTTCAAGATTAGAACTGTAAATGCAGTATAAATTTTTACACTTCTTTTCTAGGTTTTTGTCTCTAGAGAGTAACTTTAATTTCTTGAAACTCAGATATTGATTTAAAACTATCTTGATATTTGGTAATTTGGGGTCTTCAGGATGTTTGTTTTTCAAAACACCAAAACCAGAAATGGAAGCATATTTAAATGGATATCAATTAGGTCTTCATCTTAAGTAAGTTCTGAGATGGGAGGGAAAACTAAATCTAAAAAGATCTCATGTCCATTATTGAACCGATTTATATAATCAGGTAACTATCATGAAATGAATAATTAAACCCAGGGGTTATCATGTTGAATCTTAATTAATCTAGATCTTCTCTTACAACTAAGAGAATACTACAAATGGCATAGAGAGGTAGAATGGGTATGGGAGTGTATAACACAATGTCTATACATGTAGTCTGAAAATTGTGTTTTATTTTACAATATGAAAATAAAAGAGAGAATCTTACCTTTAACCAGAAAACAAATATGAACTTGTTTAACACAAAAGGAAAACAATCAAAAAGTTCTTCATGACATAGCCAAAATCAGGAGATAAAGGGATGTCACCTACTTTGTGTTCAAATAATTATACAAAGCAATATAGCAAATAATATACTCTGACATATTGTGATTTATTTGTGAATGCACAGAAATTTATTATCATATATACAAACACTCAGAAGGAAAGGCATCTATACAGTCATTTTTTAAAAAATATTTTATTGGAGTATAATTGCTTTACAATGTTGTGTTAGTTTCTGCTGTACAATGAAGTGAATCAGCTATATATATACATATATCCACTCCCTCTTTATATAATTATTGAACAAATATTTCAACTGAAGACTCTACAACAATGATTGATTAATCAAATGATATAGTAAGGTGTAGAATAAATAATCATCTTATCAGAGGATGCATGCACAGCACTTCAGACATTTATATAAAGAAATATAAATTGCAAAGATAATTATAAAGGAGCCTAAAAAATACAGTCCACTAAAATACTTAACAATTATGAACTAGATTTTAAATCTAAGAATATCAATACAATGACAACTCAGCCTGAAAAAGGATTTGGAATAGGAGCAAATAAAATTGCACCAATTCACTTATGCTACAGAAGACCCATGATCTGGCAATGATCAACTGATATGGACACTGGCATTATTGTTGAAGGCAATAATTAGTGTGATAATCCCTGCAAGAACCACTGGCAGTGTGATAAAAAGTCTTAGAGTATGATGCACTTTAACTAAAATTACATTTCAGATATTATATTCTTTTTTTAATACATCTTTATTGGAATATAATTGCTTTACAGTGTTGTGTTAGTTTCTGCTGTATAACAAAGTGAATCAACCATATGCATACATATGTCCCCATATCCCCTCCCTCTTGAGCCTCCCTCCGACCCTCCTATCTCACCCCTCTAGGTCGTCGCAAAGCACTGAGCTAATGTCCCTGTGCTATGCTTCTGCTTCCCACTCGCCATCTATTTTACATTTGGTAGTGTATATAAGTCAATGCTACTCTCACTTTGCACCAGCTTCCCCTTCCCCCCTCCCAGTGTCCTCAAGTGCATTCTCTATATCTGCATCTTTATTCCAGCCCTGCCCCTAGGCTCATCAGTACCATTTTTTTTAGATTCCATATATATGCATTAGCATACGGTATTTGTTTTTCTCTTTCTGACTTACTTCACTCTGTATGACAGACTCTAGGTCCATCCACCTCACTACAAATAACTCAATACCATTCCTGTATATGGCTACATAATATACCATTGTATGTATGTGACACATCTTCTTTATCCATTCATCTGTAGGTGGACATTTAGGTTGCTTCCATGTCCTGGCTATTGGAAATAGTGCTGCAATGAACATTGTTGTACACGTTTCCTGTTGACTTATGGTTTTCTCAGGGTATATGCTCAGTAGTGGGATTGCTGGGTCTTATGGTAGTTCTATTTTTAGTTTTTTAAGGAACCTCCATACTGTTCTCCATAGTGGTGGTATCAATTTACATTCCCACCAACAGTGCAGGAGGGTTCCCTTTTCACCACACCCTCTCCAGCATTTATTATTTCTAGATTTTTTGATAATGGCCATTCTGACCAGTCTGAGGTGATACTTCATTGTAGTTTTGATTTGCATTTCTCTAATAATTAGTGATGTTGAGCATTTTTTCATGTGCCTCTTGGCTATCTGTAGGTCTTCTTTGGTGAAATATCTATTTAGGTGTTCCACCCATTTTTTAATTGGGTTGTTATTTTTTCGATATTGAGCTCCACGAGCTGTTTGTATATTTTGGAGATTAATCCTTTGTCCATTGTTTCATTTGCAAATATTTTCTCCCATTCTGAGGACTGTCTTTTCGTCTTGTTTATGGTTTCCTTTGTTGTGCAAAAGCTTTTAAGTTTAATTAGGTCTCATTTGTTTTTTTTTTTTTCATTACTCTAGGAGGTGGGTCAAAAACGATCTTGCTGTGGCTTATGTCAAAGTGTATTTTTCCTACATTTTCCTCTAAGAGTTTTATAGGGTCCAGTCTTACATTTAGGTCTTTAATCCATTTGGAGTTTATTTTTGTATATGGTGTTAAGTAGTATTCTAATTTCATTCTTTTTCATGTAGTTGTCCAGTTTTCCCAGCACCACTTATTGAAGAGGGTGTCTTTTCTCCATTGTATGTCCTTGCCTCCTTTGTCGTAAATTTGGTGACCATATGTGTGTGGGTTTATCTCTGGGCTTTCTATCCTGTACCATTGATCTATATTTCTGTTTTTGTACCAGTACCATACTGTCTTGATTACTGTAGCTTTGTAGTATATTTTGACACTGGGGAGCCTGACTCCTGCAGCTCTGTTTTTCTTTCTCAAGATTGCTTTGGCTATTCATGGTGTTTTGTTTTTCCATACAAATTGTGAAATTTTTTGTTCTAATTCTGTGAAGAATGCCCTTGGTAGTTTGATAGGGATTGCATTGACTCTGTAGATTGCTTTTGGTAGTATAGTCATTTTCACAATATTGATTCTTCCAATCCAAGAGCATGGTATATTTCTCCATCTGTTTATATCATCTTTGATTTCTTTCATCAGTGTTTTATAGTTTTCTGAGTACAAGTCTTTCACCTCCTTTGGCAGGTTTATTCCTAGGTATTTTATTCTTTTTGTTGCAATAGTAAATGGGAGTATTTTTACTATGCTAGAATGAACATCATCCCCACCCTGACAATAAGAGAAAAAAATCTGTAAAATCATAACTTTTCTTTAATCCATCAATGCACTGAGGTCACAGGACAATCAGCCTAAAATCTAAGAAAAGACAAGGGCTTCCAATGAGAGAGAGAAAATAAGACAATGAACAAGAGGAAGATAGGGCTTCCATATAAGTAACATGAAATTCAACTAAATTTTTTGACAAATTGCTAAGGGCTGAGTGTATGCTAACATGAGTCTATACATCCTGGTAGCCTCAGATACAAGGGGAGTCTGTATCTACTTGTGGGTTCTTTTCCATAGTCATTTAAAATGTACTCATAAGAAAGATTGAGGGCAAGATACAGGGAAGAGCTTTCATTTGTGAATTATATACAGATGTACATAGTGCAATCGTGCAGGAGGGATGCAGCAGCCGTTATAGGAAAAGCACAAAGCCCTGTTCGATACTTTTCCTCTCTGGAACTAAGGACTTAAGGAGCTGTTGAAGGGCAGCAAACTGACACACATAAAGCAAGGAGAATACTCACCATGGAAAAGAAAAGGAAAGCAACCTCTAACACTCAGGGAGGAGCAGGAAACATGCATGTAGGAGACATCCAATCGCTGGGGAGGGGACAAGATTGTTGAAAAGCTCCTCACCCCTGAGGCCCAACGGCTGTTTAAGACTGAGACAATACAGGGCCACAAAGGACACTGCCTCCCACCACCCATCGCCAAGCTAGCAAGCATTGAGTAAAGAGCAAGAAAATAACACTGGGGTAGGGGGTAGAGTGTGGAGAGAGACTCCCTCTAAAGAAAAGTTATATAGGCAGGTGTAAAACTGTTGGAGGAGCAGATATTGAAAAAAACCCATTGGAAAACCAGTCTTCAGCCTGAGCACAAGGAAACACTGGAGAAATTTTAATCAGAAGCATTGAAGGTAACAACACCCACAATAAAACAGAAACCAGCTGGACTCTCACATACCAATGGCTTAGCAGAAGGAGAATAACAGTTTCCAGAAAAAACACTATTTACCTTTGTCTCAAGTGCCCTACATCTGATATCTGCCTCTCAACTAAAAATTAAGAAACAAAAATGCACATACACACTCAAAAGACAAAAGCACTCTCCAAGGAGATAAAACAATCCACAGAACCAAAGCCACATGTGACCCAAATGTTGGAAATATCTGAGAGAAAATTTAAAACTATGTTTTAAAGGCTCTGCATGAACTGATGGTGAATTTCATGCAGAGATGGAACATTTAAGGGAGAATCGAATTAAAATGTTAAAAAAAATGCATTAAAAGAGAAGAGTAACTTTGAGGTATTCACCAGTAGATCTCAAAGAGCCAAGGAAAGAATTACTGAATTTAAAGATAGGTCAATTTAAATTACCCAAACTGAAAACCGAAGAGAAATAAGAGTTAAACAAATGAAAAAACAAAAGGATTAGAGGACTGATGGGCTGCAGGACAAATCCTAATGACCTAACAAATGTGTACTTGGATTCCCAGAAAGACAGAGAAATCCAAGAAAAAGAGCCAGAGATTGGGCAGAAAAAAAAAATTATTGAAGAGATAATGGCTGAGAATTTTCCAAATAACAAAACAAAAAAGAAAAATGCCAGCCACACAAATTCGAAAAGGTCAGAGAACACCAAGCTGGATAAATACCAACAGAACCCATACAAACACACATGTCCACACTTATTATATACAATGTACTTAAAAGCTAAATTGATAATACATATATACTGAAGGAGGGTAGAGAGAAAAACAACATCACAGAGAAAAAAGATAAGAATTATAATGATAAAAATTACAACCAAAGTAAAAGAGAAATTTATAAATCTCTTGTTACCTAAAAGTTACCTTAGTTAAATGAATCTTATAGTTTTTCTTTAAAAATATAAATTGCTCAGATGAGATTTATTATCTTTTTTTCTTTCTGAAATTAAATTACCTTCAATGATTTCAGTAGCTAGTGGAAATTGAGCCTATACCAGAGAAGACATAATATACCTCCTAGGAAAAAATAATAAATCTACATAATCTGTTACTGACATATTTTCTTATAACCTTAGTAAAACCAATTTTTAGTATGTATTCTGTGACATGTACATGAGGCAATTATTCATATTATCACACAAACTCCTATAAAATAGCAGATTAGGTTGATAGCATAATTTCTATTATACAAATCAGAGAGATACAACAGGGACACAGCCTCAGACTGTAAGTGGTAGAGAAAGGATTGGATTCCTGGCTTTACCTCTAACATAATAATTGTGTTCCCCTTCTGCTTGTCTAACTTTCTATGAAAAAAATATTAATGTTATCTTTTTTTGTTTAAATGTGTACCTTAGGGTAAAGGCATTATTGTAGGCAATCTCAAGGAACATTTTTCCTTTTTTTTTAATTACTTTTTTAATTGAAGTATAGTTCATTTACAATATTATGTAAGTTTCAGGTATATAGCATAATGATTCCGTATTTTTACAGATTATACTCCATTATAAGTTATTACAAGACAATGGCTATAATTCCCTGTGCTATACAATGTATCCTCGCTTATCTATTTTATATGTAGTAGTTTGTATCTGTTAATCCCATACCCCTAATTTGTCCCTCCTCCCTCTCCTCTCCCTTTTGGTAATACTAACAAATCTATGTAGCATTTTGGACAGTACTTCCCACTAAGACTCTTCTAAATCTGTGCAATTAACAACTACAAAAACAAGTTACAAAAATAATTTTCAAAAGCACAGACCATCCTAAATCTGTCAACTTTGGATCACTTCACATTTGGATGTTTCCGAAGTGGCTGCCCAAGTCTAAAAGGGGCACTAGTCCTTTCTGGATTTAGGATGGCCTATGTGTGTGGGTGTATCAGATAAGATCTGCTCTAGGGCACAGGAGGATTCTGCAGAAGTGTAAAGGGCGCCTTGGAAGTGGCATTGCTTACTTTCAGTTTGTTCAGATTACTTGGTTAAAATTTTGTGCTTCACATAGAGCCTATCCGCAATAACCATCCTAGAATCACCACCCCAGAGAAGTAATTAAAAAAGGAGTCCCAGGGCTTCCCTGGTGGCGCAGTGGTTGAAAGTCCGCCTGCTGAAGCAGGGGACACGGGTTCGTGCCCCGGTCCGGGAAGATCCCACATGCCGCGGAGCAGCTGGGCCCATGAGCCATGGCCACTGAGCCTGTGCGTCCGGAGCCTGTGCTCCACAACGGGAGAGGCCACAACAGTGAGAGGCCCACGTACCGAAAAAAAAAAAAAGTAAAATGTAAAAGTGAAAAGATAAGCTACAAACTGGGAGATGCTATTTTCCACATGCATAATTAACAAATCGTGTATATCAAGACTATTAGAAAGACTCCCTGAACTAGCTTCAGAGGGGGTGGGAAAGTTAAATGTAAGTGCCTGGAAGAAAAACAGAACTGATGTAACACACTGAAATTCTTCACCACAGGTTGGATTCATGGTATGTTTATGGGATAAAAGGCTCAAATTTGTATTATTGTATATGAGAAGTAAAAACAAAGAAAGAGTGGAGGTTGATGCCTATTGATGGAATTCACAGATAATGTCAATTAAAGAAAGAGAAGATGGTTTGAGAGGGAAGATAAGAAGTTCAGTTTCAGACACATTGATTTTTCTATAGACTATAGGGCAATCAAGGGAAGATGCTGGATCATATTAGGATAAGACTGAAGTTATTATTGATATGTGGGCTGGTATATAGATATAAGTAAATTTATGGTAGTTGTGAAGATTGCCTAGGGTAACTACAGTGAATGTTTATGGTAAGAGCAGAAAGGCAGACAAATAAACATGGGAAAGAATGCCGAGGAACAGAAACATTTCTTAGCAAAAAAAAAAAAAAAAAAAATTAGTAGAACTCATGAGAACATATGGAGGGAAAGCAGGAGAGAGTTTCAGTGTTACAAAAGCTGAAGGGAGAATATATCATAAGCAAATAATCAGCTGTATCACCAGTGTAAAATGGGTGTTTCCTCTAGTTTAGCCATGGGTGGGGAGTCTGGACCCTTGATAAAATCACTTGCAATTTCAGTTGGTTAAGGATATGCTCATTCTTGGAGGTAAAGGCAGCATAATCATTTCACCTTTTTAAGTCTTTAAAAGAGTAAATGTGCATAATAAGTCTTTTATCAGAGAAATGTGAAAAATTATGATTCTCTTACTTTCAGCTTTCAACTTTTCCTGAATTTGTTTCATACAAACTATTGATTCTGATTCTGTAAAGGTATTTTAATATAGGTAAGCATGATGATGGTGGTTTCAAAAGCATATAACTTTATTTTAATAATACATTATATACATAAATAATTAATGCAGTGTAAATATCTTAGCTGAATCATTTTCTCAGCTTGCTTAGAACTCTTTATGTAGTTAGGTAAAAAACAGCAAGAATAGTCAATCTATTATTCAATAGATTTATTCAATAGATTTATTCAATAGCCTTTTGAGATTCTAATTTAACTTCATAGGAATAAATAACAGCTATTTATAGTTTCAAATAGGAGAAGTAATAACTTCACAGGTTTAGCTGAATATTTGTTTGGATTATCCTGCAAACCTATTTTATTACTTGAGAATGAGTATAGAATAATGATAGTGGAATTTATTTATTCATTTAACAAATATTTACTAAGCACCCACTTGTGTTCTAGTCACTATTTAAATTACAGGGATAAAATTGTGAACAGAAAAAAAGAATCCTTCATGGAGTTTATAATCCAATGTTTGATATAGATAAGAAAGAAGCACACACACACATATTCACACTCACATCCACACACATACGTGTGCACATAGACTTACATATACATATGCAGTGATACATGCCATAAAGAAAAATAAGACAAAGAAATAATGAATGATGTGACCTTGTCGTGTGACAGAGATTGTCTTTGTGAAGATATGGCATTTGAGTAGAATATTGAGGGAGTGAATCAGCAAAGATCTTGGAGGAGAATGTTTGAAGGAGTGGGAACAGAACTTCAAAAGTTCCAGGTAGGAATGGCCAATAAAGAATAAAAATTGAATTATTTAGGATAGAGATGAGATAATTGCACTAAAAATAAACTTGAATAATTGAGAGAGGATAAGTATTGACTAGTACACAATTGGGGGGATTAGTTTTAGGAAAAAACAGAAAATTCACCTATAGAATAAGAGGGAATGCAAAATATATGGATAAATTATGTTATTTTATATATTCTAAAATAATGTATTTTAGATTATGTTTAAGTAAAAGTTTTTAAAGGTATATGAACAAATTAATCATGTAGGAAATTGGTGATAGCAGGTTCAAGAGAGAAGAAAATGTACGGAACAGTCACCTCAAAGAATGGGAGGGTAAATTAACAAGGAAACCTAGGCAGTATAGACAGCTCATCTTCATACTGTGGTTTTTAATTTAAATTAGTATTTGTTTTGTTCCACCTACATTTAACCACACTAGGCCAAAATTAGAATAGGAAGAAAATTGAATCTAAGCAGTGTTCAAATTTACTAAGAGCGTTGGGTTAAAGAGAGAATGAAAAAGGAGTCAAGAATGCTCCAAGTGGGCAATTATAGAGGTGGACAATGGTGTCTTGGGTGAGTAGAGAGAAGTGAGTTATAGGCAGACAAGGGAAAAAGAAAGATGGTAGCATCAATGGATTTAAGGTCCATTAGTAGCAACCATGTTTAGAGTATAAAATACCCAGTTTTGCTGAAGAAGCATGGAAGAAAAGGCACTTGGAATTTAAGAGTTTAAGGAACTGGGAGGCCAGTATGTTGAATATTGTTGTGCATGGACAGGATGGTGAACTCACTTTTCTTGTTGGATAGGATGCTGTAAAATGTTGATAGGTAGTTGCTATAGTCTGAATGTTTGTGTCTCCCCAAAGTTCATACATTGAAATTCTAAGTCCCAAAGGTGTTGATATTAGTATCCCAAAGGTGGGGCCTTTGGGAGATGATTGTGTTCTGAGGGTAGAGCCCTCATGAATGGGATTAGTGATTTAGTCCCATTAGAAAAAAGATCCCATAGAGCTCCTTAGCCCCTTCCTCCATAAGAGGTTACAATGAGAAGCCTGCAACCCAGAAGACGGTTCTGACTCCACTATGTTGACACGAAGATCTTGAACTTCCTACCTCTACAACTGCGAGAAATGTCTGTTGTTTGTAAGTCACCCAGTCTGTGGTATTTTATTGTAGCAGCTTGAATTGCAGTTGGGACTAAGACAGCAGAGGTGGAAAGAAAGACAAAGGACAAGAGCAAAAACCTGCAACTAATGGTAAATGCCCTGGGGATTGGTAGATAGCAGATAAGTGTGTGTGAATCACATACACAGTTTGATGGCATGTCTTTCAGTGGAACTGGACTTTTTTTTTTTTTTTCTTTTTGATGGAGGAGGGAAGATAACATGGAACCAGCTATTATGAGCAATGAGGATGTCTACCTGCATCCCAGGTCTTGTGTTAATTTATCTATAGGGAAATTAGAAGAGTTAATTCCAAAGGGGGCTTTAGGGGAAGCCAGATACTCAGGAGAGTCAACCTCACCAAGAATGAGCAGGTAAAGCAAACAGTATGAGAAGTAAAATGTGATTTTTTTAATGACACGGTGCAAATTACAAAATGCGCGCATGAAATATTTGGGGGTGACAACTCGAACTGGATACTGACAGATGCAGATTTGTGGGATAATACTATTATAGATAATCAGCCCTCACCTGAAAGATTTGGATTTCCAATTTTGAAGGTAGAAAATAGAGTGGGGATTAAGAGGGAATTACAATCTGTAGCCTCTGTGGAGTTTGTTGGGAAAAATTCTGAGCATGTCTACTTTTTAGGCATGTGAAGCCTGAGCAGTGATAAGGCAGGTGAAGCCGGGCTCTGTTGCAGAGCTATCCAGAGGCTTCCTTTGGCCTTACTAGAGGAACAATGCTCATAAAATCCCGCCAAAATTATCCTTCTAGGGTTGAGGAAAATTTCCCAAATTTTAAATCCAGTTGCTTCCACCTTCTACCCTTAAGCTCATCCTCCTTTTGCTCCTTTTCTGGGACAGTCTTGAATATTCTCCCCTCAATTGCACCTTTACCCTGGCTTCCTAACGTGATTAGGAAGAAAGAAAACTAATTCTATTAACCAATCAATGTTTATTTCCTTCCAAATCACCCTGTTGCCTGTCATCTGTGTGTGTCCTTTGTATCTCCTTTGTCCATGGAGGAGCTAGTTTCTGTTTTTTAATAAATATTTATTGAACGTTTGAATGCTTCTTTCCCTAATCATTTAATATTTGTACAGTAAGCCAGAATATCTGAGTTGTGAACATGAATAATAAAATGGGCTTCATGGTAGCCAAGGGAATTAAAATATGTGATGTGGAAAGTCATTGTCAAGACAGAAAGACTGTCATATGTCAAAAAATATAGATGTTTTTTCTCATGTAAGAAATAGTAATGTCAGGTTGGAAGTGGCAGCTTTATGCTCCTTTGGGTATAACACAAGTCTCTAAAGACTTTGGAATTGTCTTTGGAGACATCTTCAAGGTTCATTTTCTGCCCCAAGGTGTAAGATTTATGCAGTATTTTGGTAATAAAAGACATTTTATAATTGGATGTGTTTTAATGAAACTTCACTTGCATTTTAGAAAATAATAAAGAACAGGCCCCACAAATGCTAATTATGCTGAGTTGAGTTCTTCCCAGGGGCTCAGAAGACTTCACTCTGTTTTAATAAGTAGTTTGTTCTTTACTCAAGCATCATATAAATTAGATTGAAGTAGATATAGTACATATTTCTCATTCATAGCATTTGAGACTTGCAGCCATTCTTTTGAACTCACATACTTATTTAATATTACAGAAACCGTTTAAATGTTAAAATGTCACCCAAATATTTTAATCGACAAAAAGTATTTTTCATACACACACACACATACAGCTTAGAATGGTAATCTGAAGTGTCCTTCTCCACACAAAATCTACAAGTATGCATTTTCTTTCTGAAAATTAATTGGCAATTTACAAAATGTTAGCTGACGGATTGAAGGCCGTAGAAAAGTGGGGATCAAGAATCTTAGTTGTTATTGTATTGAGTTTATATTTAGCCAGTAGGCTTTGGCACCACTATGCCAATTGATACAATCCTGAAATATTTTAGTAGAGGAGAGAAATAGTCACTGGCTGAGTTCTCAAATCCCCCCTTTCAAAGAGGCCCCAGCCACCCCGAATCCTACCAAAGGATGCCCCAACCTTCAAACAGCCCTGCCCAATTTGATCACTACATTCACGTGCTCTAGGGTTACGCTAGCTTCGATTCTGATTGGTCAGTGCTCATTAAATCTTTTGAATATCATCATTGATTATATGGGAGATGTATCAAAGAAAAGCAAAGTGATATTTAATTGGATCCCATTATCACCATTGTTTTCATAGAGATTCTAGTAGCATTAAAGTTCCTCCATTAGGTCCAGAAGAGACTCCAGTAACTTCATGGTACTGATTTCCCTGCTTTGTACTGTATATCATATCTAATACTCATTTCTAATGAGTACAACACCAAGAGGCGGTCAGGAAATTCTATGATTAAGGTAATGGAATGAAGAGAGCCCTTTTCTTTTTCTTCTCAGAGTTCATGAGAATAAGCAGCTAAGTGCAAGATCAAATCAGAATGTAAAAAGAAATCTAAAGAGAATGCCTGATGGTGCAGTTATCAAACAAATGGAAGAGAACCTAGTATTTCCAAATGGGTATCCTCAAACATTTGTTGAGAATAGCAGGTTTTGGGTGCATAGGATGGGAGGAGAAGCTTCCCTTGACCTCATTTTGTATCATAGTGAAAAGGGAGATGGGACAGAAATATACATTCATATCACTTTGTAGGTATTGTAAACATTTTATTATTCCGTTGCTTGATCATTCCACTATTAACTAAAAGAAATTCAAACAGATGTCACTATAGGATATTGTCTTTTAGAACCAGAAAAGTTTATTCTAAAATTTGTAAGAAGTTTATAAGAAAAATATTCAAAAAGAGGCAGGAAATTTATGAAAAAGAAAGGGTAACTAATGTATTAAGGATGATTTTCCCTATCAGTTATTTAAACATGAAAATTAATCATAAGGATATCTTATATCTTGTGTGCCAGGTTAAGTGCCACGCTCTTAATATTTTATAGTCCTGGTTCTCAAGGATTATCTCTGTTTGAATGGAGGTCAAGATATGATCTGCTTTAGGATGATGTAGTAACTCCACGTGCAAACAGTGACACCCCTAGGAAAAATAAAAGAGGGATGCTGCTTCTCTGAGTAGAGGTTGGATGGTTTGAGTGTGTAGTTACTTTTACCAGAAAAGAAACTGAGGTATCAGCTCACAATTTTTGTTTCTTATTGTTCAGTAAATTTATTATTTTGCATCTAAATAAGAGGAATTATATTTCAAATATCCATGCACCCATGCACTTAAGAATTCAGAAATCTGTGTTCTCTTCCCAATTCAGAATCCTTGCTGTCCACCTTTTTTCTCCATCAGAGGAAAAATGAAATCTTTAACTGAGGTTTAGCATTTAAACACATTTTTTTACACTTTTTCACACATATATATATGTTAAAAATGTATTCCTAAGGAGTACATTAGTCTTTTATATGTTTTAAAACTTTAGGTAACTGGTACAATGCTCTGTGAATTCTTCTGGAAATAGTGTTTTCACCCCCTCCCCAAAACTGACTTGAGTTACATACATGTTGATATGTGTGACTCTGTTTCATTTATTTTGCTGTTGCATTCCATTGTATCCATTCCTCTGCTCTTGCGGAGCAATTTCCCTAGTGTTCACTCTTAGGAGTAAAAATTCAGTGGTAATAAAATAAATGGTGGGTTCAAATTCTTGTCCAAAGAGATCTTGTCCAAGTGTTTTCAGAGATGGCTGTTTGCATTAGCAGTTTATGAGCTTTCCCATTACTGTATAAGCAGTGCCACATACACTATTTTCAGATTTTTTTAGAAGCCACCCATATCTTGGGTATGAAATTTTATTTGGGTAGTTTTAGTTTGTTGTCCCGATGTGATATTGTGGTTCATTTCATGTATTTACTGATTATTTAGGTTTCTTTTTCTATATATAGCTTTGCCATATCTTTTATCTGTTTTTCTATCATATTTAACTTGTTGATTTATAGAAGTTCTTTATATATTATTAGATGAGATAAATACATGTATGTATAATCATTGTTATTAGCATCAATCGTTTGCAATGTATTCTTCCTAAATGTAATGATCTTTACTCTTTTATGGTGTCTTTTGATACCCAAGGTTATATAATTTAATATGGCCAAAGTTTAGATATTTTTCTATATTATTAATAATTTCTATAAAGATGTTCCCTTGTAATTTATTTGTATTTTTGTAATTTATTGTGCTTTTCTATAGTAAGGCATATAATCAATAGAAACCGATTTTTCTGTATGGTGTGAGGTAGGAATTTTTTTTTTTCCACATGGATAATTAAACATTTCTAAATTGTTGATTAGTTAGCCCTTACCCATTGCTGTGCAATGCTCCTTCACTTGTATATTAAGCCCCTGTTTAGGCCTGGGTTTGTGGGCTCGTTCTTCTGTTCTGCTTCTCTGTTTGTTTATTAGTGAAGCAGCACCACATGCCTGTAGCTCTTAAGAATAATTGGGATCCTCTTCTGGACTTTACAGGTTTGCTTTGGCAGAGACAGTTCTTAACCTGTTAGCTTAGTTTGGGTTTCTGGGTATGTTTGCTGGTAATGTCCTTGGGAGGGTTGGGCCTGCTATTATGGTATATTTTGGAGTGAGGCAACTGTTCAGTCTCTGAGGATGGGAATGGGGAGGGTGTGCCACTGGCTGAGAACATTTGGATAGGACTGCTGGCTTGATTACCTCCCCAAGTGAGGCTGTAGACTGGATTCTACAGCTGCCTGAGATCTCTGGTCAGGCTTACTAGATGGTTGGGACTGAATACTATGATCAGTGTAGATGGAGCTATGAATTAGTTTCCTTGCCCTGACTAGGCAGCAGCATGAGCCCCAGGGCCTGTACAGCTCATTGTTTGGGGACCCACATTAGTCCAGCGTGTGCACTGAATTTCCTGGTCAGGTGAGGCTAGCAGTTTTTCTCTGCTCATGGGGGAAGATACAGGTTGTGCTGTCTGTTCAAGTGCCACAGTAGTAGGGATGTTGATTGGGAAATGCACCTTCTTGTGTGCTCTGGTTATGTTCCCTGGTCAGATAGTCTGAAGGCTGTATTCAGCAACAAACAAATCTGTGAATTAGATTCCCTACCCAGGCACAGCAAGAGAATCAGCTCTAAAGCCAGTAAAGCTTTTTGTTATCTTAACTCAAGCTGATCTGCACCCCCAAGTTTCCTGTCTGAACAGACCCATTGGCTTTGCACTGCAAACTTTCAGATATGCTGACCTCTCTTTTCGAGTGTCTCTGGGCCACACGGTTTCCAGCAGTTGTTCTCCTTCTTTCCTCATCAGATGGGTCTGAAGACACTCTCCACAGTGGGTGGGGCTGTGTCTCAGCTCTCTTGCCTGGGCAGGAGGGGGACTGGCCACTCCAGGCTACTGTCAATTCCCTAACAGGCTCTCAAGTTAAGAGGGGCAGGAGTTACCCTCAGTCTTGGCTATGAATGAATCCCCTTGCCTGTATGTAGCAAGGGAATGCTCCACTCCCTTGTACTGGCTTTGCTCTGGGGATGATCAGCTCTGCTCAGCACCTCTTGGCTCAGGCACCACGGGACTGCACAGCTTTCAGGAGTTGTCGTCAGTCCTTCTAGTAAGATGGGGCTGGAAAACGCTCTCCACAGAGGGTGAGGTTGTGATTCATCTTCTTGCCTGAACATGGCCAAACTGGGCCTTAGGACTAGTAAAACCCTTCATTTGAAGATTCTAATAAGGCAGATCTATACCCCACCAAGTTCCCTGGTTAAAGTACACCCCCAGCTTGGTTCTGCAGATGAGCAAATCCTCTGGTTGGGATTATTAACTGAGCACCACAGATGTGAACTCAATCTTGTTGATTTCTACAAACCCCTCCCCGCTTCTCCATCAGAATCAGATTCCCTGGGATTGAGTCCCACAAATTCCCCTGCAATCCCAGTGGTGCAAGATCAGAGTAGGTGCTCTTTCAAAGTGACCCACAATGCTGGAGAGGGACTATTTGTCCCCTCTTGGTTCTCTTTTCCCACTGGAGAAACCAGAGGCTCCGGGGAGACCACTCTACATGGTGCTACATTGGCATGGGGGAGGGGCAATGTGGTCAATTTATAGCTACTTGTCTTACCTTCTAATATGTTCTGTCTCAGTTTCTATCGTGCAGAGAGTGCCTCAATCTCACCCCTATGTTTTAGGATTTTCTCAGTGGTGTCTTGGTCTTGATAATTTTAGTTGTTCTTCTTATGAGAGGAAGCAAAGTCAGGAACAACCTATGTCACCATCTTGGTGAGGTGACTCCTCCTGAAATGCCTTTTTATTAAGTTGAAAAGTATCCTTCTTGTTTCTAGTTTGCTGAGGGTTTCATTATTTATTTTAACCATACTGCATTTTGAATGTTATCAAAAATATTTTTCTGCATGTCTTGCTTGAGCAGTCATTTTTATTTATGTCCTGTTAATTTTGCAAATTACAATAAAGTGTATGTATGTGCATGCATGTGCTTGTGTGTGTGTATATAAAACAACTTGCTCTTTGTTGTAACTACATCCATAAGTAAGATTGGCTGGTAATTTACTTTTCTTTAATACCTTTATCTGATTTTTCATAAGAAGGTGTATTACCCTCGTAAGTATTATTGGGAAATGGGATCTTTCAGGTCTTTCCTCTAGTTATATTCCATGGCGTAGTGTGAAACCATATACCAATGAATTTGATAGATAAGCTCTGATTATAAGTTCTTAGTGAAGACTTTTTCCCAGCGTAGAACCAATTCTGAAACCTCAACTTGGCTTATTTTCTCCATTTTCTGACCAATAGTTTTTTTTTTAAAGTCTACCCTTTCCTGAGAGTGTTTCTTCAAGGGACCTTGCAACGTGCATGGGTCTCAGTTCCATTCCCCCTACCCCACTCTGTGTGTTGACACAAAGGATCCTGTCCCTTAGCTGCTTAAAAATGTAAGGCTCTGGGTCTCACTCTCAGTGAATGCTACCAGGAGAGCTGCAGGTTTCTTTCTTGCTCACCCACTCCAATTTTTATGTCTTTCTCCTTTGCAGTCTTGAGAATTTTACTTATAAACATTCAAATAAAATGATGTTTGTTATATTTATGAAGCAACTTCAGGTGTTTTGTTTGGGGGATTTTCTCAGACATTTAATTTTTGCTATTATTAAAAAGAGAGCTGACATGTAATTTTAAAGATTCATAAATTTAGTTGTAAAAATCATTTTGAAAATGTTTTAAAGATTAAACTAGGAAAGAGTAATTTACGGGTATTTGAGAAACTTCCAGCATCTTTGTTTTAAATCTTTTAACAATATAGCATAATTTTTATATTATCTCATTTTGAGTGACCTTATTATTAGGGAATGTTTATATTTTTTCACATGTATTAAGCCTTGAAAAAGAAAAGCTTTATAATTTCAGAAGGAATAGTATTTAAATGATATTTGATTATAACCACAGCATTAAGAAATGATTCTGTAAAACACAAAATCAAAAGAAGAGAAAAATTAGAAGGTATTATTAAAATCAAAGACTCAGAGGTAATTTTAGAGATTCATATCCACAATTCTCTTTGGATATTTCTCTAGTAGAAGAAAACAAGAAATTAGTGAGTTTTTCTGGCTAGATCACTCATTACTCACTCATTTACAACTTTTTTGGTTTGCTCCTTCTACATGCCTAACTCAATTCTTGAGATAGAGCAATGCGTAAGAATGACAGAATGTTTCCTCATAAATCTTGCCTATGTTATAGTGAACAAGCAGAAAATCAACTAATAAAAATATAAATAAAACTCATGGAGTGATAAGTGCTAGGAACAAAAAGCAGAGTAAGCAGCCAGTGAGCCAGAGGGATGAGAGCAATTTTTAAAATGATTGTCAACAAAACCTCTTTGGGAGGTCTTATTTTAGCAGAGACATCATGATATGAAGGAGAAAGCCATTATAAAATCTGGGGACGAAGTGTTCTGAAGATTCAAGAATGAGAGCAGAATTAGCCTGATGTATTCAAAAAGTATTGATATTGGCAGTGTGGTTGGCATGTGAGATCCCAGGAGAACATGGTAATAGCAAGCAGGGAGAGGAAGACGGGGTCAGATCGTATGCAGGCTTTTAGGTGATCTGTCCACAGAATTCACAGCTATACAAGGACAGTTTTGAACAACAGGCATAAACCATGACTGTCCTAGGTTCTCCAGGTCAAATTGCTGCACTGACTACAAACAAGATATGGAGTTTATATTTTACCCTAAGTGTAACAGAAAAACTTACAAATGTTTTCTGTGGAGGGGTGTTGTGAGTTGACTTCGTATCTGAAAGACCACTCTGGTCCTGTTTCATCCATTTATTTCATACTCTGGAACTGAATATGTAGAAAAAGTCCTGAGGTAGCAGGAGAGGAAACATTGAGACCAATTCAGAGGCCCAGGTGGCCATTATTCAAGAGGGAGAAGATGACTATTCAGGTTAAGAGGGTCACTGCTGATTACTTGCAGATTTGGAGGTGTTAAGAATCTTTGGAAGGAGCAAGTAGTAAATTTAGTAATGAAATAAATATTTGTGTGTGTGCGTATGTGTGTCTAATATATATACATATTTCAATTATAGGTAATATTTACCAAACTAAGATACGTTAGTAAGTTATATACTCAAAGTTAATAAAGGTTATCTTTTTAAGATACAATAATTTTTCTGCAGGTTAAAAGCACTCATATTAATACTATGACCTTTATATTGTATAATATCATTTTTATGTTTTTCCAATAACTCATAAGAAGATTAAGAATATTTCATACACTGGAAATAGCGTGACCCCTGGAGTTACGATAACCAAGTGTCTGTCACTTGCAGCCATGTATTTTTACACGTTCCCTAACCTTTCTAAGCCTCAGTTTATTGTCTTTGTATGTGTGGTTAAGAGGATTTAAAGAGCTAACAAATTGAAAGATAAAAATATAGATACTGTTTCATATTAAACTCCTCAGAAAATGGTAACTGTTTATCATCATCTTCATCATTATCCCCCTCATCATCACTGTTACTACTCACTGAGATCTGGACCATGACGTTTCTGTCAGCACCAGGTTTTGAAAATGGGTATTTTATTCATCCAACTAAATGAATAGGATTCTTATAAAAGTATCTACCAACCCAGCTTCTTGAAGACTCCTAAAGATAGCATTTAGTAAATTTAAGTTTTAAATCAGAGCTATTTATGAAGAAGGAGATCATTCCAAACAAAACTTCTCCATAGGATTTTTTTAAAGGAAAAAAATGTATGACCAAAATTATCTTGCCTATTTTGCTTTTTAAATTACTAAGTGCTAAGTAGAGAGAGAGAGAGAACAAGTGAGAGATGTTGATTAGTAATTTTATTTTTCCTGATATTATTGTTAAAGTTGGAGAATAGGTTGTTTAAAAAAGTGTTTCCATGATCCTTATTGCACTGAATCTTCATTAAATTCAGTAAAACAATATATTAAGTATTATTTATTATGTAGTAATATTTCAGTTATTTTTTGAAACAGAATATGTAATCATAGAGATTAGTTGAGTTGTTCAGGATGATACAATAAATCAATGGTAGAAATTGTACTGCAATGTATATCATATAATCTTACTTAAACTCTCAGTGTTAAGTCACAAATAAGAGCCATCCATGTAATGAGGTTTGGTTTCTTTATAAAATTTTGTATAATTTGTTAAAAATGCTTTATCAACTCCCTTTATATAGGTATTTTTATTTTACTGTAGTTCTACTGTAGACTACTGTAGTTCTACTTCTATTATATATCTAAAAATACCTTTTCTTCCTTCTCAGTTTTGCTCCAATATTTGTAATACTTCAAACCGTATCAAGAATTAGGCCCAATAAGAAGGTTCTAATGCTGGATGACTGTAAACCTAGTGATGTAGCTTTCCTATGAATTTATTTTTAACCTTAAAAAAATTTGGATGTCTTGATTTTTCAGTTTTATATGTAAATTACAAAGTGATGTGTTAACACACACACACACATATATATATAGATATAGATACAGATATATAGATACATGTCAAATTACATAAGGTATATAGATTGCTAGCTAATAATATAGACCTAATTGTAATTTATATTAATATTCATAAAAAGCGAGTTATATTTTGACCACTAAATATCTAGCTTTAACTTATTCAAAAATATTCAACAGATCACTTCTTCTGAGGACCATTCATATTTATGGGACAAATGTATATACATACATACACTCTTTGCTTTCTTACTCCCGTATTTGTCATCAAGTATCTACTGAAGAATTGATTTACATTTTTGAAAATCCTTAATAATCTGAATGTATATGTTCAAATATCCTTTACTTCATCTCTATATTTTAGCATTTTAAGTTCATTGTGTTTATATTTGTGAAATAAATAACAGTATATAATCTCACCATGGAAACCTAAATTGATATGTCTTTCATAGTTTTTATACCTTTCAAATATTAAAATAGAGAAAAATAAAATTTAAATAACCATTTTATAGAAATAAAATATTAATGTGATTATTCTTTATCAGAACAAAATTTACTCTAAAAATAAAACACATATTTACCCTAGAAAATATGGAATTGGAATTCCATATTGGAATTAAAATATGCTTAACTTTGAACATATTTTAATAAAATATTGAAATGACTCGTATTTAAAGTATGAATAATATTCTATTTTTAAATTATCTGGCATTACTCAAAAAAGCATTTTAATTCAAAGTTAGGATATTGTTTTGTCAAGATTGAATTGACCAGACCTTATCTATGTGGAGAGAATATGTTGATAGAGCATGACGTAAAGAGCACATAGTGCAGACTCTCGCATGGTTCTGAATAATCTCCTTCTTTTTGGTAAATGTAGCTGTCTTCTATCATATATATATTAAGTTGATTTTTCAAATTGAGGGTGAAAAATGGTTTATAATAATGGTATCTCTTATGGCCTTGATACCATCTTAAAGTAATTTTTAACACATCACTTCATCTGTCATAATAATAATATCGTTTTTCCTCTAATACTGACTAAAATTTAACTTTAACCTTCACATCTCAATTTGTATTATTTTTAAAAAGGAAAAGGGAGAGGAATAAACTGTATATGTGAAAAGGTACCTTTTAGAATTCTGTTCTGAAAAATAATATTAATTGAATATTTTTGGCAAATCTTCCTCTGAGTAAAAATAAAATATTCTTTTAAAGTGCAAACTTTCATAAACAAGATGCTAACTTGCTCAAATACAAAATGTAACACAACTCATTCAAATTTATATAATTAATTCAATGGCAAATTATATGACCTACTTTCATGTATGCAATTAGCAGTTCAACAAAATCTCTCACTCTGAATTACTGGAAATATATTGGTGCCCATGAGAAGCAGCAGGGTACTGTCTATTTTAAGTTTGCCTTAATAGCAGGTTATGATCAGCTTTAGGATATTTTCACTCATTTTGTAAGTTATCAGTTTTTGAGAGCAGTAAAGCTGTATCTAATGTATTACATAAATCATCACCTCATTTCTAATTTGTAGTAAATAATAGTCAAGAGATAAATATGATTCTTTTTTTCCTCTCCAATTCCTTAGTTGAACTTAACTGATGAAGAAGCATAGAATAAATGATCTTTTTTCTAAATGAAAAATGATCACTTCATTTTTCATTTATTTTTTGATAGAAGGGTTAATTGGTTTTCTACTATAGTAGTGAAGGGTTAAGGGAGAAGATTTATACCAGTAGCCAGTACTTTGTCTCATATATTAAGCTTACGTTTACATCTCAATTGCATACTTACAAAGAGAAATAGGTGAGATTCTAAATTTTGATCTTAAGTGTTTAATAACTTGAAAATGTTCAAAACATCTGAATTGGTGACAATATTTAAAAAAAGAAATTGAAATTAAATTTGAATGAGGTAAAACATATTTCCCAACTCTCCCTGTTACCACAATTCTATTTTAGTAGCTTTTTATCAATAATATTGATGTAGCTTTCAGGAGTTTTGTAAACCATATCCACATCTTGTTTTTGTAATAAAACAGATTGGCAACAATGTTACTTTTAATGGCATGTTTGCAATTCTTAAAGATTTTTTTATGCCTGATATTTTCCTACTAATACCTGAAACAGGTATGTTTACACAAAATGCAGTTGATTTATATTAAAGAATGTTATAATTATTTAAATGTAAGTTATTTGTTATTAGTCATAAATTCACCCAAATAGTTTACTTACATTTTACATTAATTACTAAGTATTTCATACTTATTCTTCATAAATGAGATAATGAATATATGTTTCTTCTGTGGCATTAAGCGCTATCTGAATGTCAGCTAAAATTATTTATTTCAGGAAATATATTGCTACCTCATAAAACTAAATGATGGTTTATATATTTATTAAGGCTAATTAAGTAGACATGTTAATTTACTCAATGGTGAATCATTTCTCCTTCAGCGGTTTATAATCATTTTAATTCTTCACAACTGGAGGGTAATTTTTCCATTTTTCAAAGGCTATTGTGATCATCAGTGTAAACTTATTAAATAGTTTGATTTAGCTCCACCCAGAAACATGAATGCTATTCTCAGCCACTCAACGTTTTAAGAGATAAAGCAAATTCAAACACAGAAGATGCATTTAACCTTTCTTACTCTCTCAAATTTTATATTTTTTCCTAATTTAATAGTTTGTGGATGTCAAGCATCTAACATCCCCACCCACTACCCAAGACTCAAATTTTCTTTATGTATGTTATCTTGGAGGGACAGTGTGTCTACTATCCAAAGCATAAGGGACCAGATCCATTCCCACAGTCCCACTGCCACTACCTGAGGACCAGGTACATTATTGTGGTTAGCCATCTGATGTTTCTCAGAACTAGTCTATCCCACATAGCCCCACATATGTCAGGACTTACTGAAGAAAAGCTGTGTGGATGTTAAAGGCTGCGAGGAAATGATTCTGTGCCTGGCCTTAGATAAAGTTCCTGCTGCCCAGACTGTGGAGCATTCTTAATTCCTACATTTTCGCCGGGCCTATACCCTGAAACGATTATCTATCTGGGACTCTGTGATAAATGCCAAGTGAATTCCACTTTTGCCTAAGGTAACATGAATTAATTAATGTTGTGTTTTACTAGTTTATCAGTAAGTATCTTTTTGACTTGTATTTTTTCCATATTTTATACTTAATGTTGAGATATACTTTTTCTCTCATGCTGTTTTATCTCTTTGGAGCTTTGCATTTTTAGGGAAAAAAATACAGTCCTGATTCTGCAATGGGTTTCAGAAATATAAATCTGTAGTTTGAGAAGCTATAGAATTTGTTTGAGATTTAATTACTTTGATAACCACTATTCTGGCTTCTATCAGTTATATTAGCTTTGTGTCTTGAACTTCATAAAGCAGAGCCAGACAGTGTGTACTCTTTGTTTATAGCTTATTTTCCTCATCATTATGCATATAACCTTCATTCATATCATTTAGTGTAGCAGCAGTTGTTTCTACTTATCAATGTGTCATATTTGATTGTACAACTACATTGTTCCATTATTGATTCTACTTTTAAAGAGTAATTCAGTTGTTTTGGAAATATTTTGAATATGGTTGCTTTGAACAGTCCTGTAATTTTTTTTGGTAATTATTTGTGCTTATTTCCATAGATAGATGATAGATAGATAGGTAGGTAGATAGAGATATAATAAATATATATATTGCATAATATATATTTGAAATTTCTTAGTGAAGAAGAGAAGAAAAAGCTTACCTTCAGTGGACATTAATAAAAAAAGTTTGCCAAAGAGGTTTTTATCAGTTCTCATACTCACCAAAAATATATAATTTTATACATGTTTGGCATTCTTACCAATATTTGGTATTATTAGTCCTTTTAATTTTCTAGTTGATATCTCATTGTGATGTTAATTTGCATACTGGCCATTTGTTATTTCTTAATTGAAGTACCCATTAGAATTTTTGGTCCATTTTTAGATTGAGTTTCTTATCTTATAATTATTGATTAGCATTTCAATTTTTATTTATTTGAATTTTGTAAAAAAATTTGAAGTATACATGACTTAGAGTATTACATTAGTTTTGGCTGTACAACATTGTGATTTGGTATTTTTGTAACTTATACACCATACAAAGTTATATAAAATATTGACTATATTCCCTTGCTGTACTCTACACCCCTGTAACTTATTAATTTTATAATTGGTAGTTCATACCTCTTAATTCCCTTCACCTATTTCATTCCTCCTATCACCCTTTTACCCTCCAGTAACCTCTAGTTTGTTTTCTGTATATGTGAGTCTTTTTCCGTTTTGTCATATTTGTTTGTTTGTTTTGATTCTGAGATTCCACATCTAAGTGAAAACACACACGGTATTTGTCTGTGTCTGGCTTATTTCACTAAGCATAATACCCTCCAGGTCCATCCATGCTGTTGCAAATGCCAAGATGTTTGGTGCTTTTTTGTGTTCTATGTAATAAATCTTTGCCTAATCCACCAAGCTCATGAAAATGGTTTCTTATATTTTCTCTTAGAAGTTTTCTAGGAAAAAAAAAGAGACTGACCATGTCTTTGTTAAAAGACATTCAACAAAATTCAACATCCATTTCAGATTAAAACACAAAAAAACTCTCATCAACATGAAAATCAAAAAATATTTCTTAAAGTGCCTGACAAAGAACGGTTAGGAAAAAAACCTATAGCTAACATCCAACTGAAAGGTAAGAAATGAATTATTTCCCCCTAAGGTCAGAAACAAGATGAAGGTGTCCACTTTCACGACTTCTATTAAACATTGTACTGAGAGGTTCTAGTCATTGCAATCAGGCAATAAAATAAATAAATAAAGTCAACCAGATTGGAAACAAATGAGTAAAACTGTTTTTATCTGTAGACAACATGATCAGCTATGCAAACAATCTTCCCTTCATGATATGCTGCCCTATAAATTTCTGACTTGCTTAGCCAGCCCCACAATTGCATAAGTCAGTTTCTTATAATAAATCTACATACAGTTGATCCTTGAACAACAGGATTGAACTGTGTGGGTCCACTTATACACAGATTTTTTTCAATAAATACTACAGTACTACAGCGTCTGCAAATGGGTTGAATCCACAGATGCAGAGCCCCAGATAACATAAAATTTTACTGGCTCGATTCTCTGGTCGAACCCTGTCTGATACAGTCATAAAGCTTCTTCTGAAATCTGCATTATCATTTTATTTTATTTGAATATGTTCTAATGAATTAGGATTCCTATGATAGTCAAAACAATATTTCCAAAGACTACCTCATGTGTTATATTCCCTCATACATCTACTAATTCATTAATGAATTTCCTCATTTAACCTATATTTTCTAGGATTTAGATATGCTACCAAGAACTCAGACTTCAGCTAGAATTGGGGAAAAAGTTTGAGTATTTTAATACCTGTATCGCTATTTTTCTAACAATAGTCAGATTCTGTAGTCATATGATTGCTGTTACGTGTCAAATTTTATCAGAGAATCTGGCAGAAGATGAAACATACAGACTTTTTGATCTGATTGAGGGCAGAGAAGAATGTGTCAAGTAATTTCAAAATCAGAGTACATGTAATTAGAAATCTCAACAATGATGGCTGGATTATTACTTATTTTAAGATCAGTTCCTTTTTAAAGGTAATTCTTGGTCTTTGCCAAAATGACAGAATAGCTAATATATATTGTTCTGAAAAAATCCTTAGTTGCTATCAAGGACCTTTCTTAGACTTTTTAAAAATGGTATATGAGGGACATAACATGATTCTTCAGATTGAACTGAATCTCTGAGGTCCCCATTATATGCAGTGTTCTGCAATAAATATTGTGAAGATATCAAAATATATTTGTAATATAAGGTATGATATAAAGTGGTTATTTTCTCTGAAAGTGTTTTTCTATCTAATGCAATTGTTATTACTGAGATATACACATCAGTTATCCATTCATGAATATCTACTCTCATTAATATGTTAGCTACCGAAATCTCTATTACTTTCTATATCAAATATTGAATTAAGGCCTATACACAATAAATTTAACAAAGTCTCTACAAAACTTAAAACATCATCCACTAATTCATACAAAATTATGCATTGCACATAAAACCTTTATAATCAGAAATATAATAAATGAAATCCAAGTCAGTATATTTGGCAAAGTCTACTTTATAAACTGAATAAAAAAGTCATTATGTATATCATGTTAATATAAACTTAAATCACATTGAAAAATACATAAAATTCTGAAATGAATCAAATGATCACAATAAAAAGCTAGTGACTTTCAGAGCTAACAGCATCACTGAAATGGATAAGATGCAGTACAAAGCAAACTTTCAAAATATTTTCAAAATTATATTTGATACAGCACCCAGGTAATTATGAAATGCCACAATTAATCTAAAAAAGTTTTCACACCACATCAGTAATAAAAACAAGAACAACAAAAACAACCCTAAGATTAGGATGGATAGGACTTGTTATTTTGAATATTTTATCAAGAAACAAACAATACATGGAAAGAAGCAGAACTAAGAAGTATTTAAGCATCTGTCCTAATCACAGTTTACCTAATTTTCTGTTACTTCATGGACTATATGTCCTGATAAAACCTATGTTGGAATTATGACAACAAAGAAGTAGAGGAAAGTTACCTTTGTGATATGAGAGACCTAAAAGCATTACCTGCCTCCTCACCAGATAAATTTTTGAGCATTTTTTTAAATAAAAAAAAAATGCAGAAACTGTCTTTTAAAATTATATAAGTTAACTTGGAGGAGGAAAGGATAGTGAACTAATCTTCTTCCATTTAACAGGGGACCACAGATTAGCTTATTAAATTAGGAAGTTGTTGGTTTTGAAAGTTAAGGGAAGGCGTGATGGTTAATATCTTAAGGAAGATGAACAAACAGGGTGAGTTAGATCAAGAGGCAGAACAAGTTTCAAAAGATTGTACAGCCTGAAGTATGCTGATGGGGAAATAAAATGGAAGCAAACTGATAAGAGAGACTTAGTATATGTTTTACATACTTTGCCAGTTTGTTGATGCCATGTCTAAATTCCACAGTGGGCTCGGACCTTACTCTGACATCTAAAGAGCAAATGTCAGGGGAAAGGCAAGAGTGAATTTTGCATGCATATATGAGAGTCCAACTGCTGACAGTTTCTCAAATATAATAAATGATAAATATTTCCTTTTATATATTACTTTTAAATACTAATCTTTCTTCCCGGAGCAATATTAATTTAATTTATGAAAAAAAAAATTTAAGCCATCTACTTCTTCTGGTAAAGGTTAAACAGTTTCTTGTCAAATAAAAGCATGCTATTTCTTAAACAAAAGGGCAGGTTTGTTAATATAACTTGGATTTACTTGCACATATGTCTTAAGTCTTACTGGATGATTGGATGAGTTGACCTTTATGTCTATCAAACCCTGAGGTTTTATGATTTATGATTAAATAACTTTCATTTATTCTTATATAATAGGAAATGTGATACATCACCAAAAATTTTAATTAAGTAGTCCTTTTCTAATCATAGAAATTTCCATGCAAAGGACACAGTCATAAATAAGAACAACCAACTCTAAGAGGCTTTATTTTGATCATCTTAGTGAGTGGCATGGTTGGGACTTCAGGCACCAGGGTCAGAAGTTTGCAAACTAATTGGAAGAATAGGTGAAAGACTCAAGACGAGCATGTTGAGATGGATCAAGAATTCATCACTCTTTTCCATTTATTAGTTCTGTAAACTACAGCAAACCTTTTTATAGCAAAGGGTTTTATGAAGATTAAAGAAAATATTCTATGTGTAACCACTTCCCCAATTATAAGTTTTGTACAAATTTAAACATTTTTACTCTTAAATATTATCATGAATTTATATTCACATTAAAGTTCTAGAACTATGTATATATAGATTTTCTATATCAACTTCTGTACATTTGTAGCTCCTGTCCTTGTAATACAGCGGGGAAGAAAAGGCCTTTTCTAGAAAAAAGATGTGGTAGAGGGCAAGAGAGGAACATCCCTCAAGGCTTCTAATATTCTTGACCATATGCAGGTATATAAACTGATGCATCTTCTAGCTTTGTACCTGTGCCTTGTTTAGTCAGCCATAAGTTTGCAACTCAAAGTAATCATTAACTTGTATAAATAAGGTCTAGGGAAAGAAACTCTGGAGAATGCATATACATACTTAGTGATTAGTTGATAGAAGTTAATGGAGAAAGTGGAGTCAGGGTTCATTTGAATCACAATAGTTAAAGTCTGTTTTTTTAACCTTTCTTCAAGTCTTCAGTTTTCACCTCCTTATCATTTTAGTGCTTTTTCTATCTCGGTATCTTTTTCTTGGTGTATACCAATTAAAAGTACAGGAATATTTCTTACAAAAAATGACTTATTAGCTAGAATCAAATTTTATACTTAATATTCAGTGGCTTTCCTTTTGAGCCCCATTATTTTTGTGAAGTTTGGTCCCTTTCAAATTGTACTGCATTAATAGAACCTTCAAGATAACCAAAAAGAGGTTCTAAAAGCTAGGACTTAAAGCAAACAGAAAAACTTTTTACAGTTGGTGCAAGGAATTATCAAAATATAATTTATACAACCCAGTGCTGTTTAGTACAGCCCAGACTGAATACTTAAAATAGTATATTGATTTTTTTTAGATAAAGTCCATAACAGTTCAAGCTGAATACTGAATAGGTCACTTAGCATATGATAGCTACTTGGTAATCAGCAGCAATTTAAATGTAGCAAATTTTAAAAACATATTTGCACATGTTTAATTAGTATCAATTAAAAAAATATTTTCTAGAATATATGTAAATTATAAAAAATAATTATTGATTACATAGACTATTTTAATCACAAAGCCTCTGTAGACTCCTGAGATATTAACATCCCATAAAATGTCTTTTGGGAGGGTTGCCCTGGGTTGGGGAGATAAGTCATTCTTATAAAAGTCTCATATTCTGAATCCCTGATGTTAAATTCTAAATAGAAGCCACAATCATGAAATTATTATATGAAGTGTTGTCCCTAACTGTATTGTCTTGCACTTAGGAACCTTGAAAGACAACTGTCATTTCTATCTATTCACTTGATCTGAGAGATATTCTAGTATATTATCAATGATTTGAATTTTCAGTTGTAACCTAGATCAGTGTAATCTGAAAGTTTGATCATTTCATGTGTTCTGCACCTGCCAAATTACCTTTGCCACAATTTCATCTCTGCAACAAGTCATACATCTCTTCCTTGTTTTACAATTTCTCTCTGTAGTGTTTATCTCTTCTAACACTACAAATTTGTTTGATTTCCCCTCTAAACTGTGAATTTCATGAGAGATTTTTGTCTGTTCTGTTCACTATTGTGTCACAGGCCCTAGCAGAGTGTCAGATATTAATGGTGTCTAGAAAACATCTGTGGAATGAATGAATGAATCCATGAGAAGAATACTAGTTTCCAGGAAATCATTATATTTACCTTTTTTACATCCAGAGATATATTTACTCATCCCTACCCTTTGTATGATAAAGGTTTCTTCTTGGTACATGACAAACATGAATAAATACTAAAGCAGTTCAGTGATTTTATCCTCCACCTTGAAATTATACAGATTTGAAGGACAAAGAGTAAAATTTACTTCTATTCCTGGAAAATTTAGACTCACTCCAAATTTCTTCACATATAATAAGTTGTTCAAGTAAAATTCATTACATTTAGTTATTTTCTAAGTAGTAGCATGAAATGCTTAAAGCTAGAGTTGGCTTAATTTCAACAAATTCGTTTTACTTTAATAACCCAGAAAATTAAGCAAACTTATTTTTCTCAGGGCTTAACATTGTAACTGAATTTATATGTTCAGAGGAATTAACTTTATTTAATAAGAATTGGTTATTTAGATGTTTTGGGAGATAAAGATTTGTATTTTTACAAATGAAATCTCATTTCAAAATCATTACAAAATACTGTGATTTTGGTGATCAACCGTTTATCAACAATAAGATTTTGTTTTGTTTTGTTTTTTTGGTACGCGGGCCTCTTACGTTGTGGCCTCTCCGGTTGCGGAGCACAGGCTCCAGACGCGCAGGCTCAGCGGCCATGGCTCACGGGCCCAGCCGCTCCGCGGCATGTGGGATCTTCCCGGACTGGGGCACGAACCCGTGTCCCCTGCATCGGCAGGCGGACTCTCAACCACTGCGCCACCAGGGAAGCCCCAACAATAAGATTTTGAATTAAGTTTTATTTGCATACTAGCCCTAGTGAAAAGCTTAAATTCCCATGTACATTTTTATTTAAAATACATAAATTATGTTGCTTTTATTATGTGTTTATGTAAGAGAGTTAATCTGTTCAAGCTCAATCTTTTCGTATAATACTTGCTTATAGTGACACATAAATTAATGATAACCTTGCATGGTTCTAATGAACAAATTAGGCAGGGTAAAAACTAATTCTAGCAAGACTTTTAGCTCGTTTCCTTCACATAATTTTTTCCATTTTTCAAATATTTATTGAACTCCATTATGTGTCAAACGCTAGTCTAGACACTAGGAATTTAGCAAGTAGAATTTGTAATCTCATGAGAAAATAAAAATAATAAACAAATACATGCATAATATTTGGCCATTATGGGTGCAATGAAATAAACAGTGAAATGTTACTGACGGCACTTCAATATTTAAGCAGATTTAATGGATGAGGAAAAGAAGACCATTGAAATGTTACTTAGACATCTTGGAAGAGAATTACAAGTAGACACAATAGCAAATTCAAAATCTTTCATAGGGAATAAGTACAAAGGCAGAAGGAATTCAGCTCTTCTCAAGGACAGAAAGAACAGAGAAAGAAGAGCATGGCTGGAGAGGGTAATTCAAGCGCGAGGATGGCAGAAGGTGAGGTGGGGGAGGGGCAAGGATGAGCTCTTGTAAAGCACGATGGGTGCTGTTTAAACAAGATATCCACAGGCAGCAAGTAACTTCTTGTCCCTGATCTCACTCTGGTCACTTCCATAATCAATACACCTCACTGATATTTTGTGTATATTACTATATATTGACTTTTGTTTGTAGTTGACTTCATACAAGTATATACTATATGTATATATACTAAATAATATATATATATATAACACATATAGATAAGTATGCATGTATATCATTTCATCAAAATAATTTCAAGTGGTTTACAAAATAACAGGTTTTCCACATCTCAGGATAAGAATGCCTTTCACCTCACATTCTAATATTCTAAGTTAGATATTGCATTGCCTGAGTGTCTAAGGGGCTGTATACCAGTGCACTGTAAATGACAATCCACACAAACTTGTCTATGTTAGAAAACCAAGATTCAGAGGTGGATAGGAGTCAGTTACAGAAAGTGCTGAATTAGTGAACACCTCTCTCTTACCCTGCACCTGCCCCATCATTCTCTTGGAATTGGCTTTGAAAGTAGAAAGGATACATTTGTCCTTCAGAATTGTTTTATCTAGAGGGGAAAAGAAAGGCTAGTGCCTATTTCTTCTCAAATAGAAATATTTGAAGATGAAAGTCTTACTGGAATGTCCAATATCCAACACACACAGGCCAAATGGCAACCACAGGCACTCAGAGAGGCACAGGAGGCACGCTTCCTTTCCTGAGACTCTTTGAAGGACCCTGGTAGTCAATAATGGACGGTATATGCAACAGGGAAGTGGTCAGTTGAGTGTTGGTGTGATGCAGGTGAGAGGCCAAAGGACACATGGCTGCCCCTTTGAAGCCCTCAGTAGTAAAGAACCAGCTGCATGAGAGTACTGTTGAACACCAAGTATGTCACATACGCTGTGCACACACCTCAGTATTGACATCATCTGACTAGCTCTAAATAAGACTGAGACCACAGGCTGGCACCATCCTAATTGTCTTAATGAGCCCTAAATTGTGTGATCAGACTCCTCTGTTTTGTGCTACTCCCAGGCAGAGTCATACCCTTTGAAAATAAGCAGGACAGGTGACCAGTTTAAGAGGGAGCTAAATACACCTGAAGAAAAACCTTGATATTGAAATAATTGGGCAATTGAAACCCTTGAGAGCAGTTGGAATTTTAATACAAAGTTCGGCTTTGCAATCACTGGTCTTCACTGAGAAAGTATATTTTTCTCCAGAAGCAGTCCCCAAGACTAAATTCAATGCAAGTAGTTTATTTGAGAGGTGAAAAGAGAGGAATGGGGAAATGAGATGGCTACATTATCCAGCCAGCTGCCAGTGGGGACCACTGGAGTCCAGTCTCACTGGAGACACTCCTGGAGACGAGGAGGAAACACATGTCAGAATTATCTCATCTGACGGGTGAAAGAGCTGGGGTCCTTATACACCAACCCTGTCGGTTCTGTCTGAGAGTGTAGGGGGGAGGTGTTAATTCTACAGCATGTATAGTCGGCTGTGCCAGTGTTAAAGTTGGATCTAGAGGCAAGAGAGCCCAGACACAAAGTGATGCTGCTGGCATTTGGAAATCTGGCTAGTGCTCAAGCGCTGAAGTGCTGAGGCTGTGGGTGGGATGCTGTCAGCGTGTTGCACCAGGACTGGTGTAGGAAAAGAGGACTGCATCAGAAAAATACAGGTTGGTCCAATGCCAAGATATACATATGTCACTATGATAATAAAATAATTTCAAGTGTGCACATATTTAATGGCAACTGCCTAATCATGCTTACTGTGCATATTGTTGTGACTAACTAATTAGATTCTAGTGTTAAGTGGGGAATGCGGAAATTATGATTGATTTTGAATCAAATATGTGCCAGGCATGCTACTGGACGAATCACTTCCTTTATTTTCACTGTAACCCTTAAGACCTATTCTACCTGTTGAAAAGGAGAAAAATTGAGGTCCAGAAAAGCTTTCAAGTTCATGTATCTAGTACCTGATAAATATGGGATTCCCCATAGTGTGCAGTGCTATACTTGGCACCCAGTTGATAAATAAATGCACAACAAAATGATCAACATGCAAGAGTTAAAAATGGAAAAAAGACATTTTAAAATATGGACATTGCAATGAAAATACGTTCAATGAAGACATAATCATCTTGAAAAGTTCTCATTTATGTGCAATAACATTAAGTTCCTCAGGCCATAGTGATTTAAGATGTTACATTTTAACCATATTTGTATCCATATATAATGCTGGCTAGAATATCCTGTTCTCAAGCAAGCCCTCTCATTTGAGAGATTTTTTTGTTTTAATATCTGCATGCTGCTCAGTGGAAGCTCTCTCTCTCTAATGCAAAAACTTTCCATCCCCCTGAACACCAGCCCCATGGGATGTCTTCATCTCCAGCTCTATTGAGCGGCAAAATTCCACTCCAGGATATCATTTTGTCATGTAGCAAACATGGAAATAAGATAAAGGAAATCCAGTTGTCTAGATGAAAGGAGTATACCTGCTCTTTTTATCCCATACCTCTCCTGACTTGGCTGTCTCTTTTCTTTCTCCCATTCTTATATTATTTTCCTTGATTGGTTAAGAGGAACATCATGTCTTCAATATTAACCGTGCCTTTTTTGTGTTGATTATCTTCATAATTCTTCCTCTATATACCTTTAACACTTTATAGTGTCAGAGCATGAAGTAGGAATTATTATCATCTATTTGCTAATATCTAATCTCAGAAATCTGACTGAAGCATGTGATACAATAAAATTTCAAATAATAATAAAAATATTACTATACTTAATATTTTTCAAGTATATACTGTGTACTATGTGTTTATTCCAAATTAGCTGATATCATCCTTTAATAACTTCATAATTTGGTGTTACCCTTATGAAAGATCAAAGGTGTATCATAATCCTATTTCCTTTACATGGCCTTATGATCCTGTACAGTAGAGAGAGAGATTGAAATGATTTGGTTTGAACAGTAAAGCTCAGCTTTAGCATACAAATATTATACACCATTAAAAAAACAATGATTTCCATAACTCTCTAATCACAAAATACATACATTGATTAAAAAAAAGAAATGGGGATAAGAGAAATGTCATTGGCTAGCCATCTGTCATGTTTCAAGTGATTAACACAGGCACAACTACCTACTATCTCAATCGTTATAATAATCCTATAATAGAGGTAAAATTATGCCCGTATTACAGAGAAGAATCCGAACTTGTGAAGGTTAAATTAACAAAGGAATAGGAGTTATGTAAAGATTTCTTTGTAACCCTGGAAAAAGAAGGAAATTTATAAATATCTTCAAAGATCTTATTTAGTTCTCAATGATACATATTAACACTAGATGCCAACCTGTTTTTTTTCCAAATGTGAGTAATAAAAAGTTGAGGATGACAATTAAAGGATCGCAAGTGAGACATACAACTACTGAATCAATGAAGATGGGAACCAAGAAAACAAGAAAATCCATTCTATCTTAACAGAGTGAAAGAACAAAGAAGGAAGAAAGAAAGGGAGGAATAAATGGATGAAGAGGGAGGGGTAGAGATCAAGAAACTGTGGCAAATAGAAAATGTGAAATACTTTGGTAGGAATACAGAAATGTCTTAGCTCATTAGTAACCAAAATTCTTAAGATTAAAACAAATGAAGTGCTGTATACTCTTTCAAAGTGCCACACCTCAAAGTAAAAATGATGAAATGATATGTGGTAATACAGTGATAAATTGTTCAGAACACAGCAACAGTTTAATAAATCTAACATTACAGTGGTTTATTTTTTAAGCTGCCTCAAAAATACTTTGTAGATTGAAAGTGAATAAGAACATAAAATATGTGAAGAATTTAAAATCTATGTGTTCATAATTAACAAGTCCAACCCCATATATTATGTATTATTCAGCAAACGGAAAACACAGTTTTTTCAAGCATTTAAAAATTGATTAACTTTAATTAATGCCAAATAGTTTCAACATGAAGTCCAAATTATATTCTAATAATACTATAAATTAGAATTTAAAGGAAAAATATTGTAAAATATATATGTAATGCTGAGCAACTTTGAGGCTGTTTCTAAGTACTAAGTAAGATTCCTTAAATAATTTATTACACTTGTGTCTAAAAATTAGGTATAAGTATGCTCAGTGCAGCTGTGAAGACAACCCAAATGTTTGTCATATGGGAGAGTTGGAATAAATTATATCCCATTTAGGCTATAGATATAAAATCTAATCTATAGAATACTATTTTACAATTTAAAACAGTTGGCTAGACATAAATGAACAGATTTAGAGAGATCTCCAAAGCAAATATTAAAAAATGTCACAGATAAATATGTATAGTGCCTTTTATGTAAACCTCTTATAAATGGGCATTGATTTTTTTGTTGTTGTTATCTGTAATAAACACATTGAAACAGGATTAAAAGAATGCACAGTTACAAGAGTTCACAGTAGTTATCCCTGGGGAAGAGAGAAGGCAAGTGGAAGGGAAGCCATTAGAAAGGGGACTGTCACATTTATCTTGCTGTATTTCCACATTATTTGAATCTCTTAAAACAAAAATACTTTGTGTGTTATTCACTAATTAAAAATGTAAAGCACACACACACACACCACATAGATATATAATTGCCAACTACTTGGTAGGGACTGACAACACTAGTGTTACTGTATGGTACTCATCGACTCATATTTGGGTATCACATAATTCATTGTAACAAAAACCAATTTCTTTGGGAAAGTATATTTATTTTTACACCCTGATCACTTTTACTGGTTCTTTTTTCCATTTTTGTTTAAAATTAAAAAAAAAAAAGCAAATCTAAATATGTTGCTCATTACTGCTGTAAAAGATGATAGAAATCTAAAGCATCGTGTAAGCAAGATAGGCTATAATTTGAGCTTTCAGGAGGATTAGTAAGATCAGAACTGTGGTGCCCAAGACAGGAGTAAAGTGTGGACTCGGTAGTGAGAGAATTTGGAAGAGACATGCTTTTTAGCTCGGGGCAGGAGAGGAGAAACTTACTGGGATATAGAATTGGTCCTCAAACTAGAACATTTCAGCTTGAAGGTCAATGGATGTAGCAAAATTTATGTTCCTATAACACAATGGGATTCTATTGATAGATAGTAGTTACCTTTTGAGTATTATCTCTATGTGTTGGAGAACTTTGTAAAAAATATTTATGGACCTTGAGGCACAGTGAGATAAGAATTAAAGCACTGGCAAAATGGATGCCCAGACCCCTTCTCATCCAGGGAATTAGCTGCAGTGCAATTCTTGGCCCAGTCCCTGCTTTATGAATCATTTCACATAGGACATCATTTTTACTGCTTCTGAGTCCTCCACTGGGTATTCTTGTACCACAGAGACACAGGTATTAACTATGGCCTCACAGAGGAAACAAGTTTATGCCTTTTAACTTACTCTTGTTTTCTAATGCCAGACTAGAGGAATTCACCTAAACCGATGGTTAAGATTGTGAGCAAATAATCTCACTTGACCATCTGCAAGAGTTTGACTGATGAAAACATCTTAGAACAAGTCTATTTGTCTCTTTTGTGTTTACAGTAAGTTATACATTCAAATTTCTTCACTTTTTAAAATTTAGTTCCACATTTTCACTCTTATACATGTATACTTGCAAACGATATATCAATTACTTGCAGAATTTTAACGCATTGTAAAAGAGATCACATATGGTCCCTTTCAATCAAATAGTCTTAACCTAATTTCATGGCAAATATTTATCCAAATAAAACATAGTAACATTAAATATAATCAAGATTTAGAATATGTCAATGAATATTGAATTTTTAAAGCCCGAAGTGTTTTCTGTCCAGTAGGCTTAGTTCTTATTGAGGACAGTCTTAAATAACTTTAAAATATTCCAGTGTGATAAGAAGGAGCTGTAGATTAGCTCATTGTGGAATTATAGTTCCCTTGCTTAATGATTGTAGAAAATTGCCTGGCAATCGAACAAAGAGAAAGAGGGTGATATGGTGAATGCCGGCTAATTAAACCAATAATTGCTTCTTCTTGTTCTACCAAGATAATGTGCCCCTGGTAATTTTAAGTGAAGTCTTGAAGCGGTTTCTTGAATGAAGTGTTGTGCTGGTTAAAGCTCTAGTATATACAATTCTCCTTGTGCTTAGATGGTGGCCTACTTCTAGGAGTTCCTTGCATGGCTTGATTTAAAAAAAAAAAAAAAATCAATGGCATGGAAGACGTCTCACATTAGAAATGTTTATGCAGATAATATCTTTGTATTGATGCTTTTATTCCTTATAACCTATTCATGTCATGCAATATATATAAATTTGGGAATTAATTGCTCTAATGGTAGAGATGCCACACTCATGTAATTTCCTGGGAAGAATTCTAAACATTAAAATGTGTTGATCGCCAAAATCCCATTATATTAACCACAACACATTTTATATACTTCACCTTATTAACAAATAGCAATAAGATATTAAGACTTTCATTTCATAAATATCTTTAACCTGTTTATCCTGTAAGATCATTAATACTGTTTTTGAACCTACATCATTCAACAATTCTGGTTTAGAAATAGTACACTAGTGTCCTCAGGAAAATAAATTCAGTTTTTTTTAATAAAAGTTTATTATTTAATATATATATGTTTATGACAATGCTTCTAGTGAACTTTTTCACTTCTCTACATTGATTTCCTACAATAACCACATTTTCCCCATTTATTACGATAAAACCAACATTGCTTTTTAAAATTTTTAATACAGAGGAGAGTAAAATAATGGCGGAGTGTGATGTGTAATTTATTGAATACTATACACTGTGATACTCAGCTTTTCCAAATTTTACTATGGATTGTAACCCTTACTGTTACCTGTTTGGTTACTGTGTCATGACTTTGCTTTCTTGATAGTTCATTTTCTGCCACATTCCAAGAGTGAATTCTAATATACTTCTATATAGAAGTCAAATTTATATGTAAAGCCTGCATAAATGGTTTTTCTTGTTTGCATGTGTGTTTCTTTATATTTTTACCAGATTAATGTACAAAAAGCTTATAATACTGAATAAATGACAGAAATCTAAAACATTTCCATACAGTATGTTATTTGTTACTCTTATTTTTATGTAGACATTGCATAAAAGCTTTGGAGTTTTTATTTTATTACAAACTCTCTCCCTCTCTATGACAGAAAGCCTTTTATCATTATGCTGCAGTTATGCTTAAATGAGACCAATATTGCTAAGCATGTTTTTGGAAACATTCTATCATCACTTACTTAAAATAATTTTTTTTGGTGAAACATTTTATAAGGCAGGGTGAGTGCTTCCTAAGAAGCAAATAGGTTTTCTATAAACTTATTAATTCTTTAGGAATCATAGGATATTACAGCTGGAAAACAGTTTAAAATCATTTAAGCTCAAATCTTATATTTTAGAGATGAGTAAGATTGTAACTTTGTAAAGCTTTTTGTTTAACTATAACATAAATATTACCTTAACTTTCCTGGTTTACTTCCATAGCGTGTTATTACATTATAGTCCTCTATAGATATGCAAATTTCCCCATTTTAGGATAGCATTTCACAGGTTTAATCTAAGGACAGTTTACATCTACATGCTGTACATTCAGCACAGAACTGAAGATACAGGTTTATTATAACCCATTTTCCTAGCAGAGCCTACAATTCAGTCAGAAAAGTAAATCTGGCACAGTGATTCCCCACAAGGAAAATTCTTGCAACCTATTTTTAATAGAGTTATTATCCTGAAAATTCATGCTAAACATTTTCACAAATAAGTTATCATAAAAGTCAGCTTTTTAGGGCTTCCCTGGTGGTGCAGTGGTTGAGAGTCCGCCTGCCGATGCAGGGGACACGGGTTCGTGCCCCGGTCCGGGAAGATCCCACATGCCATGGAGCGGCTGGGCCCGTGAGCCATGGCCACTGAGCCTGCGCGTCCGGAGCCTGTGCTCCGCAGCGGGAGAGGCCACAACAGTGAGAGGCCCGCAAAAAAAAAAAAAAAAAAAAAAAGTCAGCTTTTTAAAATGTGCAATGCTGGGACTTCCCTGGTGGCGCAGTGGTTAAGAATCCGCCTGCCATGGGTTTGATCCCTGGTCTGGGAAGCTCCCACACGCCACGGAGCAACTAAGCCCGTTCACCACATCTACAGAGCCTGTGCTCTACAGCTCATGAGCCACAACTACTGAGCCCGCATGCCACAGCTACTGAAGCCTGCACACCTACAGCCCATGCTCCGCAACAAGAGAAGCCACCACAGTGAGAAACCTATGCACCGCAACCAAGAGTAGCCCCCACTCGCAGCAACCAGAGAAAGCCCGCACGCAGCAATGAAGACCCAATGCAGCCATAAATAAATAAATAAATTTATTACAAAATTAATGAATACATAAATAAATAAAGGGAGTTGATTCCTAGTCTCCTGCAAGTTCCTGGTGAACCAGGCCCCTGAAGACCTCCCTGACTCCCTAACCAAGAAGCTCCTAGGGTAGATCCCAGGATGATTCTGGTCTGAAAAAATAGTGGCATTGTCAATTTTGTTAGAGCAAAAGAAATAAAACTATTTAAAAATAATAAAAAAATAAAATATGCAATGCAACTGCAGTCTTTGAAAGTGACATATACACATTTATAAGTTGTGAAATAGAATTTCAGAGAGAAATACACTCAATATGCTTGAGCTTGCAGAAATTCATACAGTGAGACACAATTTGGCCATAAAGAACTTATGCTTGTTCTCTGTCTTCATAAAAATTTTTGATATAAAAACATCTGTTTAAAACTTGTAAAAATAGTCTGCCCATGCATGTAATCCTAAGCATCATGAATTACTTGAATACTGAAAGTCTGAAGTGTTGTGCTGACATAGATGATTCCTGCTGATGGATGAATGTATCGAAAGACAAAGCATGACTGTTGAGAGTGGGAGTAATTGTATATCATTAGTGTTTTATACACAAATCATCCTCATTTCACTTCTAATTTATACAATAATCATTTTGACTTATATCAAAGTGTTTAAGATTACCAAAACCACTATAAGGATTGCTCCATTTACAACACAAAAGCTCAATATAATGAAATATTAAGTTAATATCTGGAAAAATAAAAAGAACCTGAGAAAATAAATTTTACCCAACACATTATTAGGTTAAATATTTTTCACATCAACAAACCAACACATAGTATATTAATGGTATAATAACAACTGACTCAAAAATCATAACTTACTGTTTTAAAAAGGAAAATTTCAATATTATATGTAAGAAGTAGCAACAGTTTTCAGTATGATATAAAAGTCAAAGTGCTAAGCAAAAATCTTTAAAATATGAAATGAATATATATTTAATAAATCACCTATTTCGATGCCAAATATTTGACTGTCAACCATAAAACAGAATAAGAACATAGACATTAGTAATCAAGGCTTCTGAGAAGCTCAAACACCAAGTCATAAACTTTCATTGTAGAAGCTCATCCAGTTCAGAGGAAAAACCACATTTCTTGAGTCATATACTGTCATCCTTTACTGTGAAGCAGAATTGCTCAGTGGTGTCCTTCGTGGGCCCTGGGTTGAATCCTGGCTCTTCCAACTTCCAGTTGTGAAATCTTGGCTATCACTCAGTTTCTCCATTCTTCATTTGTTAAATGGAAATTTAATACTATCATCCTCATAGGACTGTTGAGTGAATTAAGAGAGTTAATATAAAAATGGTCATTAAGCTTACTGTTAGTTTATACCTAAAGATATAAAAATTGTTTTCTTTTCCAGTGGCATAACATTAGATAGAGTACCCTCTCTTGGACTGAGCCTCCTTTCCACCATCTCAGTATTAAACCTACATTCTTCACTTACTGGGGAAATTGTGTATATTTGTAAATCTTTCAAACACGGAAAAGCTAAAATCTTGACAACACATGTGATCTCCTATGTAAGATGTGGAATATAAATATTGATTATTTTTAATTTGCAGCAATAAAAAATATTTGAATTCAGTTAAAAACTAAAATAGCTGTTATAGCAAACATAAATTACCCTTGTAAAAATAAAGAGCATTAATTAACTTAAGGAATAGCAATCCTGAATTCTGTCTTTAAAAAGGATATACATCTGTGAGAAAAAAAAATTTTTTAAGTAATGAAATATTTGAAAATAAGCAATCAACAGAACAGTAGTAAATACAAAACAAAAATCAGCATGAAAAATGGGTGTCAGAGCAAGTAAAACAAGGCTACAAACACTGAGTGACCTAAATATAGTACTCTATAAAATATATCACTCTACATAGCACAATGATAAAAAGTTATGCTGAAAATAAAGTAGCACAGATTTAATTTTTCTGTTTTTTGTTGTTGTTGTTGTACGCGGGCCTCTCACTGTTGTGGCCTCTCCCGTTGCGGAGCACAGGCTCCAGACGCGCAGGCTCAGTGGCCATGGCTCACGGGCCTAGCTGCTCCGCGGCATGTGGGATCTTCCCGGACTGGGGCACGAACCCGTGTCCCCTGCATCGGCAGGCGGACTCTCAACCACTGCGCCACCAGGGAAGCCCTAACTTTTCTTTTTTTTTTCAATATTGTTAAGCACAGGAAGATGTTTGTACTCCTCATACTTAAATCATAAAAACTTAATCTTAACATTTATAAATTATATTGTATTCTATTGTTAAAAATATAAGTATCTGTATTATGGAACATGATGTGATTGACTTCCTTTCTCAGAATACTATAAAACAAGTAAGCAGTGTAAATTTTCTGTGAAGGCAGCATAAGTGAGAGATGCTCTCCTATAAGGCAATACAAAAGTCTCAGAACTTCTTATGCTCCCAAAATTATTTGGGGGCCAAAATTAACAAAATAAGGGAATTTCCTGGTGGTCCAGTGGTTAGGAGTCAGCATTTCCACTGCCAGGGGCCGGAGTTCAATCCCTGGTCCGGGAAGTAAGATCCCACAAGTGGCATGGCATGGCCAAAAAAGAAAACAAAAACAAAAAACCATAATAATAAAAGCAACAGCCTTTGATCTCACCCTAAAGATTTTGTGATCATTTACAAACTTTTCATAAAAATGTTTCTTAAACAAATGCAACTTATGATTCCCCACTTCTTTTTCCATCCTTCATCCTTCTCTTAGCATCAATCATAAGACCCATCAATTATATCTTCCAAATATTTTCTCCTTTCTCTCTATTCCCACTGCTATCATCTCAGTTCAGGCCAAATCATCTTCAAACACATCAGAGAGTGCTGAGATAAACACATGACATTAGTACATCTACCTCTATTCTAGATTTTTAAATCTACAGCCACCTACTATGTAGATACAAAATAAATATCTATGAGTTTACCTATATTAAAAAAAAAACAACTTTCCATTCTTCCTCTCCAAATGTGCTTTACCCAGTTCCCCATCTCAATAAGTTACAACTCCATCCTTTAATTCCCTGAGACCAAAATCTTTGAGGTCTCATTGATTAGACATTTCTTGTCTTACCCCACGTACAGTCCAGCAGCAATTCATATTAGCTGTCTTTAAAATATATCTGGAATTCAAACATTTCACCTCTGTTTCCCAACTCTGAGCTATCTTCCTCTCTCCTCTGGATTAATGTATTAGTTCCTTACTGAGGTCTTTGCCTTTGAATGTTTCTATTTTCAAAACATTCGACAAGACTGGTGTTTTACAAATAAATGACTAAGTCATGTTGCAACTCTTTCCAAATCCCTGCAATGGACTATTTTTTTTTTAATAATAAAAGTCCAAATCCACTCGCTCTAAACAGAGAGTTACATCTGTGTTCATGGACATGTCAAGAAGGTTTCATCCTCCAGTCAGAGGCCTATGTTCCAGCTTTTGCTTCTGCCTACAACGATTTTCTCACAGATCATATGAATAACTCCATCTCCTTCAGTTCTTTGCTCAACTATCAAATTCTCAATGAACATCCTAAGACTCTATTTATAGCACCATGACATGACTGACCAGTGCTAGCTGATTCCACTTACCATTTGTGGAGGTTCCCATTGGTTCTCTCATTTGTTTATTCTTTCTAGCCAATTTCAATGCAATTTCTTCTACTTTTATCTAGTTACATAAATTTATAAATTTTATTACCATAAATAGCAGACAATGACATCTTGGTTAGAGGTATGAGCTTTGGAATTAACTGCCCGTGTTCAAAACATTGGCTTTCAGATGGCATCAGTGCAATGTTAGGAAAGTTAATATACCTGTATGTGCCTCAGTTTCCTCATCTCCAAAATATGAATGATAATAGTACCTATTTCAGGGTCTGATATCAAGATTAAATGAATTTATACATGTATAGTTCTTAGAACTGTACCTGGTCTATAGTAAGGACTCAACTCCTATTAACTTTTATTATTAAAACATAAATAAAAGGTGATAATAACATTTCTTTACTTCAGTGGGGTTGATGGGTGACAAAATTGCCAAATATTAAGGAGTTCTCAATTTTAAAATTCGAACCATGCAGTTTTATTTTACAAAAAATGAGTGTTCTAAATTTTTTGACATTTCCTATTTTGGAAACTATGTCAATATTTTGCTACCTAGCAGACATAGTATGAAAGACAAGGGGATTATTCTTCCAAAATTCATCTGTTCTTACTAACAAAGTTTGTTACATATATTATTGTCTTGCCTTCTCAATTTTATTTACTTTGTGTTAGTTATGTACAATTCAGTAATGTCTTACAATAGCTTGATTCTAAAATTGAATATAAATAACCAATATTTAAATATAATCGTGTGATTATTATTTACAGTAATTGCAATATGTTATCACATGTAATTAAAATACTTTGCTTAGGTGGCTCTACTAAAAACTGAGTTTTTATTAATACTGCTTTACTTCATCTGGATAATAATCATTTAAAATGGTTTGTCTCCTGCATTATCCTCCTCTTTTACTTTTTTACTTTGTTGAAATAATTTAAATATTTACTTTCAACTGGATATAGATAGATAGATATAGATATCTAAATTCTTTAAAGGCCAATATGCTTTTAATTGGCTCTCACACTTAGATAATTTTTAGGCTTGGTATGTAATTGTTTCCCTTCATATTTGAAGCCGCTGTTCCATTACATTTCAGAATGTTGTATTGCAGATGAGAAGTCTAAAATCAGCCTGATATTTTTCCAATGAAGTTAAGCTGAAATTTTTGTCTTGCTTTTATTTTTCTTCCCATTCTGAAGGCTTTAAAAATATTTAGAAATGTCACTTGATTTGTACTGAATGTGGATCTGATTTCAATCACATTTATTGGATCTCAGGTGGAATTTAACTCTCTCAGGGATTCTGAATTCTGTAATGAAAAGCCTAGTACAATAATACTCCTTTGGCCTCCTTTCAATAGTTTCTATTGACTACAGGCTTGGAATTTCTTAGCCCTCTTATATTAGTGGAATGAAGCATATTTTAAAACAAAAAGTAAACCTGCACTCAGAGAAATTATTATGACGCTTGTCACATACAGTATTATTGCCTGAAGAGCCTAAGAATGCAGATCATTATAAACTGTTTTACACAAAAATTGTGTCTTAGTATAATCTACCTGGTCAAACATAATTAAGGTGTAATCTGTAATATGTTAACATACTTAATTTATCTCTAAGTTTGAAGTTATATAAACTTATAAAGACGTCATACATTCTATCCCTTATCCTAAGACACATAAGATAGAAAAAATAATTACAAAATGATGATAAGTAGAGGAGTGGTTTTCTAAGTGATGCAAAGTTTCCTGTGAAAAAAACAAGAATGAACATTAGATCCATTAAAATCTAATCAATAATTTGTTCTCAGTAATGTGTTGCTGAAATCTATTTATTCCTGACCACTTATTCGTGCTTTCCCCCCAACAATAAAGCAGTAAGAGTTGGGGAGTGTATACTGCCTGTAAGTTCTACACTGGTGACATATTATTGTTCCCTACAACCACTTTGCAATTTAGTAATATAGATTGTACTCTAGATTCACCAAGGTCAGATAGTTTTGGGTTTGACTCTCCACGACTTAAAGCTTAACACCTTGATCTACTTAATCTCACTAACACCACGTTTGACATTTTTGAATGGGGAGTGAGGAAAATGATACCTTATCGCCAAATGGCAATGCTAAAGTGAAATGCCCTTCATAAAAAGCTTGGCATTTAGTGGTTGTTCCATAAATGTTTGTTCTCTCCATCCCCTTTTACCTACTTTCTCTCTGCATCTACTGTGCCAATCCAAGGGAAAATTTGCCTATCATCTTCATAACATTTTTTTTCTTTTTTCAGTATATTAATTTACTTCTTTACATTTATTTTTCTTTAGTAATTTTTGGTTTACTTTCATGAAATGAAAGAGGCATATGCATGATGTTAGGTTATTAAATAAACTTTGAGATTTATGTGCCTGGTGGCTGAAATTGTGGGTGAGTATAATTGCAGAAAACTTCCTGAGGATGATGAGCTCTGAAATGTAGTAGGTATGTAAAGATATTGCTTGGCAATGGGAGAAGCTATTAGGATGTGTATAATGAAACGTTTGTATGTCCTCAATGTCTCACTTTTTAATTATTCAAGGAAGCTATGAAATAAAAATGCTAAATTGGCAAACTGCAGCATTAGTGATCTAATACAGGGTAGGATGCTAAGGATCTAAATTAGAGCATTCTTTTTCGTCTGTATACAAACACTAATCGTCTGAAAGAAAGAAGTTGAGCTTCTCTTAGGTTAAGCTCTTAGACCTGAAAACTATTATAAATTGTTCCTCAGGCTCTTCAACACGTTACTTTCATTTTCTTCTTTGCCCAATGGACATTTTATTTTGTTTCTTGTAAATGTATAATGTGTGTGTATTATGTATGAGGAAGGTCTATAAAATTATTTTAAAAGATGGCAGAAATATGATAGGGGCAAACATTTATAAATACCTACTCTGAGCTGGTGATCTTACACATAGTCTGTCTGAGAAATAGGTATTGTAATTGTCCTCATATTAATATGAGGGAATGGACGCTTCTGAGAGTTTAAGAGACTTCCTCAGAGTCACACATTTGATGAAAAAAAAAAAAAAGAAAGTAGTAATCATCTGAAGACTTTTCTAAAATGTTATACTGTTAGTTCACTTGGAAGACCGCTCACATTATTTTTGTTTGCCTCTGACATACACTAAGTGTTACTTTTAGAAACTTTGCCAAAGTACCAGGATAATTCCCTTCTCTTTGCTAAGACCTATTTAATAATTTGGTATGATATAAAGCATGATGTGGACATCCATAACAAAGAGGAACAGAGACCCGTCCAAAGAGTTTTTAGTATACCTTAGATTTTATTTGACAAGGCTCTTTTTTATTTTCTACTGAAAGTAATATTAAATAATAGTCACATATCACCTAAATTGGTTTATTTTTTTAATCTCAAAATAGAAAATCTCTGTCATACAACCTGGAGTGGGGAAGGAAGAAAAATACAGTTTGCTTATGCTAAATGAGTATTTCTATATTATATAAATGTGATTAGTAATTCCTTCTAAAGTGAGGAAATGCTCTGATACTCTCCTTTATAATCTAGATGATTGAAGTTATGACATTTCAGTGAAACTTTTCTCCTTTGGGACACAAATGGTCAGCTTTATCTTTTACCTGACTGAGCCATTACAAATAACCAAGTAGGTGTATCTACCACCCCACCACTCCACCCAGAGTATAAGACATACAATTTTTGAGGCACATTATATGTTTCTACTTACTATTTTCCCTTGTGGTGATTATAATACTGTAAGGATCTTGCAGTGGCAAGATCTAGAAATACTGTGACAGCCTATCCCACACGTGTTTTCCCTGGAGAAGATTAAAAACCCTAAAACTGGCAATGTGGAAGAACTGGGATTCAAGGAGGATTGTCTGCATATAAAAAAATATTTGCTGTCTAACAGTGCCATCCCTAGCAACATTAAATGACTAAGTGTCATCGTGTGGTTTCCAGGGAATGAGCAAAGCAGAAAACATTTACACTTTAATCTTTTACTTTTCACTGAGTCTCCTACTTGGTGATATTGAGCCAACATCCCCGCCAATCATAAAATGTCCTTCATCCTTCTTTACCTGCCCATAAATATGTCCTCCTCCTTATCATGATCAAATATATTGATAAAATAGTTTATGTGTGCCCATCTCTTCTCTTTCCATTTTTTTCATCATTCCAAGCAATTTTGCTTCCACCATTAGCTTTCAACAGAAAATTTTCTGCAAAACTCATCAGTGATCTCTTACTGCAAAATTAAACTTTATACACATCCTTCTCTACTTACCTGCAGTATTTCATCTCTATCTAATACTCTCTCACTCTTAAAACTGTTCCCTGCTTTGTTCTCTCTTTTCCATTCTTTGCCAACTGTTCTTCTCCTCTTTCTCTGATGAAATTTTCTCAGCCTGCTGAAAATATTCCTCATCCTCTACTTGCTTCTTAAATATTGATGACGTTCTGTGTTCATAATCTTTACTCCAACTCTAAACTTTCGTAAGGTCATTTATTATATACACAGACTAGGATACAAATGTTCATATTTTACATTTTCATAAGAATAATTTTGTAAATAGGTATTTTCATTAAAATAATTTTGTAAATAGGTCTGTGACCCATGCCCATGCACAAACCAAAGGCAAGCTTCTCCTTGGAAGGATTGCCTCTTAAATTGCTTACATTTCACAGTGTTTAGGATACTGCATGCACACAATCACTTCTAAAAATATAGGTAGTCTGGTGAATATAGGGAAAGCTACTTTTCTATATTTTTGTCTTTATCAGCCTACACATAAAGTATCTGTGGATTTCTTTTTTTATTAATTTTTATTGAAGTATAGTCACTTTATAATGTTGTATTAGTTTCTGCTGTACAGCAAAGTGAATCAGTTATACATATACATATATCCACTCTTTTTTAGATTCCCTTCCCATCTAGGTCACCACAGAGCACTGAGTAGACTTCCCTGTGCTTTATGGTAGGTTCTCATTAGTTATCTGTTTTATACATAGTAGTGTATATATGTCAATCCCAATCTCACAATTCATCCCACCTTCCCTTCCCACCTTGGTAACCAAAAATCGTTTTCTACATCTGTGTCTCTATTTCTGCTTTGCAAATAAGTTCATCTGTACCATTTTTCTAGATTCCACATATAAGTGATATTATACAATATTTGTCTTTCTCTTTCTGACTTACTTCACTCTGTATGACAGTCTCTAGGTCCATCCATGTCACTGCAGATGGCACTATTTCATTCCTTTTTATGACTGAGTAATATTCCATTGTATATGTACCACATCTTCTTTGTCCATTCCTCTGTTGTTGGGCATTTAGGTTGCTTCCATGTCCTGGCTATTGTAAATAGTGCTTCAATGAACATTGGGGTGCAGGTATATTTTGAATTATGGATTTCTCCAGATATATGCCTAGAAGTGTGATTGCTGGATCATAAAAATTGCTGTATTTTTAGTTTTTATGGAACCTCCATATTGTTCTCCATAGCAGCTGTACAATTTACATTCCCACCAACAGTGTAGGAGGGTTCCCTTTTCTCTGCACCCTCTCCAGCATTTATTATTTGTAGATTTTTTGATGATGGCCATTCTGACTGGTGTGAGGTGATACTTCATTGTAGTTTGGATTTACATTTCTCTAATAATTAGTGATGTTGAGCATCTTTTCATGTGTTTTTTGGCCATCTGTATGTCTTCTTCAGAGAAATGTCTATTTAGATCATCTGCCCATTTTTTGATTGGGTTCTTTGTTTTTTTGATTAAAATATCTGTGGATTTCTTTATTATTCTTTACCTTGACTAATTCTGTAAGGTAAGCATGGCTAATTGCCAGGGAGAATAAGGTTCAAGGTGCAAATAAAGGGTTGATTATAATAAAGAATCATAGGATTTCAGTGGAATAAAAAAAGAAACAATGACACAAAAAGTGTGATGGATAGTAAAAAAAACTTGGTAGGATTGATAATTTTCAGTGTCACCTGCAGTGCTGAATAATTTGCAGGAATAGGAGTATTGGATGGAGTAAGGTGGGAATTAAGGATGTTGGTCTGAGAATGAGATATTTTGAAGCTGAGATTAAGGTGGAAGGGAAGTTATTGGTAATGACAATATGTAGGATGTAACCATGGGAGAAAGTGGCTAAGAGCAGAAGACAAGGTTACCTGCAAAAAAAAAAAAGAAAGTAACAGAAGTTAAAATTCAAGAATAATCCAAGGCTTTTGAAAATAAGAAATATTATGACTGGAGTAGTGAACTAAAATACTTAAGATCATTTCTCCATGTATTCAAACATCAAATGATTATGCCATACACCTGAAATGAATATAATGTTTTATGTCAATTATACCTCAGTAAAAAAATAAAAATAAAATACTCAAGAAATAACCCAAGCACTTGTGATTAACAATAACAAGGAAGGGTAGTGGAATATATATATATATATATATATATATATATATATATATATATATTATATATATATAATTTGATGATATGAAATTCAAAGATTGGGATTCTTATGGAAGGAGGGAGAATCATATAGAAGTTGCCATGTGGTTCAAGGAAGATAGATACCACACAGCCAGGTCCAGTCACACTAGGATTGAGAGAAAGAAAAGAGCTACCACTTGGGACGGCTTGACAGGACTACACCAGAAACGTACAAACTTCTGGAGCCCTCCTATTCATTCTTATGTATGGTGGGGTAGAACCCTACGGAGAAGAGTTTTTCCATTACACTAGACTTAAATATATTTCCAAGAAAGTATGGGAACTTGGGAGCTACAGTCTGACCCAGGGCTATCCAACTTCCTTTCTGCACCTACACCCATGTAGCAGAATATGACTGAAGAAACAGAACAATTTTGCAAATAAGTCTCACTTTAATTTTAAGGTCACTAATCTCACATAGTTCCCTAATACTCCTGGGTAATCATTACTCTAGTACACTTTTCCCATCTCCTAGGTAACTATTTAGTACCTTTTCTCGACCTCCAAAATCTTCCCATCAGCCTCATTCCAACTGATGAGCTTTGAATTTCATTCAGATTATAGTAAGCAATCAGAAAAGTATTTACACAAGCTCCTGGCAACTTATCCATATGTCAAAGGGCACCTATGCCCACATACTCCATTCTTCTCTGGTGGCATTGAATGACTCTCTACTTTTAGCCAAATCTAAATTCTGCATTGTACTTTAGAGTCCTGCCCTAGTCTGGGTTTAAACAGGAGCAGACTCTGAGACAATGATTTGAATGAAAGAGGCTTTTAGACGAGGAGAGTGTATGGTATATGATTTAAAACTGAAGAAGTGATGAAGGACAGAGAAGGCATTCAATAAATTATACACTATCAAACTAGATACCACAGTGAATGACAGCCATTAGTCATCTGGGGAGTTCCTAGGAAATAGTATAAAATGCATACTTTTGAACTATCCCCCTGAGAGATAAAGGAAATGAGTATTTTATACTTAAATATTTAAGGTCCTTGGTTAAGGGTTGTTCTTAGGAGATGTTAATTCCCTGGACCTTCCAGTCCATCTTATAAATGGTCTTCCAGGGCTCTACAGAATAAAAGTCTTCAGGCATAGAAATGAATATCGGGATAGAGGGAAGTTGTTTACCTGAGGCACAGGAGTGGGTTGTTCTGAGGCGTATGGGTTGGGTCCTGACAAAGTTGGCCACAAGCCCACTCTCTTCCTTCTACCTTGTATTCAAGGGAGTCACACCAACAATCCTCCCTTCATTCTCTTTCTTAGCCATTTCTATTTCTTTGCATTAGTTCTTCCTTATGAGCCTATAAACAGAGTTTTAGTTCCTCATTATTAAAGAAAAAGAGCCTCTCTTGACTTCCTTTGCCATCCAGTTTCACCCATTTCTCTTCTTCTTTTCAAAGGAAAAAAAAGCTTGAAAGACTTGTCTATCCTTGAGGTTTCATGTATCCTCTACCAATTCTTTTCCTAACAAAAATCTGCACTGATCTCCACAGAGCTAAACACGGTGTGCAATTCTCAGTTCTTATCTTACTTCACCCATTGTTATTTATTGCAGTTGTTCACTTCCTCCTGCTTGAAGTACCTTCTTTATTTGAAACTCAAGATGCCTCACTTTCTTGGCTTAACTCATCACGTACTCTTTTGCAGTGTCTTTTAAAAGTTTCTCCTCCATTTACAATATTTAAAGATTGGACTTCTTCACTTCTCAGACTCTGAACCTCTTCTATGTTCTATCCACACTTACTTGCTTGGTCATCTTAAGGATTAAGTGTTGTCCATACAGGAATGTCCCCAAAATTGTGTTTCCCTGGTTTAGAAAACTTCATTTTGATGTTTCATATGTATTTCAATCTTAATATGCTAAACCCTTATCTGCTGACCTTAACACTACCCATACACATTTGCATACTCTTACCCCAGCCTAATAAATGGCCACTCCATCTTACAGCTGCTCAGGCCAGAAACTTAGAGTCATCCTAACTCTTTCCTTCACACCCCATATCTTACCTGGTCTGCAATTCCTATCATCTCCACTAACAAAACATATCCAGGAACACTTGACTTGTCATCATCAACACTGCTTTCACCTATTTCCAAGTTGCCGTCTCCTCTCCTCTGGTTTAAAAGTAGCCTCCTAACCTGTTTTCCTTCCATTTCTGTCCCCCTAATACTTATGCTGTGCACATGAATCAAAGTGTTATTTTTAGAAACATGTATAATCTCTACTCAAATCTTCCAGTGGCTTTCCATCCCATTCAGAGAAAGTAAGAACCCTCGACAGACTGTTTCTGAAGCTCTAGAAGGTCTCAGTCCTGTATTGTCTCTGAGCTACAACCATATTTCCTCTTCCCCACACTCCTCCAGCCAGTTCTTTGTCTTCCTAGAGCACTGCATACATGCTTCTGTCTCAGTCTCTGTACTTGTTTCTTCTGCCTGGAATGTTCTGTGAGATATCTGCATGGCTTACTCTTTCGCCTCTTTTAGTTCTTTGCTCAAATTTCAACTTTTCACCGAGATCTTCCTTGACTATTCTATTAAAAGTTCCACCTCATCCCACTCCCTCATCAGGGATCTCTGTACCTCTTACTCTGCTTTAATTCTCTACATAGCCCTTACCATCTGACATACTCTGTACTTCACGTTTATTTATTATTGTCTCTCAATGTCTCCACTACAGAAGGAAGGATTTACAAGAGCAGAATTTTTGTCTGTTCAGCTAGCAGTGCATGACACACAGGCATCCCATAACCGTTGACTGAGTGAATAAAAAAATTAATGAGTAAACACTAGTAGACACTCTTATTGATGACTAGGTCTCTACAGTAAATGTCTCTAAATATCATAGTACTCTTTTAAGCAATCTTGGTGCAATGCTTCAAATTTGGGAACACAATTAGTAAAAGATGAAAAAATGTTATTTACATGTTCAGTATCACTGCAGATTTTATGTGCCTACTTGGATAAATTTGCTTTGATTCTTCTCAGCTTAATTTTGGCTTTGTTTAGGGCAAAACATTGGAGAAAGCATTGACAGATATTTGTCCATATGATTCAAAACAAACTGTTCTTTTAGGTGTGTAATTTCAGGTCCACTTAGAAATAGATACCACCTTGGGATTAAATATGCAGAAAGAGTTTTAAGGGAAATATTTGTGAAAGAGAATGGAAAGGGAGCCTGGAAGGCTGGGAGAGCCATGAAGCCACAATTCAGGCTGGTCACCAAGTAAGGGAGAAAAGAGAGGAACAGAGGAACAGAGGAAAGACAGAAGGAAGGAAGGAAGGGAAGAGGAAAGAAGGGAAGACTGGATGAAAGCATCTTAGACTGCCATCAGCTCTAAGGCAATTTTAGCAAGGCCATTTGAAAGCCCATGAGACAGTGTCATCCGTCAGAGGAGTCCTGCTTCTCCAGGCACAGGCTTGCCGCAGTATCCCTGCTGGCTGAGGCATCAGAGGGAACAGACTATGGGAAGTTTGGTCTCAGCCTTCAGGGCCAATGTAGATTCCAGAGAGCAGCAGATGGGGCCCTTGGTCAATTAACTTACCTGCCTTCAGAGATGTAAGAAGCACATTCTCATAGCCACCACATTTGGTAAAATCTTTTAGATTAACTTATATTATTCAATCTTGTAGAAACCCTCATCTACATTCACTACCCATGAACAAGAAGATTCGTATGCAGCAAATAGCCTTAAATAGTCATTTAAATAGATCCATGCTTTGTGAATGTTTAAGTGCCTCTCTGCTTGCATTATATTTTTGTTTTTTAGGCTGTAACTGTATGCATGTCTAGTAGTAGAAGGACTAGGGACTATTTTGTGGGACTCTTTGGAGTTCCCTGAATATTCCTGTCTGGAAGAAACAATGTAAACTGTTTCAAGATTGTGTCAACATGATGTAAAATTATGGAGGTAGATATATCTTTACTTTGGGGAATCTCCTTTACTTAAAAAAAGTTTGCATTCATATAGAATTATATTATACACGGGAATTTTTAAATGATTTTGATTCCAGAGCTTTGTCTATTCTGCTTTAAGAGATTATAGGTATTGTAAAATATTATTCTAAGTGATCATAGTTTAATGGGGTTCTGTTTTCAAAAATAAAAAAGGTATCTTAATTTTCTGATTCACGGGCATGCTTTCCATCTGCTTTCATTATGTTGATTTAAATATTATATAAAGTTTGATGTATAATTTGTTGACTTAAAATTTATAAATTCTGCCCTTTAAAAATACAAATTTACTGAAAGAGAGAAATGACTACCTCAAGTGGGGAGAAGAAAACTTGGTAGCTTGCTAATAACTTTTTTTTTTTTTTTTGTACTAAAGCACTGACCTGAATTTACATCTTTTATCTAGTAGCTAAAATGTGCTCTGCTGGTAGGAACAGCTATTATGTACCTACCATAGCAATGCTATTCACCCATGCAGAAGCTTCAAGTCCTTGAATCAGTCTGCCCCACAGTAGCTATATTTAACCAGCTTCTCAAGAATAGGCTATACCATTTCCAATAAGAATATCTGATTGCTGCCTAAGGATAAACCAACACAATAAGAGGCAGATTTTTTTGTAACACAGTACCTCACTTATGAGAGAAAAAGAGAATTGCAAAGAAAAATAATCTATATTTTAAAATTTAACTCATCCAAAATTCCATTTAGGTATTTATATTACTAATCTGTCATTCACTTTTGTATTATGAAGACTTATTATAGCCTATATAAATTAGTGATTTTAGCTACAAAATGATTGTCTCATGTGTGTAGTATACAAGCTTGCAAAAATATTTTGAAGTAAAGTTATGGGCTTCTTTTTCCAGCTCTACAGAATGTGAATGAATTGGTCATCTTTTAAGCCTATTATAGATGCTAATTTGCATCTATTAAAACAAATTCCTAAGCCTTGATGTTCATTTATATTGAGATTTCACATATTTTTCTCATCTTCTTTTTCTCTATGGTGATACAGACACAAAGTCTCTGAGGAAATTTCTCTTAACGCTATTTGGTCACTCATCCGTGACGGTCGTTTTTATTCTGCTACAAGACTAGTTTCAATGGAGAAGAAGGACAGTGTTTTCCAAAGTGTGAGCTGTAGACATATAATTCCCTACACCATAAACTCCAGGGGGGGTCTTGTTAAAAATACTGTACAGGTTTCTCGAAGTCACTTCGCATGTACTAAGAAAGGAATCATGGTGCAATCCAGGAATCATCATTTTAAGCCAGCAACCCAAGTGAATTTTTTGCCCAAGACAGGTTGAAATGCATCAATGTAAGGTCTGAATTCAAAGCTTAGATAGTCGATAAAAAAACCTTTTCAAAATATTCATTTATTTGCTTAGTTGTTGGTCTGGCACCAATAATGCTAAAATGTCATTAGAATATTTGGGTTATATTATTATACATTTGTGAATCTTAATTGGAACAGCTGTAGTTTAAATGGCCTCTTTCTTGCACATTTTACCTCTGAGAACATGCAGTGATATCATTTTTAAATATGGAACATTTGTATTACAGAAATTCATTGCAAACTTGACATTTGGGAGGAGTAGTTTAACTGGTAAATTAATCAGTATTTTTGCAAAGTTTGGAGAAAAAAAGAAGTATTCTACTGAATGATAAGGAATATAGCAGACAACATTTGGCTCAGCTGCCACCTACACATTTTTTTTTCCATGTCATCTGTAATAGAGTCATACATATAATAATTTAATCATTTTTGCCTCATCTAAAATATCATTAAAATTAAATTTTAATAATTTCCAGATTTGAATAACCAAAGACAAATATTTTAACATACCATTTTAAATTAACTAATGGAAGTAATCTCTCTTTCATTTTCTTTGTGGTTAGGTTTATTTTTTCTGGATGGTGAAACTACCCCTATAACTGCTGTTTGTGTAAATGAATACTTAGGGATTTCAGCAAATCAGAACTCACTACAAAGAAATATCAAATACAGCATTTGGGTCAGTTGCTTGCATTTTGGGGTGGTACTTTGTGTAGGGGCTCACACTCTGCATGTGTATGTTTTCAAGATTTCCACTGCTTCTACAGGACCCACCTTCACCTTCACTAATATGCATACAAAAATAACCTAACAGTTATGTGCAAACATGTGAATAACTAAAAAGTATTTCCAAACACACTTAGCCAGTTTTCCTTTATATTCTTAGAGTAATAGTTAGCAAATAGTGAGCAGGAAGTTACGTGTAAGTACACATTTGAATTCATACACATTTGATTCATTGTTTTACTGCTCACAACCAAAAGAGTGTAAGATTTTTTATATATATAAATTTATTTTATTTATTTTATTTTTGGCTGTGTTGGGTCTTTTGTTGCTGTGCGCAGGCTTTTCTCTAGCTGTGGCAAGCAGGGGCTACTCTTCGTTGTGATGTGTGGGCTTCTCATTGCGGTGACTTCTCTTGTTGCAGAGCATGAGCTCTAGGTGCGCGGGCTTCAGTAGTTGCAGCACGCAGGCTCAGTAGTTGTGGCTCATGGGCTCTAGAGCGCAGGCTCAGTAGTTGTGGTGCACGGGCTTAGTTGCTCTGTGGCATGTGGTATCTTCCAGTGCCAGGGCTCGAACCTGTGTCCCCTGCATCGGCAGGTGGATTCTTAACCACTACGACACTAGGGAAGCCCCAAGAGTGTAAGGTTTTAAACTCTTTCATGATTTTGGATTCCGGAAGTACTTTGCAAAGACTAAGAAGTTGAGTGAAATTCCTTATAATCATGAATAGCAAAATCATCATAAATATCATAAATCATATCTGACTGATATAATTTATAAAAAGTATGTGGATAAACTAAAATTCATTGAGAATATACAATGTGCCAGGCACTGAGTTGTTCATGCATGTATATATCATCCCATTAAATTTCATTAAAGAAACACAATCGTACATATTGTACAATAACGTTTTACCAAGAAAGATAACTTCTAAAAGATCATTTGTTCATTAAAGCACTGATCCATGCATTACTTGGTCTCCGTTAAACTGACTTAAGTATATTTACATAATGATAATATAGCAAGGATGAAAGTAAAATTATTTATATACATATTATCTATAAATATATCACCACAGATGCAAATACATATAACATTTAGTTAAGGTCTTTATTAAAACTCCATTGGGTTACAAGAAACTGGAATAATTTTTAGGTGAAACACATCATGGAATCAAAATAAAAATAATTCAAATGTGCCCCCCAAAAGAAGCAAATTTTGACTTTTTAAACTGTTAATAAATGTCCCCAATAATAAATCTTGTCACCTTAATGCAGTAGCACAAAAGTTACCAAGTTTATGATAATCTAATCCATTTTTCTGCTTTGAATAGTCATTTTGCAACATATAAACTTATCTGTACAGTTTCAATAAAGAACATATGTAAATATTACAAATATTCAAAGGCAACTATAGTCAGCTGACATTAATTACCCTGATTAAATTTTTAATGTCTAGGGTTCTACATAATAAACACAGAAAATAAATTAGCCTTAATGTTTGTGGAATTAGTTATTTTAATAATTTTAATAAATCATATTAGAGACACATAAGAACTTAAATAAAATAATGATGCCAATCTAAATACAGCTGGAAGTTTGGATAGGAAAATCAGGATAAGTGACGACTTTAATAGGATTAAATTTTAAAGTAACTGAAAATTCATTCATTCATTCAAAAATATTTATTGAGTGCCTATTATATGCTGTACAATTTTGTAAATGCTGAGGATAGAGGAGTCAACAAGATAGATCAGATCTCTATTCTCATTATTCCTTGGAACATACATTTTACTTAGGGGCAGTTTTGTAGATAAGATATTTTAAAATTAACCGGTAAATATGGAATATGTTAGGTGATAGGAAGTGTTTTAATGAAAAATAAAACAGGTAGGGCTTCCCTGGTGGCGCAGTGGTTGAGAGTCCGCCTGCTGATGCAAGGGACACGGGTCCGAGCCCCGTTCCGGGAAGATCCCACCTGCCGCGGAGCGGCTGGGCCCGTGGGCCATGGCTGCTGAGCCTGCGCGTCTGGAGCCTGTGCTCCACAACGCAAGAGGCCACAACAGTGAAAGGCCCGCGTACCGCAAATAAATAAATAAAACAGGTAATACAGTGGTAATCTGGAGGTGGTTCATGCCAGCTCTCTAGAATTGATTATTAATTATGTTTTCGGGAATTTTGCAAGCTGTTTCAAGTTTCAACCACTTGTAGCTTGAAGCAAGTTATAATGAGAATATTTTACACTGTAGAAATTGGAAATTGGAAAGTCTACAACAGGGGGCTCTCTTTCCTCTACCCTATCCCAGAGGCTGGTAAACATTTACCATTGGAATCAGATGTATTGGGTCCGGGTGGATATTAATTAAAAAGAGGGAGCCATGCAGGCATTCTTAAACAAAAATCCAAATTAAAAAGTTCTCCTCTTTCTCAATCTGTCATATAATCACTTTAGTTTCCATACTGCTCTGTGTGTGTGTGTGTACACATACAACTGGTGAACTGAAGAAGAATAGTATAGTTGTTAAAACCAAGTCCTGAAGAAAGTTTTTCTAAGTTTTTAATTCAAATTTCTTTCCCCTTTACTATTTTGTCTCTGAATTTCTGTAGTCTTATCTGTGAAATGGGGATATTAACATAATCTACTGCAAAAGCTTGTTTGTAATGATTCAGTGAAATGAGGTAGGTAACTAATTGTTTAGTAAAAGTTAAATATTACCATCGTTATTAATGCTATTACCGTTCTAATTATCACTCTTACTAATAGCAAGAAAACAATTGTATATTTGAAAGTTGCTAACAGTATATTTCAAAACTTCTCATCACAAGAAAAGAAATTGTAAGTACATACATGACGTAATAGGTGTTAACTAAACTTACTGTGGTAAACATTTCTCTCTGTCTCTCTCTTTATTTATATATATATATATATATATATATATACACACACACACATACACACACATTAAATCATTATTTGTATACCTTAAATTAATATAATGTTATATGACAATTATATTTCAATAAAACTGGAAAAGATAGCAAAAAAACACATGTTCAAGGATACAGATTGATTTTTCTATTGTTGCCAGTAGCTACAAAATTTACTTAACCAATTTTTCCAGAATAAATAGAATAATAATATAAATATTTAATTTGATAATTGATACATTAATTTGATAATTAATAATTTGATAATTAATATTTAATTAGTAATTATTTGGTGCCACTGTATGGTCAGGCAATTCAAATGGCTGTTCTCTTGCTCTCTGTACATCCCCTGCTCAACCAGGGCCTGCTTCACCTACACCCTAGTCACATGACTGACCTTCGTGCATACGTGCCGCACCCTAACTGGTGATTGTTCTCATCAAAGGGGCAGGGGAGGGCGTGACCCTCTGCCGGTTTCCCTGGTAACTAATGAGCCAACTTGACTAATTCCGCCTATAACTGGCATCTCCCCTTCCTCCCAGGAAGGAAGACTGCTGTCCTCGTCCTCCGCACACGGTGGGGAGTCGCCCCAGGACCTTGCTTCAGACATGTAAGCTCCCCCATCCACTAAACCACTGATGTCTCTGTCGCGGACTCTGGGCTCTTACTTCGGTCTTAAGCCCGAACAGACACCATGCAAAGCGATTTACTTCCATTAACTCATTTAGTTCTTACAACCACCCAACAAGATAAGCACAATTGTTATCTTCATTTTAAAGATGAAGAAACTGAGCTTAGGAATGTCAAATCCGTATCCAGAGAGAGAATCCCAAAGCAGTCCTGAGGGATTTCAAATCCTGTGCTCTCACAGTCTGCATGGAACACTGGCTGAGAAATTCAGTTGCAACAGTACTTAGTAATATTTCCTAAAATAATTAGAAATATTAACTGTTGGAGTTAATTAGAGTAGAGAATTAACCAAAATTAACTTTTTTTAGTATTTTTCACTTGCTATTAAAATGTTATAAACTTGTGGGTGAAAAATATTTAGTAAACTTAGCGAGAATTTTGTATAGTGTATTAATGAGCACTTACCAAAGGATAAGGAATTTATTATATTATATAAATGTTTTAAATGTATTCCAGATCTGGCCTAAATTCAGAAATGTTTTCTTTCAAGTCAAAAGGAATTTTAAGGACAATATTAGATTGATTGGGCTGATTCCCAAAGCTTTGCTTTCCTTCATGTTCTTCTTTCAGGAGAAGTGGCAGTATTGTGAATCAATACCTCAAAGACTGCAGCCTTAACTTAAACTGAAAAGTTATTTTTAAACTGTTTGTGCTTAATGTTTCTAAATTGTAAAATACACACAAACAGAAACATACCACATAAATCACTATTTAAATATCTTAAATTCAAATGTTTACTTCACAGATCACCCTATTCTGTAGGTGGCCTTCTAAGACCAGCAGATGTATTTTGACATATTTTAAGAAAATGCTCAAAAATTCAGAAAGCATTAAAGTAAGATTTACTAATTTTTATACTTGTTCTGCCTTGTTTTATTTAAATGTATACACGTAGAAACCCTTGCACAAAATCACATACAACTTTACTATTTACCAGAGCTTTGAAAGATGATATTTTTCACGTTGAATTATTCATAAAATCCTAAGGCTAATTTATACGTGAAAGAAAAGAAAAATGTAACTCTTGCTCATAAATCTTTATTTATGAACAGAAATCTAAAAGATTATAATCGCTACATTATGGTGAGTTTCTATCATGATGTATTAACTTGCAATCAGACTCAAGTAGAGAAGTCCTATAGTGGTAAATAAATCACAGGATATTTGGTTTGGAGAAAACCTGTAGGGAGTGGTCATATTCATAACACACGTGGTAGGAATGAGGGATCCCAATACCCCCTAGGGTTTTTAATTAGGCTGAATGAGCATTCATTTTATTGTGACACAGCCCCACCTCAACACTGTCCTTAAAAAGATATCTCATCGTAAGCCAGTGGTATAGATGTACAAATTTAACACTTAAAACCACAAATCTGGTATTGACTTATATCACTCATGTGTATGAATTCCTCCATTGTATTTGGGTCCAAGAAAAAAGATGCAATTGTTTATCTTTCTAAATTAAATTAAATCCTTTAGCTTATATGACCTGAATTGTTAGAAATTTTAACCTTACGTATGTGGGGTTGCTTCTCTTTTCCATTGCAATTAAACAGGAATACTGTGTTTTATACCATCAAGCTAATTTGAAGAAGAACATCTTGTCTGTAATTTAGTGTGATTCTTTGAATAGATTTAATGCCTCGGTAGTTCCATCACTTACTTGCTATGTGATCTTGAGCAAATTGTTTTACCTCTCTGTGCCTCAATTCCATAATTTTTCTAATGAAAACAATAATAGTAATTACTTTATAGGAATATTGTAAATATTAATGATTTAATACATGTAAAGCATTTAGAAAAACTTTTTGCACAAAGTATGCACTGAACAAACATTTGCTTTTACTCATCAAAGCTAGGCCAACTTACTGGAAGCATCCATGTGTGTCCTTTGGATGCAGGCTCATGGGTTTATGATGCTTAGACATCATCTGTCAAGTTTCCACACAGTTTCCCTTCATGGTTTCTTCCACAGTTTGGGTGGAGAATATTTGTTGGGTCTAATTATCCACTTCTCAAAAATCTTCCCCCTGCCCTCAAGACTTTGCATTTTTGTAAACCTTACATAGTTTCTCAATTATTTGCTCAGTTCTATAATATGTGCAATATTATGTATTAAGAATTTTAAGAAAGATGGGACTTCCCTGGTGGTGCAGTGGTTAAGAATCTGCCTGCCAATGCAGGGGACACGGGTTTGATCCCTAGTCTGGGAAGATCCCACATGCCACAGAGCAACTAGGCCTGTGAGCCGCTACTACAGGGCCTGTGCTCTAGAGCCCTTGAGCCACAACTACTGAGCCTGCATGCCACAACCACTGAGCCCGTGTGCCTAGAGCCCGAGCTCCAAAACAAGAGAAGCCACCACAATGAGAAGCCCGCGCGCTGCTACGAAGAGTAGCCCCTGCTCCCCGCAACTAGAGAAAGCCCATGTGCAGCAACAAAGGCCCAACACAGCCAAAAATAAATAAAAAATTAATTAATTAAAAAAAAAGAATTTTAGGAAAGAAAGCTTCTTAAACTGTCAGTGAGAATGTATTATATATAAAATTTTCAAAAATATAATACAGTTGGATCTTCTTAAGGAGATGATAGTTCATAATTATAAAAAAGTACTGGAGAGGTGTTGCTAGTAAATCCTTATTAATGTATCATTTATATATATAAGTATATGAGTATAGTTTTTACACTAACTATATTAAATGTACACAGGTGCTTTTTCCAATAGAGTTATTGTATGTAAAACTATGTCTCAATATTCTAGAGACATTGTTTAACATACAATAACACAAATATAGTCTTTTCTCATTTCCCTAGTCTTTGAGAACCATCATTTTTACAGTTCTTTATAATGTAAAATAATAAAATACCCATGAGTATTTTATCATGGGTAAACAGTTTCATTTTCTTGAAAGATGAAACTCACTAATCCATAAAGAGTGTTCAGGAATATGTTCTTACCATTGTTCTTGTCTTGAGTTTCTTCTCTGCTCATGAACCACACAGGTGTATGCTGACTCTGGCCTTCTGCTTCCTAGAAGCCCTCTACCCTTAATCTCCAATCACCTTCAATTGTTGGTCTCTCCATCTTGCCACGTTCCCCTGGAGAAAATTCCATAACTGCAATGGGAATTATTCAGAGTTCTTTACTGAAGGGCCAGGTAGCTTTCAGCATAGCTGCACAGTGATGGGACAGCAGTTACTGAAGTGGATTTCACACAGGGTGAGACCCTTTCTGATTATGGACACCCCTTATGTCTTTATTATCTCTCCCCCTTTCCTCAACCAAGTTCCATCCTCCTCTTGAATCCCATTAGTCCCTCGCCACTCTTTGTCTCTTAAAACTTAAGCTTCCTAGGTGTTGGCCAGAAGCTGCAGGAAGCCCTCTTCTAAACATCTGCTCAGTCACTGGGGCATGATGGAGATAGTAATTATCATTCCACAGTTAAGGCAAAAATGAGTGCTCAAAAATCACTCCTGAAACATGCAGAAATATCTTCAGGAGAGAGATTGCCTTCACTGTACAGAGTGTGAGAATGTTAAAGGTGGCATAGACACATTTATAGATTATTTATTTTTGTATTTGATGAATCCACACCTCTTTCCCAGGCAAAAGAATCAAGATCTCAAATTGTTTTCTTTTCCTTTTCCTAGTCTTCCAATTTGTGTCTTCCTGCCTATTTCTTCCTTTTTTTCTAAACTTACTGTAGTTATCACTGGCTCACTTTGATATCTTGTAAATTATCTTTGAAGTCAATACATAGTTGTCTGTCAACATGTGATAGATTTTTTTTCTGTCTGAGGTCAAAGATAATCTACTGGTTTTGATAAATGATTTCCTAACATTTAAAAAATTGTAATGCAATCCATAGGAAGGAAAACATTTTATGTTGTCTCTATACTTACACAACACACCCTCCCCACACACAAATGTATGTATGTATGTATAGTGTTTATGTTTGTGTACATACATATATAAACTGAAACAAAAAGTAATGAACCTGTATTTACTCTTATATTCAAACACTACCTTCTTTGTTTTTTAGTCAAACAGACTCCAGTTTAGTTTAAACTAGTCTTTTGTCTACTGGGAAAAAAATGTACAACTTAAAAGTGGAGAATTATGTTTTATATGGGGCATTGCTGAGGACTAGAGCCTGGAAACAGCCTCTCGGATAGCTCTGAGGAACTATTCCAAAGAGGTAAGGGAGGAACCAGGATATATAGGAGTTTTTGCAAAAAAAAGAAAAAAACCCACTTGTAGTTGAACATCTAAAGATTATTGCTGGAACTTCCCTGGTGGTCCAGTGGTTAAGATTCTGTGCTTCCACTGCAGGGGGCACGGGTTTGATCCCTCGTCAGGGAACTAAGATCCCACGTACCATGTGGTGTGACAAAAAAAAAAGGATTGTTGCTAATCACAAAAAATAGACATCTCAAAGTTAGTGATTTTAGTGCTTTTCTATGTATGGGAAGATTCAAGAATGCAAGAGTCTGGATTTATTGAATTTAGTCCTTTGATATGCACCTTAACTATCCTGGGTCAGTAACCTGTTTTTCTCCATCCTGAATTCCCCTCAAGCACACACTCTGGAGGTGGGTTTACAGTGGCTGATGGCTTTATGGCTGAAACCTTTTTGTTTACTGAAATGCCAGGCGACATTCTTTGTCCACACTTTTCTAGTCTAGTATATTCTTTTACATTCTATCCTATTTTTTATAATATTGGTCAAAATTCAATACCTTGATTCCAGAACCCACTATTTGTTACAACCTGTTTTGAGAAACACTATTCTTGGTCAAACCTTGTAGAGAGAAAAAAATGATAATTTCTGTTTAAATATTAATATTCAACAAAAACTTGGAATCAGTAACTTTAAATTCTCTTAGGAGGATGATATGTAAAGGAGTGAATATTATAAAATAATAAATACCATAAAGAATGGGTATATACATTTTAAAATTCTTGTCACACCAATATAGTGAAAGGAAAAATATGCAGTGTTTTTATCACAAAACAAACAAAAACTATTTGGAGTACATCATTTTATGAAAATTTAACTGTGAGATTTATTAATAAGAGGTGAAGAAATTATACAATTTTGATAACATATTTCTCTTACTTTAAGGGGTCCATAAACAGTTCTGCTGGTCACCAGATTAGGGTTTGTAACAAAGTAGAGTCCCATTTCAGGCCAAGACCTAATATTCTTTTCATCTGACACAAACTCCTTCCTCAATGCATATTCAAGCCACTCTGGACATTGCACTATGATGACATGACAGCAGGAGAATGTTTCTGAATTTGTTGCAGGAAGGGGGACCCCTTCCAGGGCCCGAGAGTCGGCTCTTGTCTAACACTTGGAAGTGAATTGTCCTAGGACACACACGTGCTGACAAAGCAAGAGACTTTATTGGGAAGGGGCGCCCAGGTGGAGAGCAGGAGGGTGAGGGAACCCAGGAGGACTGCTCTGCCACGTGGCTCAGTCTTGGGTTTTATGGTGATGGGATTAGTTTCCGGGTTGTCCCTGGCAAATCACTCTGACTCAGGGTCCTTCCTGGTGGCACATGCATCGCTCAGCCAAGATGGATTCCAGCGAAGAGGATTCTGGGAGGTTTGGTAGGACATATCATCTGGTGTCTACTTTTGACCTTCCCCAAATTCTTCTGGTTGGGGGTGGCTTGTTAGTTCCATGTTCCTTACCAGGACCTCCTGTTTAAGATAATTCATGCAAATGGTTACTGTGGTGCCTGGCCAGGGTGGGCGGTGTCAGTCAGTGTTTCCCCTAACAAATTCATTGCTGCCTAGAGCATTAGGAGATGAACAACTAATTTAGAAAAACATTTTGACAATAAATATAAGATATTGACTTGTAAGAGTTATAAAGAAGTTAGACTTCAGAAAGAAACATCAGGAAACATAGGTATTTTTTTGCATTATTATTTACAGTTGCTGAGATATGGAAACAACCTATCTGTGGACAGATGAATGGATAAAGAAATCGTGGTATATACATACAGTGGAATGTTATTCTGCTTTAAAAAAAGGAGGAAATCCTGACATTTGCAAGAACATAGATAAGACTGGAGGACATTAGGCTAAGCAAAATAAGCCAGAGGTTGGGGAGTGGGGGAAATAGGGAGAAGTTGGTAAAAGTGTACCAACTTTCAGCTGTAAGATGAATAAGGTCTGAGGATCTAACGTATGATATAGTGACTCTACATAGTTGATAACACTGGATTGTATAATTGAAATTTTCTGAAAGTAGAACTTAAATGTTTGTTGTAGAACTGAAGTTTGTGTCTCCCATGCACAGTGAGGCCAAACAAACCAAAAAGGTGCAGTTTGGAGCAGAGCACTTTATTGCAGGGCCAACCAAGGAGAAAGAGTAGCTTATGCCCAAAAGGCGCAAACTCCTGGATGGTTTTTGGGGAAGAGATTTTGTAGGCAGGGTTTGCAGGTAGGTCTGCAGGATGTGGACCTTCCTCTGATTGGTTGGTGGTGAAGTAATAGGATGTTGCTCCTGGAATCTCAGTCATCAGCCTTCTGGTTCCAGCCAATCTGGGGTCTACATTCTTGTGCTCAGCCTGAACTTACCATCCTCCACCTGGGTGGGGGCCTTTGTTCCTATAGAATTCAGAGATATGTGTCAGATTTCTATGTACATCCCTTGAGGAGGCCCCGGCCCCATCACTGCACTCTTATTTCTTGACAGCCTTTCCTTTGTTTTTGCATCCCCTCACCCCTCTAAATCAGTAACTGAATCTGCCTTTTGGAACTCAGGGAAGGTCTAGGAGGCTAAAGCCTTTTTTCTACAAACAAGAAATGAGGGACCCAGAAAGGCTTTTGTGCCTGGGAGGGCCCCACAGGGGTATAACATATGCTCAATTTAATCTTAGTGTTTTTGGAAGAAAGATCTGTAAATATTGTCATCTATTTAACTTAAGCATGACTATGTAAAATCAACTACAAATGACAGAGGAGTTATTGTCTTGATAAATGAAAATTCTTAGGCAGTGAGGCTAAGAGAATTTTTCTGTTCTAGTGTAGCCAAGGTTCTTCTTTATCTCGTGTTACTCAAGTATTGTTGATTCTCTTCTATGTTGTCCACATTTTCTTTCTCACACCAAATGATTTAAACAGAAAACGTTATTACCTTGAAACAGGACATTCACACTTATGAGTGAAAAATTCTTTCTGTGCATATCTAATTCCTCAAAGAACACTTTAACCAGGACATCTTCATCAGTATTATTTTTAGAAAGGTTTTATTTTCCTCCAACATGCTCTTCAGAATACATTTCTCCCTCTCCCCCCAGTTATTTTGGTATATTGCTGCAGTAAAGTGGTTTTCCTTGTCGCTGCATATATAGTCTGCGTGTCCATAGCCCTGATCTCTAATAGGGTTATTCATTGCCTCTGAACTTATTTTATATTTCCTCCAAACACAGTAAGTGTAATTTCCAGATTGAAATCTCAGCCAAAATCAGATTTCCTTCTTCCTCTCCCTGATGCCAAAAACTCGTCCTCTGTGCACCAGTGCTGAAGCAAATCTCGGACACAGAGTTTTGGGTAAAGTAGAAAAGAATAGTTTTATTGCTTTGCCAGGCAAAGGGGGACACAGTGGGTTTGTGCCCTCAAAACTGTGTGTCCCAACCCTAGGGGATTTGGTGAGGAGTTTTAGAGCAGTAGTTCAAGGGCCAGGCTGCTGATAAGGATTAGGGTGTGTGCAGAGCCTGCATTCCTTTAATCTGGCCTCAGGTGATCTCCTGATGAGCTTCTGTGGTTCTGGAGGTTATCAAGCTGTGACCTCTGTGGAATGCAGAATGCTTCATCAAGTAGTTAACGTCTTCCGTTTGTTAGAGGTTTTTGTTCTGCAGAAGAGCTCAAAGATATTGTTAGGTGTATCCCTTGAGGTGGAAGCAGGAACCTGTCCCAAGGCTGCACTCTTGTTTCTGGACTGCTCCTCCCTTGTCTCTATATTCCCTCCCTTCTCTGGTTAGCAACTGTTTGATCCTGCCCTTTGGAACTCAGGGAAGGTCATGGAGGCTGAAGCCTATTTCCTACAAACAAGAAACAAGGGATACAGAAAAGATTTTGTGCCCAGGAGCCTCACAGGGTGCTGCTCGGTTTCATCCCTATATTCAAGAATGTACGGAAGGGCTTCCCTGGTGGCGCAGTGGTTGAGAGTCCACCTGCCGATGCAGGGGACGCGGGTTCGTGCCCTGGTCCGGGAAGATCCCACATGCCGCGGAGCGGCTAGGCCTGTGAGCCATGGCCGTTGAGCCTGCGCGTCCGGAGCCTGTGCTCCGCAACGGGAGAGGCCACAACAGTGAGAGGCCCGCGTACCGCAAAAAAAAAAAACAAAAAAAAAGTACAGAAATATGGCTGCCATGATATTTTCTGAGTTCTCTCTTCTCAGTACTCCCTCTCAATCTCTTTTCAGTTCAGAGCAATATTATGTGCAATATCATGTGTGTTATACTTTAAAAATCCACTTTATTTTATTCATTTAAATAATGCTACTCAGCCGCAATTGTTCTACAAAGAGTATATCTTAACCTCAAAATCTATCCATATTAAATGCTATAAAATGAATGTCTTGAAGAGTCTGAATAAATCAATATAATTCACTACAAGAATCTCTAAAAAGTGTAAATAAAATTCATATTAATATTTATGTGCATCAAGTACTTGGTAAAATTTAATAAAAGTCATGATAAAAATAAGTGTCATAAAGGAAGATGTTCTCATACTCACCAGATATTTATTTACAGATTTATAGAGCAGTGAAATCCAAAGGGCAGTCAATATAAATATATTTTATTACATTGTCTGTTTGTAGCAGACTTGTTGCTAGATGATACATTTATTTATATCTACTGATAGTACTAAAAGTGAAATGGATAAACAGTATGTGAAGGGATTTTTAATAAGTTTTATTGGTTTATATGACATTTGGAATTTTAAAATTGCATTATTTTATGGGCACTGAGTGCAAATTTTCCCAACAGCATTATAAATATATAGCAAAGACTTTAAAATAAGGCACAGAAATTAATAAAGATTTATGGCTTATTGAAATATAATATTGAAAAACAGTAATTAAAGAAGATAATGGTGTTCTTACAACCACTGACAGATCTTATTCCTTACTTTTGTGCTTGAATTTTGACTTACATTAGATTCTTATACAATTATTTTATAGCTTTATTTAAAAACCTCAGATTTTAGGTGGCTATGAAAACATATGGAATAAAGATGATTAGTGCTTCCTGATAATCCCATTATAATTCTCTATGTAAGAATTTTTCATGGAGAATTTCAAGGCAAATTTCTAAGAAAGAGAATGTAGGCAAATTCCTTTTCTGAAATTTGGGGTGAGAATATGGAATGGCAGTCAAGAATTTTAAGTTTACTCAACTTTTGAGTTTGTGAGAAAAGTTTTATAGCATTTTTTTGGAATAAGATACTGAAGAAAAAGTATAGTGGGTTAAAGAGTAGGAGAAACCAGAGGAAAAGAAAATAGATTTTAGTTCCTTTTGCTCCCACAACCCAGAAAACATAAATAACTCATTTACATGTGAGAGACAGTAAGATTTACCCACTAGTACTGGAATTGCATCTAAGACGCAAGTCAGAGGACAAGGGGTCTTAATATTCACACCTTAGAAAGAAGAGTCAAGGAGCTTCCAAAAAAGTAGAACCAAATTGCACCCTCCCAGCCTTCCCCCCACATCTTTATCCACCAGTCTGCCAACTGCCCAACCTGTCCTCCTCATGGCAGGCCCCCCAAAATAGCAAAAAACATTTTTGTGTTTAGTAACTTCTAGAAAACAGAGTATATTTATTATAGCAGAATGATTAAAAATAATAATAATAATGAAACTGCCTTATCATTGAACTGCCCGATTTATTATCTTGTATCAGGGGGAAAAAATCCCCTATTAGAAACATTTTGAGGGAATAGTGGGGTACAAAGTTAGTTCATGATCATGCCTCACAAGTAATCTTCATCTATAACCTAGTAACCTGTGTCCTCTACCAGGAACCCACAACATCCAGAGAGAAAACTAGCATCACAGAGGGAAACGGACAACATTGTAGATGAGACAAGGACACAGGCGCTCAGCAACATATGACTGGTCATGTATGTAAGAGGATCTTTGTATTGCCTTTTATCCCGTTCTGCTCCACACCAGGGGATCTGGGTAGAGCTTGGGTCTCAGAGCTAGGCAAGGCCCCCTTCATGCCAGAGATGGCTGTGCTGTAGAAGCTGGAGTTAAGAAAACTCTGAAATAGATTTGAGATTAGAATTTTAAACTAGTCTGGATTAATTTTGAATAAACCACATAACCAAAAAATAATGAAATTTAAGTATTAAATGGACCACTTCTTGGTGCAAATGAAAGGTTGACATTAGCACAAGAAAGGGATGGTTTCTGGAGAGTGGCATTTTTGTGATACTTCACTAAGTTGAAACTACCCAATAAACTGATTATATATATTTTGAACTTCAGAATTCAAAGTGATTGAACGGATGGCTCTATGATTAAAATTTTCCTTGAATATCATGTATCTCTGTACTCAAAACAAAAATGAACATTAAAAATTAGTGTCTAATATCTGGAGGTAAATTCCCCCGATGTTTTGTAGTCACACATTTCTTTTAACTTAAATGGTGATGTTGCCTTTGACTTTTAAATCAAATACTGCACTTCCTTAAATGGAAAAAAATTATGGAAGATTTATGACACTTCATATATTGTAAGATAGTTCACTTCAACTTTGTAATTTTTTACAGGTAAAATTTTAAGTAAATACTTTATTGTACTTTGCCAAATTTATGTTTGAAGCAGCACTTTATGCAGGTTATTTCTAGTTGTGAATTATTCTCTCTGATACAACTTGCTTCAACTTATCTGCAGTCAATTTTATTGAATTGCTGAACCATCTAGATATGTTATGTTTGATTGCAGCTAGACAATGTCTTCGTTGAAAAATATTTTTTTGTAAGCATTACTTACTGTTTTCCCAAGAACAAGCAGTGCCATTTATATGATATATATGAAATGATATAAAAGTTACAAGCCTTAAGTTATCTTAGACATTTTACCACCCTCAAGACATCTTATTTTTGATTCACTGTTTTCATTAAGTTCCCTTTTCGACAATAGTGTTTAACTTTAATGTCATTTATTTTTACTTCCATCTGCTCTGAAGGGATTCAATTCTAGTTGGTACCTAGTTATTTTCTTTGAGTTCTATCTTGATGAAAGTAAACATAAATATATTTTACCACCCAGAAAATTTTACAAAAATATACTGGAAAAAAAAAAAGCTGTGTGGCATAGAGAAGTGTTAATGTACAGTTTCATACTATATGAAATTATTAGAAGAAGATATTCAATGCACATAAAAATTATCTCTGTTTATGCATAAGTAAGAGTAGTGAACCAAACTGATAGAAAGTTTCAAGACCCCTATTAGGGACTTCCCTGGTGGCACAGTGGTTAAGAATCTGCCTGCCAATGCAGCGGACATGGGTTCAATCCCTAGTCTGGGAAGATCTCACATGCCATGAAGCAACTAAGCCTGCGTGCAGCAATGAAGACCCAATACAGCCAAAAATAAATAAAGAAATAAATTTTAAAAAAGACCCCTACTAAATGATAAATTGAAATTATTTTTGCTTAGAACATTTTGTTTCTCTGTATAAGAGAATATTTCATATATATATATATAATATATATATCAAGTATATTTCCTATCTATTAGAAGAAAGGAGCCATATTGAAATGGATCTTTAGATGAAAATATGTTTCAGTTTATAATAACAATATAGTTGGGGAAAAATGCTGTATTTTAAGTAACAGAAAACTCACATCCTATATTCATGTTCATATTTTGTAGAAGTTAAATATAACTTAAAATATGTAATTGATGAGATGAGATGATTGATTACTATGATAAAATAAACTCTATTCAAAAATCAGGATGACACTCTCAGGCCCTCAACAGCCACTTCTTGTGTTCATTTCTTAAAAACCACTTGTGAGTAATTTGGAGGTATAGGAAACAAAAGAAAGACTCACCAATTTCATCAGACACCGTCAAACTGTCATTGTTACAGTTGGGAAGGCAGATTCTCTGAGTTGCTGACTCAACAGAGGTATTATACATTCTTGCTAGCAGAACTGAAATTTTTGGTGGGGACAGAACTGAAATCTTTCAGTGTACTCAAAAGCAGGAAATGGCTCATGATTTCTAGTCACTTTAAATTGTCTTTGGCCCCTTTGCTGGACCCTGGCAATTAGACTTAAGATAAATTATATTGGAGGATCTGGGAAGGAATTTGCTTTCTCATAAAAGAAATGGGCTCCCAGAGAAGCAAGAGACAATTGGAGCTCACCCTGGAGACGTAGACAGTTCTGGTAGCCATTACCGGAAATTGCTCCTACCAGGAAGATACTGGTCCTGGCAAGCATCATTTTGGAATCCTCCCTCTAGCTTATGAGCACCAGAACTGGCCCAGACCACCAGCCTGTCAGCACCAGTAATCGGGCACCTCAGGCCATGCAGCTAGCTGGGCTGGGATGCAGCCCCACCCACTAGTAGGCCTGCTGCCTTAGGACCCCCTGAGCCCCCAGCTGCTCTAGGACCTGGCCCTACCTACCAGAGGGCCCAGGAACCAGCCTTGCCTATTAGTGTCCCAGCACTAGCCCTGGGACACCCTAAATTCCTGCAGCCAGAAACCCCAGGTCCCAGCTCTACCCATCACTAGCCCCAGGACCCTCAGGGCCCAGGCCCCACCCACCAGTGGGCTCATGCCAGCTCTGGAATCACCTATTACAGAGGCCAGAGACCCAGGCATCTACCTCCCCCGCACCAGTGGGTAGGCCACAGCCCCACCCACCAGAGGCCACACCAGCTTTGTGACCCCCTGATCCCTCCAGCCAGTGACCCCAGGACCAGGCTCTGCCCATGTGCCAGTTAACTCTAATCTCCAGATCCCCTGAGCACTGGCCATGCCCAAAAGAGAGCTGACACCAGCCCCAGGATGACCACACCCAGAAGCCTGCTGTGCCAAGAACCAGCTCCACCTACCAAGAGGCCAACACCAAACTGCAGGGTCCTGCAGCCAGAGACCTCCAAACATGGCTCTGCCCACCAGCAGGCCAATACTGGCTCCAAGACACCTTGGACCCTTCAGCCAGCCACCCCAGGGTCTACCCTCACTCATAAGCAGGCTGAAACCAACTTAGGGACAACTCAGGCCCTACAGCCAGCCATGTCAAGAACTGGACCCTCCCACCAGCAGGCCAACACTAGATTTGGGACCCCTGTCCCCACAACTGGCAACCCCTGGACTTGGCTCCAGGCAGTGGGCTAGCACTAGACCCAGTATGTCCCAGAGCTCTGCAGCCAGTAGCCACCCCACAAGGCAGGGCCTGGCAACCATTCAGACCAGAAGCCAGTCATGCCTACCAGAACAGTCATAGTAGTCAGACAAGTAAGAGAAATAAAAGAATCCAAAAGTAGAAGGGAAGAATGAAAACTGTCCCTATTTACGGATGACATGATACTATATATAGAAAAGCCTAAAAATGCCACCATAAAACTACTAAAGCTCATCAGTGAATTAAGTAAAATTGCAGGATACAAAGTCAATATACAGAAATCTGCTATATTTTTTTACACTAACAATGAATGATCAGAAAGGGAAATTAAGACAACAAGCCCATTCACAGTTGCATCAAAAAGAATAAAATACCTAGGAATAAATCTAAAGAAGGAGGTAAAATCCTATACTCAGAAAATTATAAGACACTGATGAATAAATTTGAAGAGGAGACAAGCAGATGGAAAGATATACTGTGTTCTTGGATTGGAAGAATTAATGTTGTTAAATGACCCTACTACCCAAGGCAATCTACAGATCATGCAATCCCTATCAAATTACCAAAGACATTTTTCACAGAACTGAAACAAGTAATCCTAAAATTTGTATGAAAATACAAAGGACCCTGATTAGAAAAACTAATCTCAAGAAAGAAGACAGAGCTGGAGGTATCACAGTCTATGACTTCAAACTCTACTACAAAGCCACGGTAATCAAAACAGTATAGTACTGGCACAAAAACAGACACATAGATCAATGGAACTGAATAGAGAGCCCAGAAATGTACCCAAACTTATATAGGCAATTAATCTATGACAAAGGAGGCAAGAATATACGATGAAGAAAAGACGGTCTCTTCTGTAAATGGTGTTGGCAAAACTGGACAGCCACATATGAAAGAATCATACTGGACTAGTTTCTCACATCATGCACAAAAATAAATTCAAAATGGATTAAAGACTTAAATGGAAGACCTGAAGCCATAAAACTTCTAGAAGAAAACATAGGCAGTATGCCCTTTGACATTGGTTTTAGCAATATTTTTTTGACTAAGTCTTCTCAGGCGAGGGAAACAAAGCAAAAATAAACAAATGGGACTACACCAACTAAAAAGCTTTTGCAGGGCAAAGGAAACTATCAACAATGAAAAGGCCACCTACTGAATGGGAGAAGGTATTTGCAAATGATACATCTGATAAGGGGTTAATATCCAAAATATACAAAAACTCACAGTTCAATGTCCCCCAAACCCCCACACAACTCAATTAAAAAATAGGTAGAGGATCTGAATAGACATTTTTCCAAAGAAGACATACAGATGGCCAGCAGGCACGTGAAAAGATGCTCAACATCACTAATCATCAGGAATATGCAAATCAAAATCACAAAATCACACCTGTCAGAATGGCTGTTATCAAAAAGACAACAAATAATAAGTGTTTGTGAGGATGTGGAGAAAAGAGAACCCTCCTATACTGTTGGTGGGAATGTAACTTGGTGCAGTCACTCTGGAAAACAGTATGGAGATTCCTCAAAAGTTTAAAAATAGAACTGCCATATGGCCCAGATATTCCACTGCTGGGTATTTATTCAAAGAAAATGAAAACAATAATTTGAAGAAATATATACACTACTATGTTCATTGCAGCATTATTTACAATTAATTACAGTGGCCAATATATCAAAGCAACCTAAGTACCTATGAATAGATGAAAGAAGATGTGGGATATATATATATAAAATTCAGCCATAAAATATGAATGAAATCTTGTCATTTGAGACATGATTGGACTTAGAGGGTATTATGCTGAGCGAAATAAGTCTGACAGAGAAAGACAAATACAGTATGATTTCACTTATATGTGGAATCTAAAAACAAAACAAATGGACAAACATAACAAAACAGAAACAGAGTCATAGATTTAGAGAACAAACAGGTGGTTTCCAGAGGGGAAGGGAGTGGAGGGGAGAGAGAAGTAGGTGAGGGAGATTAAGAGGTGCAAACTTCCAGCTGCAAAATAAATGAGTCACAGGTATGAAATGTACAGTGTAGGGAATATAGTTAATAATTATGTAATATCTTCCTATGGTCACAGATGGTAACTAGACTTACCATGGTGATCATCTGGAAATGTACAGAAATGCTGAGACACTATGGTTTATAACAGGAGCTAACATAGTGTTGTAGGTCAACTACACATCAAGAACAAAGAGGTAACAAACCCACAGAATAAGTGATAAGGTTTGTGGTTGCCAGAGATGGTGGGTGAGGACAGAGGGAATTGGATGAAGGCAGTCAAAAGTTAAAAACTTTCCAGTTATAAGATAAAGAAGCATTAGGGATGTAATGTACAACATGATAAATATAATTAACAAGGCTGTATGTTATATATGAAAGTTTAAGAGAGTAAATACTAAGAATTCTCCTCACAAGGAAATCATTTTTTTTTCTATTTCTTTAATTTTGTATCTATATGAGATGATGGATATCCACTAAACCTATTATGGTAATCATTTCATGATGTTTGTAAATAAAATCATTATGCTGTACACCTTACACTTACAGTGCTATATGTCATTTACCTCTCAATAAAACTAGAAAAAACCAAAATTTTTTTTTAAAAGAGTGATTAAAATAAAAAAGTAGAGAAATTGATAGTCTCTTCCATAATGAGACATTTTGCCTTAAGTTACAAAGGCCATAGAATGAACATGAAAGAGTGTGAAAAGCAAAAGGCAATATGTTATAGGTGCCAAATATTCAGAATGAGTCAGTCTTTGGTGGTTGCTTCATTAAAATTTCAATTAAAAAGATAGAATAAATTTGACTATGATTGCCATGAAATTTGGGGGCAATTACAATGGGATAAGTAGTAAGAAAAAGCAATACTTGTGTCCCCCGAAATAATATGTTGGAGTACTGTCTTAGTCCTTTCAGGCTGCTATAACATAATATCATAAACTGGGTGGGATATAGGAATAAAGAAAGGAAAACATTATTTCTTAATGTTCTGGAAGCTGTAAGTCCAAGATCAAGGTGCCACCAGATTCGGCACCTTGTGAGAGCTCACTTCATAATTCATAATAGCCTTCTTTTGTGTTCTTACATGGCAGAAGGAGCAAGGGATCTCTGCCGGGTCCCTTGTAAGAGGATTAATCCAGTTCATGAGAGCACCACCCTCATGACCTCAACACTTCCCAAAGGTTCCACCTCCAAATACTATCAGAATGAGGTTAAATTTCAACATGTGAATTTTGGGAGGATAGATTCAGTTATAGCAAGTACTAAACCCTAGTACCTCAGAATGTGACTTTATTTTGAGATAGAGACTTTACAGATGTAATCAAGTTAAAATGAGGTTATTAGGATGAGCCTTAATACAATATGACTGGTATATTTATAAAAAGGGGAAAATTTGGACATAAACACAGACGAGCACACACGGAGAACTCATGTGAGGACTGGAGTTATGCTGCCACAAGCCAAGGAACCACCAAAAGCTAGAGCAGAGGCCTGGAATATATCCTCTCTAGTGCCTTCATAAGGAGCATAGTCCTACTGTTGCCTTGATTTTAGAACTCTGGCCTCCAGAACCGTGAGACAATATATTTCTAATTATTTTAAAGCACTGGTTTTTGGTACTTTGTTATTGCAGCCCTAGGAAACGAGTGCAATATTTAAGTATTAAAAGTACAATAATTTTTATTTAATCAAATAACAGATAAAGTGAATTTTTTTTTTTTTTTTTTTTTTTTTTTTTTTTGCGGTACACAGGCCTCTCACTGTTGTGGCCTCTCCCATTGTGGAGCACAGGCTCCGGACGCGCATGCTCAGCGGCCATGGCTCACGGGCCCAGCCGCTCCGCGGCATATGGGATCTTCTCGGACCGGGGCACGAGCCCGTGTCCCCTGCATTGGCAGGCGGACTCTCAACCACTGTGCCACCAGGGAAGCCCAAAGTGAAAAAATTTTTAAATAAATCTTACTAGAAAACATTATTTAGTTGAGCATATTACTCCATATGTACTGAGGGTAATAAATATAACAAACTTTCTAAAATAAGGCTCACATTAATTCTCAGTCTTCTGAAAGTCTATAACAGAAAATCAGCCTTTGTTCATTAGATTCCCAATAGACTTAGGTAGCAATGTAGTATCTTTAAATTTCAGTCCATTCACAGTATACCCTTTAGATCAGTTTACTTTGATATTTTTATAATGCAATCACCTAATCTATTCTTAATCCATGCTTTCTTATTCATTCAGCATAACAATATCACATGATTTATCTTTTGAATAAGGTAATACTTTTCTCAAATTGTATATGAGTCACAGATTGCTTTCTTCAGCAGAGGGAAATGTGAGCTCATTTCCTGCCAAAGTAACTGCATAAAAAAGAGGCATATTAAGATGGAAGATTTATTTTTTAAAGAAAATGGCATTAAAGGCATTTTTGTTATGAAGGTTGAAAAGGCAAAGATCTAATGTTCATCCATTTAAGGATGACAGGCTAACAGCTAAACAAATAATGAAGACGTCGTATTCTGTTCAACGTTGGCTGGAATAAATTCTGGGGGAGTTTACCAGCAAATCATGTGATTCTACATAAATCAAAAATTTTTAGACAGATTATTTTGTTCAGTTTCCTTGACAGTGAAAAATTCTACTACATTGTGTTACCATATTAAGCATATTAAATTAATAGACATGCTTTGCAAATTAATTATTAAATTATAACAAATGAAAGAACAGATATATTCCAAAATTGGGATAATCAAAGCTACAATGATATTCATAATAATTTAAGGATTTTATTAATTGGCTATATGCTATTTCAAACTGTACTGAAGAAAAAAAAATGGCTGAACCCTCAAAGACTTTTACTTCCCTTGTAAGTTTTTTATGTCCAGTATAGTTGTTTCTCTGTCAGATTCCACAGAATACAACATAGCATAAACAAGACTTTGTGGTTAAATAAAGTTAGAAATGCTATGCACAATATGCTACACTGAAAATTCACAAAACATATGGGCATATCAAAAGCAAGGAAACATTCTACAGTGAAAACTTTTCTAACCTCATTTAACCCTAAGGTTTCCAAACTTGTTCTATTAAGAAATACTAATTTCATGAAACACCTATCAATATCACTAAGAACTGTTTCCCCAGATATGAGAATGTGATATATGAAACTTCAAGAAACTGAAGTCCTTTTTACTGAGTAATAACAGATCATCCTCATAAAATGGATTTACAGAAAAAACTTAAAATTACATGTGCCATAGATAGACATTGCCATAGTATATTCTAGGCCAGGGATCAGCAATCTTTTTAGTAAAGGGCCAAATAGCAAATATTTTAGACTGTAGTGGGAGCTATTCAATTGTCAGAACTACTCAACTTTGCCATAGACAATATGTAAATGAATGACTGTGCCATGTTCCAGTTAAACTATTTGTGGACAGAGAAATTTGAATTTCACATCATTTTCATGTCCCCTAAATTTTATTCTGAATTTCTTTCAACCCTTAAAAAATTTCTTAGCTCACAGTACGACAAGTACAAAAAGTAGCAACAGGCCAGATTTCACCTGTGGGCTGTAGTTTACCAGCCATTATCCTAGAATATTAATCCAATGGATTTTATTTTCCATTTATTTGTGCCTTTTAGAAAGAAATGGAACATTCTTGCATTCAGGCTTAGATTATTTGGGCCAAAAGTTCATGTTCCTTTAGGAAGAACAAAGAAGAAAAATAGAAGGAAGAGAATGTGATATGATGTATACATCTAAATTTAAATCTATATTTTGCAATGCCATGCTATTGAAATTATAGTGTGGTTTAATGAATTACATTTATGTCTGCCTATTCCTTGCTAGGTATATATTCAGGCAAGTTCTATTCTTTTATTTTCTTAACATATATGCAGTCTCATGACTTCATGAAAAATAAAATAATACACTGTACCATGGAAAACAAAAGAAAGGGAAATGTAATTTGTGACTTTACTATAATCACATTTAAAATTATGTAGAAGAGCTATTTATTACATGTTAGAAAAATCAGTGTGGAAAAAGATGCATTAATTAAATGATGAGTCCTGTGTAGTTTTCTGGGACTTGATACTTTAACTCAACCTTATGTTTTTAAAATAATCCAAGTTGAAAACTCTTATTAATAGTGTGTTCATTTTCAGTCCTCTGTAGTATTCCAGTATTTGAATATATTATTTATTTATTCCTTCTCCATTACTGGTACTTGTTTGGTTCTCATTTGGTGCCATTATATACAATATTTCTATGAACATTTTGTACATGGATTCCGGTATATCTGTGCAAACATTCCTCAAAACATGTATATCTAGTATGAGACTACAGGATATGCATACAATCTTTGACTGTATTGAAAATAATTTAAAATGAAAGTTTCCCATAGTCGTATGAAGTTATCCTCACAAGATTAGCAAATGCATCTCTATTTTCCCTCACCTTGCTAACAATCGGTATTTTCATAACTCATAGTTTTAAAAATCAGAGAGTCCATCTCTCACTATATATTTTTTCCTTGCATTTAATATATATATAGGTATTTCCTAAGTTTCAGGAACAGCTCTATGTAGAGATCTTACAAGCTTCTTTCATCTCAACAACATTGTAATGAGATGTGCACTGTCCTTAACCATTTTTATAGATGTAGCAAAAGAAAATAAAATTTCAATGAGGAGAGAGGGCTCAGCAATATCAGAGACTGTCTCTAGACCCAGAAAGATGAAGTCTGAAAAGAGTCCCTTGGCTTTGGCAACAAAACTTTGATGATCTTTGTTAGAGCGTTTTGATGAGATCTGAAACCAAATTGCAGCAGGCTGAAGAGGGGATGGAAAGGGAGAAAGAGAGCATGTAGGTGACACTTTGAAGTTAGGCCATGGGGAAGAGGAAGAGAGTGAGAAGATGGGCTTGGAAAAAAAGGGTGGATCTCCTTGCCTCTTTTTTTTTTCTTCGGTACGCAGGCCTTTCACTGTTGTGGCCTCTCCCTTTGGGGAGCACAGCCTCCGGACGCACAGGCTCAGCGGCCATGGCTCACGAGCCCAGCCGCTCCGCGGCATGTGGGATCTTCCCGGACCGGCGCACGAACCCGTGTCCCCTGCATCGGCAGGCGGACTCTCAACCACTGCGCCACCAGGGAAGCCCATCTCTGCCTCTTAATCGAGTTATGATTCGCATACAATGTTTTACATTTGTAAGTACCTATATACCAATACCCAGATCAATAAACAGAATATTGTGAGCAGCCAAGAAAGCTTCTACTGCCCCCTTGCAGTCCATACCACTTTCAAGGGTAACAATTATCCTAAACATTATCACCATAGTTATTTTTTGCCCTGTATTTTTTGAAACTTCATATAAATGGAATCATAAAAATGCATACATTTGGTCTTACTTCACTCCATATTATGTTTAAGTGACTTGTCTATGTAACAAGTGTAAAAATTGTGTACTTTTTCAATAAATAGGCTAGATATATTTTTAGAACAGCTTTAATATACAGAAAAATAGAACAGATAATACAGAGTGTTCTCATATTACTCCCCTGCCTTCCCCCCCACACACACACACACAGTTTTCCCTTTCCTTAACACCTTACATTAGTATGGTATACTTGTTACAATTAATGAGCCAATGTTGATACGTTATTATTAACTAAAATCCATAGCTTATTCAGAATTCCTTATTTTTAGTCCTTTTTCCGTTCCAGGATCCCAACCAGGATACTACATTACATTTAGTTGTCATGTCTTCTTAGGCTCTTCTTGGTTGCAAAAGATTCTAAAACTTTCCTTGTTTTGGATAATCTTGATAGTTTTGAGGAATATTGATCAGGGATATTGTAAGATGCCCTTCTATTGGAATTTTTTATGATTAGACTGGGGTTATATTTTCTTGAGAGGAAGGCCGCAGAAGGAAGGTGTCAGTTTCATCACATCACCTTAAGGGTACATACTATCAATATGACATCTGTTGAAGTTAACTTTGGTCACCTGGCTGGCTTAGTGTTTGTTAGGTCTCTTCCCTGTAAAGTTACTCTTCCCCCCCACGCTTTTGATAATATACTCTTTGAAAGGCAGTCACCGCGTACAGCTAAGGAATGGGAAATTATGCTTCCCCTTCTTTAGAGTGGATTACCTACATCATTGATTTGGGATTCTTCTGAGTGGGACATTTTTCTCTTCTATTCCATTTATTAACTCATTTAATCATTTATTTATATCAGGATGGACTCATGGATATAATTTTATACTTTGAGTTATAATCCAATAGTACTTTATCCATTTTGTTCAAATTGTTCTAGCTTTGGCCATTGGAAGTTCTTTTAGTTGGCTCCTTGTGCCCTTTAACATACTTCCATCGTTGTGATTTTTTTGTTTGTTCATTTGTTTGTTTGAAGACTTTCTTACTCACCTGTGCTTAAAGATGCTCCAGTATCATCTTGTTTATTACTTGTCCTAGTCCTATAATCAGCCATTTCTTCCAAGAGTGTTCCTTTCATTGGTTAATGGTATTAGAAGCTAACTTTAAGGCAGTAGGCATGATCATTGCTATTGGTTGTCAATTCTTTGAGGCTCTCTTAGCTGACAGAGCAAGGGGATATATGTGTGCACACTAACCCGTGTATATATACATATTTATAAATATGTCAATATATAACCATCTGTATCTATATTCAGTAAAATATGAGTTCTTACAGATGTCTTCAACTCTAATCTGTTACCCTGTGAATAACTCTAGCTTTCTCCCCTTGCTTTTCCCACTCGACGGTGAGAAACCTGATTCTTACTATCTGCCTTTCATTTATTTAATTGTTCCATTTCAGCATACAAGTACATCAGTGTCTGAATTGTTAACCCACAAGGCCATGGGAAACAACTTTATCCAGTAAAGTGTGGTACTTAGGTGAAGTCCCTTTTGTCTTTAATCTTACTGACTCCATTTATTTCCAGAGTTAACTAGGTCAGCACATTTCCCCCTGACCCCTTCAGTGAGGTTGTTTCATATATTTATAGTACAGTTAGATTCTCTCATCATAGTCTGCATTCTTTCCTGGGATCCTATAGCCTTCTAAATGATGTTTTTTAATTTCATATATTAAGGGTCACTCCTTATGTTATAAAGTTCTATTGGTTTTTAGAAATTAATAATGTCATGTGTCCATAATTATAGTATCATACAGAATATTAACACCACCTTAAAATTCCATATGTTCCAACTTTTCATCTCTCCCTCCCTCCCTTCCCCTGAATCCCTTGAAACCACTGCTTCTATAGTTCTGATTTTTTTCTTTACTGATTCTATAGTTTTGCCTTTTTCAGAATGTTATATAATTGGAGTCATAGCTTACGTGTCCTTTTCATACTAGTTACTTTTAATAGAAGTACACATTTAAGGTTTGTGTATATTTTTACCTGGCTTTATAGCTCATTTCTTTTATTGCTGTATGTTTTTTTGTTGTTTGGATGTACCACAATTTTTTTAAACATTTATCTATTGGAGGACATCTTGGTTGCTTCCAGTTCTGAGCAGTTATGGAAAAAGTTGCTGCAAGCATTCATTTTAGGTTTGTGTGTGTGTGTGTGTGTATGTAAGTTTTCAACTCAATTGGGTAAATACCCAGGACTGTGATTGTTGGATCATATGATGATACTATATTTAGCTTTGTAACTGTCAAACTGTCTTCCAAACTGCACAACTTTGCATTCCTACCAGCAATGAATGAAAGTTCCTGTTGCTCTGCATCCTTACTAGCCTTTGGATTGTCAGGTTTTTGGATTTTAGCCATTCTAACAGTTATGTAGTGGTATCTCTGAGTTAATTTGCAATTCCCTAATAACAAAAGATGAACATATTTTTATTTGACATATACATATATATATATTCTTTGATGAGTTTTTGCTCATTTTAAAATTCAGTTGTATGTTTTCTTATTGCTAAGTTTTAAGAGTTCTAAGTATATTTTGGATGCAAGTCCTTTATTAGATATGTATCTTGCAAATATTTTTTTGTCTTATGATCCTGTGATAAAGGCTGCCTCTCTCTCTAAATTTACTTAAGTAACAGGAAGGACTCAATAAATTTTTCCTAAGCAAAATGGTCTATTCCAGATGATTGGAACATCTACCACTAAGCGTAAAATAAGGGGCAACCGTTTAATATATTTGTATAGGAACTAATAGAAGTGGAAGAAGAAAATGTTTAAAATAAGTATTGATACAAATCTTTATATTGAATGCACCATTCAAGTTTTTATTAAGGGACAGGAAGAACAGCCATTGTGGGAGAAATATTACAGGCTCAGTTTTTAGGGGATGATAATAGATCTATGTGAATATGTTTAAGTTAAATATAGAAATGAAGCTCAGAATGTGATAATAATAGAAATGTACATTAGGTAATCATCCCCTCAACGTGAAATTTTTAAACTCTCTTTTTAAATTTTTTAAATCTTAGTCTACATCTTGTCTTAAATTTCTTTCTAAGGTCTACTTAAAAAAAGAATCAACAATTAAAGCTTCTCAAATAGCTTCATATAATTTTAATCTTAAAGTCTATTTATCATAGACTACAAGTTTAAAAAATCATAAAAATTGAGATCATCTTTTCTCAAAATCATTTTGATAATTTTCTTATTATGAATCATAATAGCATTCTATTTTTAAATATTTCTTTTTCACAAAGTAATATTCTTTTTATAAAGACTAATATGTATACTAGCATATTCATTTGAGCCAAAAGGGAATTATATCAGTTTGTGCTTAGCTTAGATAATTATTTCATTTACTTTATAATTATTATTTTTGAGTATGGAATATTCATCATCCAAGAAAAAGTTAAAGCCCATGAAATTCAATTATCATTTGAGCTTCAGATATGCTGCAGCTAGTGGATTGAAACTGTTTTCTATTTAGTGTGTGTGTGTGTGTGTGTGTTTAACTTTGAATTTCATAGACAGAAAATACTAGCTTAGTACATGTTGTTAATTCTCTTTGTCTTATTTCCCTAATGATAACAAATTAATATCCTCAAGGAAGGCATATAGAAAAGTGCCAACATTTCAAAATACAAATAATAAATACAATAAATGTGAGACATAAAATAAAACTATAGCAGTGATTTTGATAATAGAGGTTATCTCTATGTATGGTACCAAATGAAGTACCAAGAAGGTAGTCTCTGATTTGAGGAAGAAAATTTTAATGCAGGAAATACAGAAAAAATTCTATTCAATCCCTTTTCCACTTCATATAGGGGTTCTCAAATGTCTTCAGATACGTTTTGTTTGGCTAGGGAAGTATTTCACTTTGTTATCACTATAAACATTATCAGGTTGGGACTGTACTCCCCAAGATCTCCAATGGCTTGAGCATTCCATTTATCTCTGTGGCTTCTTCAGACATAAACCTTGCCTTTTTGACACCTAGAAGCAATTGGGACAAATGTTACCCAATCCCACGTGGGAATTTTTCACCTTCTATTACCACACCATTTATACCTCCTTTACATTCTATTTGAGATTTTTTTTTTTTTTTAAAGAAGGAAGTCTTGGGGCAGAAAAGAAAATTACCTTTTCAAAAATTAAGATTTTGGTGGTATTCATCAATCTTCCACCTTCGAAATGTTTTTTCTTACTTTTTACTATTTCTATATCTCTTCTTTCCTCTCAATTTCTTATATTGAAATGAACCACACAGATGTTTTCTTACCAACTTCTTACCCATTCTCTCCTCTTTATTCTGTTTAATTTTTACTTGTTTTAATGAAATTGCTAAGCCTTTAAATAAGTTGAAAATTTGCTCTCATTTTCTTCCCATTCCGTGGATTTTACCGGTCTATATGGTGCTTTCATAACACCAGCACAAATCTTTGAAATGTGAAAACATTAACAACTCCTGTTTTTCATATAACTTGGATTATAATGAATAACTTCACTTAAAATCAATAAAGAAAAAAGGTAAGAAACAGCAATTTATAATTTATCAGTTGACCATCTCACTGAGTTGGTTGGTATAATATAAGCTTCTTACCTGTGCTTACTGCCAAATGATCTCTTACCATCCATAAAACATTATATGTACAATGAATATAACACAGCAGTTTTCCTCTCACTCATTATTAATATCAGTCTATTAAATTAGAAAGACCATATCTTTCTTCCCCTTTCACATCCATATCCTCCCCTTTCACATCCACAACTTCTCTTCAGAGCTAACCCCCACCTTGCTCTGCAGAGGGCAGGTAAGATTACACACATGACACCGCTCCATGCCCCCATCAGAGTTGTTTACAAGAGAGATGCCAGATTCAACCTGAGTAACTCCCTCTCACATAATATGAAGTCCATAGATGAAAAAAATGGGTTTGAATGCCGTAGGTTCTACACAGAAAAATATCATGCAGACTTAGGGTCTAAAGCTACCATTTTAGAGCATACTTGGTAAAACCTAAATAGGCAGGTACATTTGCCAATAAAGAAGTTATGCATAGAGAAATAAAGGAAACAAACTTGCAGGGAGAGTGAGAACAAGAAAGCAAATTTGATTTCTCATCTTCCCCTTTACCAGTCTAAAGTTTTTTATGAGACTTACTTGTAATTCCTTCCCTTATTTGTGGAGGATATTTCTTAATTACTATGAATTCTCCAGTAAGAGGGATATCTAACAAAACAAAATTGTCTGAAATGGATAATCACAATGTTCAACTGGTTTCAAATTGAATATGATAGGTAAAATAGAAAATAAATAATAATATTTGGGGAAAAAAATAATATAGATGTTGCTTATTAGAATGCGTTCCCTAACTCTAGTCCTGAAATATATCTTCCTCCTGAAAAAGTGGGCACTTTGCTTAAATCAGTTATGAGATATTCCATAATCTATGTCACTCCTAGAGACTGTAGAAGGACTAAAGTAGACATGATAGAGGGTGACCAGTTGGTAAAACTCCCTTGGCCTTCAGTCATCTCCCCTTTTTCTTTCTTCTTGGCTGTGTATCTCCTAATGCTCAGGGAATTTTGAGCAGGTAACAAGACACAACACTTGCCGAAACTGTTCTCAGGAAAACACTGTTCTGATGCTTACTGAGATCCTAAGCAAATAGCATGAAAACAGGAATAATCCGAAACCATGGTTTAGCTTAGTGTCAAAGACAGGTGCCTAAACTAAAACTGCAAGGACACATACTCAGCCCTTTCTCATCCTATAAAGACCTTGCTAAATTCACTAATTGTTCACAGTTATTTTTGTGTTTTTTACTTTGCATATGCCTTATGATTTCTAAGTAATACATGTGTCATCAAAAAGTATATGTTTTATTCCTTTCCCAAAATGACTCTACACATAGACATTTTAATGATGAAGGAAAAGGAGTCAATTAAATGGTTTAACAGCAAAAGGGATGTCTCTTAGTATAAATATAAAATATTATGACATTTTAAGAAAAGTCCATGCAACTTTGGTAGACAGCACATAAAATAATTCTTACAATTTGTATACTCCTAATTATGTTTTAACAGCTAGTGATATGCTGCTAATATCTACAAGGAGAATCTCCTAGATCTGTGTGGTCCTGTTTATTACTTTAAAGAAACAAACAAAAAATCAGGAAACAATAATTTCACTCAAAGCTTATAAACTAAAGAAAACACTTGCAGAAGTTAAGGAAATAGGCAGTTGCAAATCTGCCTATTCAGACCTGTTAGATCTATTTCCCATATTGGGTCAGAGGTCAAAACACTCTCTTATCTATGATTCCACCATAGATAAGGTTCAAATGGTTGACTTGTTAGATAATTCTGATAGTTTCTAATTAGACCTAAAGTTATTCCTTTTTATGGTACTACATTTTGTCCTACAAAATTCAATTACACTGAAGAGCAACAATGAATGATAATACTCTGAAGGCGAAGAGTAATGGGTTCCCTCCCTCCTCGGCCCCAGGGTATATTGCCCTGTTGTCAAAATATGAATTGTCTTTTCCCATCTGACCCTTTTTTTACGGGGTCTCTCTTTGAGAAAGAATGATTCCCTTCCCTACTGATGTCAGACCTGGGCATGTGACATGCTTTAGACAATAAAATGTGAAGAGGAGTGAAGTGTGCACTTCTGGCTTAAAAGTCAGATGTAGTTCACCCTTATTCTTGTCCTCACAGTGCCATTTCTCATATGTAAGCTGCTCCCTTAGCTCTAGGCCCAGCCTGAAGATGATGTGAGGCAGAGCTGACACTGAACTAGAAAGGCCGTTCAATGTAGAAAAGAAATATTTTTTTTATGGGTGCACTAGTAAGACTTTGTTAACTATAGCATAACCTAGACTAAGTAGTCTGAGAGATGCCCACTCCAATTAATTAGCTTTGTCATAGCAATGATTGGTTTATGAATCCACATCTGATTCTATTCAGAAACTCTGCTGGAAGCCTCCTGGGGAAGATTCCTTTGTTCCAGTTAGAAGACACTGAAGATAAAGGAAACGGCCCTCTGTCCTTCTGGTGTTTCTGATGTAGTACCTGAAACTGCTAGAACTGTCCCACATAATCACGGAGGAAGGCGAAACCCAGAGGATCCTAGCAACAAGAAACAGGGCCCTAATTGGCTGGCCCTGAGGTCTATCTTATCTCTAGACATATTTAAAGTAAAATAATCAATCCTTTTATTTTTCAAGCCAATTTGATTCAAGTTTGACATTTCTTTTTTAGAGTACGATAAGAGAATTACATGCATTCTAACTAGAGTAATGGAAATTTATATATAAATGCAAGAGAATAGATCTTTAAAATGTCACTTTTAGGTCTGTTGTTACATGTTATAATGTAAAAATAACAAGAAAAACCTATTTTTACAAAATACCACTTTACCTCAGTTCCTATGCTTGAGGGTCTCTTGTTTCCATTGTAGCTGGGTGCATAAAATCTAATAACTACGAGAAAGCAGCTTTCAGAGAAGCCTAGCAGCATTGCCAGATGATTTATTTCTGAAAATAGTGTGCAAAGTCACTACATCTTTGTTTCTTTCTTTTTGTTCTTTTTTGAGGTAAAACACTTTAAAGGTGTTCCTGTTTCATAATCAGAGCATTAAGGATTTTGTTGGTGGAACTTTTTGTGAGGGTTTTCAATTTTGCAGCAGCCAATAAGTGATTGGCAATGAGTCTTGCAGAGCCCTGCAACTCTGAGAACATACAGCATTGCACTTGGCAGAGGTAGATGCTATACTTCAAAAAAATTTCCTGAGTTAAAAATGCAAATTAGCGTAATAGTTTTCTGACTTCAAATTAATTTAACAAGTTGTTGAATATTCAAAAAACAGATAAAATGAAGAACATAGTTTTTTTTTAAGCACAGAATTCATCTAAATTATGGCTTTCTATATACCATCTAATTTGTTTTATATTTGTATAACACATGGTTGTTGGTGAAGTTGGTGTTTGTATATTATATACACACTCATGCACATTCCCTGGGGGAGAGTGCAGTATGAGTAATTTGGGCATCCTTAAGGCCCTGGAGATATAAGATGTAGTTCTTTGTGAAAGAATGCTTGTTCCAGTGTATTTGGAAATGGGTTGCAAGGAATGTGATGCTGGGAAAAGGCACCTTAGAGGCAATTAGCACCAGTCATCAGCAGGCTGGTGAGCCACTGGAGGAAAGGAATGTGCTGTTCATTGGGAATAAACCACAAGTTATGTCTGTTTTAGTCTATAACCATGAAGCATCAATGTCAGCTTCAAGGGTGTGTGAGGTGTGCTGTCACACAAGGCTCCACATTTAGAGGCTCTATGCTTGACTTAATGCCCCACGGTTGCCATCTTGAAATTCTGGGGCCCCACATTCTCACTTGCACTGAGCCTTTATAATTTTGTAGCTAGGGGACCCCACATTCTCACTTGCACTGAGCCTTTATAATTTTGTAGCTAGTCCTACCTGACTTTGACATGCTTCAGTTTTAAAATGCAATGCTCAAGCAACATAGTTGAAGGTAATACTTTAAGGTCTAAAGGATAAAAAGAGATTAGTGCATTCAGTACTGTCCTAATGGTATACCAATGTATATATAGGTCCTAATACTTACCTAATGGTAAGATGGAGGTTAATTAATGTTTGTATTATAATGTGTGATGTGAACTTTTGTAAGAAAGCATATATTCCAGGTTCTTAGATGCCATTCTGGTCAAGAGAAGTGATACACTTACAAAAGGTATCCTGATTTTTTTTCCCCTGTTACATACATTTACAGTAATAAGCTTACTTTATTTTTTTGATGTAGATATCCTCTCAAGTAAGGATTTTTAGTAAGCATTTTATTAACTAAATATTTATTAAATGATTTTTGTATTAATTTGCTAGTGTCGCCATAACAAAATACCACAGACTGAATGCTTTAAACAACAGAAATTATTTTCTCGCAGATTTGGAGGCTGGAAGTCCAAGGTCAAGGTGTGGACAGGTTTGATTTCCCCTGAGACTGCCCTCCTTGGCTTACAGATGGCTGCCTTCTATCTATGTCCTCACATGATCTTTCCTCTGTGTGTTAGAGCCCCTGGTCTCTCTCTGGGTGTCCAAATTTCCTCTTATTATAAGGACACCAGTCAGATTGGATTACAGCCTACTCCAATAGCCTCATTTTAATTTAACACCTCCTTAAAGGCCCAGTTTCCCAAAACAGTCACTTTCTAAGGTACAAGGGCTTCAACATATGAATTTGGGAGTGGGGAACACAGTCAGTTCATAACAACTTCTATGCAGCAAATACTTTTGTATGCTCTAGAAATGGAAAGAGAATAATAGTGGAAATTGACCTATAAAATAATTATGATACAAAAAGTTTAAGTGACTCTGCAAAGTGGGCATACAATGGAGGAAATAATTCTTTTTCTTGAAGAATCTAAACAAGAAAGGCCCTAAAGATGGATGAATACAAATACATCAAATAGGAAAAGCATCCATGTAGTAGAATTTACAGGAAAAAAAGCAGAGTGTGAAAGCTTTGGAGTTTTTAAGTGTGTGGCACTAGATTCTCTCATTAAAATTGTACTGCAGAAATATAAATATAAATATGAGATGAAAAGCAGGGAAGGAATAAAATATAGGTTAGAGTCAAAATTTATTCAAAATTTACCTGGAAATGGGAGACTACATGCTGTAGAAATAAGAGTAAGCCCGTGTAGTCAGAACATCCTAAATTCAAAATGAATTGATACCACTCAGTTGTGTAAAATTGCACAAATATTTGAATGTCTATGAGCCTTGGTTTCCTTTACTGAATAAAGCACAACAGTAGTACTGTGGCAGAGGTGCCACTCCTTTCAAACATCCATTCTCCTACCTCTTCCATAATAAGAACTTTATTTTTTAGGTTAAAAATTGCTGCCCAAGTAAAACACTGCTTTCTCTAGGTTCTCTTGCAGTTAGTCTGGTCCATGTTTAAGATTCAGCTTCTCTCATGTGCAGTTTTCTGGGAAAGCTCTTAGAGGAGGGCCTGTGCTTTCCACCTCTGCTTCCAACTTTAAAGTAAAAGGCAGATATGATGGCTGGTACTCCAGCAGTCTCTTGGACCATGAGGATAAAAGCCATATTTTAGGGATTATAGATTGGAGAAATGGAAGTATAGGGGACCCATGAACAACAGGGTTTGAACTGTGCAGGTCCATTTATATGCAGACTTTTCCGATAGCAAATACTACACTACTACATGATCCACAGTTGGTTGAATGTGTGAATGTGGAGCTGTAGATTCAGAGGAACCTTGGAAACAGAGGGCCCATTATGAATTATGTGTGGATTTTTGACTGTGCAGAGGCTTGGTCCCCTAAGTTCCCAGCTGTTCAAGGGTCAACTGTAGTCTGGGTCCTGTAGAGTTTTTGGAGGCAAGCCAATATAACACACTTGGTTTGTCTACAGCTACACTTCTTTTAGGTGTAGAGACATAATATTTTATTTGTATTAAGGCTCTGTTATTTTGCATTTTCTAACACTTCAGTAGTATTGAATCCTTTTGGGGGTTCACAGTGTTGTTACAAGGGTGCATTAAGAATAAAAATGGCTAGTACACAAGTTCTTTTACTGTCTTTATTGGTAAAAGGGGCCATCAAATTCTGATTTTTTTGTTTTTAAAGTGGGACACCAGCATGATAGCAAATCAGTTAAAGAAAAATAACTTTTGTAATGCTCAAAAATATAACCAAGTGGGAAAAGAAGAGGCAATGAGATATTTAGAATATCTCAGAGTCTAAGATATAAAAATATAGAATAACATATTTTTAGATGGATCACTCAGGAATACACAGAAGGAACCAGCAAAAACTTCAGCTCCTCAGGCAGCAGGGACAAGGACCAAGTCTGGGGAACAACAGCATTAAGACTAGAAACATCCATTTGGGATTCAAATTTTGTGACTGGGTTTTGGTAGGTTAGAAGACTTGTTATATTTAGGGGACAGCGAACATGTTTCTATTACTCAAGTAAACAATCTTTTGAAATATTAATAGGCATGATTTTCTATCTGAATAATAGTTCTTTTTTGATGATCCAATATTCTGGAAGCTGCCTAATTATCATCTTTATTACCCTCTGATTATTTAATATATCACCAAAAAATAGTACTCTATATATTTGATTAGAAACTCAAGATGAAATTTTGTTTTACATATATTTATTTAGATGCCTGGGTAATTTATTGCTAATAAATAACCCTTAGGTTGCCCTAGAAATTGAAAAAATTCCACAAATACCTCACAAAATTAGTGATGAGATCAAGAGAGACAGTCAGAGAAGTAAATTCGAAAGTACTAAAGCAAAGTAAAATATCTCTATTACTACCTCTCTCTCTAAAATGCAGTTTCGTCCTTGTAAACGTTGACTAGTCCAATTTGTTGGATATTCGTGATTGTCAAATTATTCAATGCCTATTAAAGTGACATGAAATAGTATACGATGTCATGCAACTGCTTAGAATGTTTTTAAAATATGTTGACTATGATTTATTCTAGTAGAAAATATATTAATTATTTTGTTTATCTTTAATGCAATATATTATACTCACCAATCTTGAAAAGGGAGAGTGTCAGTTAATCTATTCAGTGGTAATGATTTACAAGATTTAGAGTAAAATACAAATACTAATACAATAGTACTACTAGCCTTTGGTTACAAGGAGAGATTTTTATCAACCAATGAAAATAAAAGGGATTGTTCTATCCTTCCTCAAAGGAAACTACTGATTAATTTTTTTTTTTTTAACTGAAAGAAGAAGGAATCTTTGAGAAATTATTTGCAGAGCAAGCAGGAAGATTACCCTCTGCCTGTATATAATAGGTAAAAGGGACATTTCACCAAAGGGTTCCACATTCAAGAACCCTTTAGAAAAATAAAATGGAAAAAATCAAGACACAGTAGCATCAATAAACTTTATAAATTTAAGATTCTGCACAACATATATTAAAATAATTTTCAGAAGTACTGAAGGACACAAAAATTAGATCAATTGGAATTCAACAAAATTAAGAAATTCTGTGCTTCAAAAAACACCATCAAGAAAGTAAAAGGACAACCTACAGACTTAGAGAAAATATTTGTAAGTCATATACCTAAGGAATTTGTTTCCAGATTGTAAAAAAGACTCTTACAACTAAACAGTAAAAACAAAAATAACTCAGTTTTTTAAAATGGGTAAATGATCCAAATAGATATTTTTCTGAAGAAGATATACAAATGACCAATAAGCATGTGAAAAGACAGCATCAATAGCCTCAGGGAAATGCAAGTCAGAACCACAATGAGAAAACCCTTCACACCTGTTAGAATGACTATATTCAAAAAGGCAGATAATAACAAGCCCTACAGAGGATATGGGGAAATAGGAACCCTGGTGGGAATTTCTTTTTTAAAAAGTGGATAAGGTTAAAATTCTCAGCATTCAGGGAAAATAAAACAAGAAGATAATCTTATTTAAATGTGAAAGCATGAGTAGGAATACCAATTTTAAATAGATCTTTCTGGGACTAATTGGCAGCTAGTTTGAAATACAAAAAAAAAGTTTTAATTTAGATAATTAGTTGAAATGATATATATGAAGAATATTCAAACTAAAGATTGGCCTCCCCCCAAAAAAGTGCAGGGTCAAAAAGGGAACATGTTTAAGAACTATGCAATAGAAAATGAAGGTAGAATCAGCTCAGATTACTCTTATCTGGAGATGAAAGATTTGAAATAATTAGTAGGGCAGCTGTTAATAGAATTTTTTTGTTGTTGTAACAAGCTGTTGGTGACAGGGATCTGCACATTTGGTGAGGTTCTATAAGGTTCAATTGGTTGAGAGGCTATGAATAGTTACAGGATTTCTCCTTCATTTCTTATCTGTGTTGTTCTACGTATTTTTTAATATAACCTTTCTCTCCTGGTACAGAGAGATAGTCCAGTCCTGTTTTATGTGTGTAACAATGGCAACTGGTAGCTCTGGATTTTACTAAGGCAGCTTAGAGACACAAAGTAGAGAAGACTTCTCTCTTGAAGCACTGATATAAAATTCTGGGGATAGACCCTGATTAGCTTTGTAGGAGTCATGTTACTCAGCCTGTGTCAATTTCTGTGGCTTATAATGTTTGGCCCAGCTTAATTATATGGAATTCATCTGAAAAGTCAAGAAACCCAGAAAAAGAAAGCAGAATTGGAGGACTTAGTTTTCCTAGTTGCATCATTTACTGTAAAACTGCAGTAATGAAGACAGTATGGTCCTGGCATATGGACAGACATATAATCAATGGTACAGAACTGAGGGTCAAAAAATAAACCCTTACATTTATAGTCGGCTGACTTTCAACAAAGATGTTAAGAAAATTCAGTGGGAAAGAAATTGTCTTTTCAACAAATTGTGCTGATACATTTGGTTATCCACATGCGAAATAAATGAAGTAGAAATTGAAGCTGTACTTTACGCCATACACAAAAGCTAACTCAAAGTGTATGGCAGACCTAAATATAAAAGCTAAAACCATAACTCTTAGAAGAAATATAGAAGTAAATATTTATGATCTTAGGTTTGGCAATGGTTTCTTAAATATGAAGATATTAGTGCAAGCAATAATAGAAAAGAATGATAAAGTAGACTTCATCAAAAAGAAATATGTTTTCTGTTCAAAAGCTACCATCCAGAAAGTGAAAAGATGACAGGGAGAAAATAATTGCACTATATATATATAATATATATATATATATATATATATATATATATATATATATATATATATA